>NC_069501.1:1001096860-1001464360 GCF_027579735.1 Bombina bombina
TTAGTGTTTTTTTAATTTTTTTGGGGTGGGTTTTTGTTTTAGATTAGGGTTTGATGGGCAGTAAAAGAGCAGAAAGCCCTTTTAAGGGCAATGCCCATACATGCCTCTTTAGGGGCAATGGGTAGCTTAGAATTTTTTTAGACTTAGGTTTTTTATTTTGGGGGGTTGGTTGGGTGGGGGGTTTTATTTTTAGGTGGGATTTTGTAATTTTGTAAGGTTAAAAGAGCTGTTTAACTTTTACGGGCTATTGGTAGTTTATTGTTAGGTTAGAGGGTGTTTTTATTTTGAGTGGGCTTTTTTGCTTTTATAGGGCTATTAGATTAGGTGTAATATTTATTATTTTGGATAATTAATTTTTTTATTTTTTGTAATCTTAGTATTTTTTTATTTTTTTAAACTTTAGCGTTTTTTTGTAATCTTAGATTTTTTACATTTTTTGTAGTGATAGGTTTATTTAAATTTGTAATTTAAATTTTTCATTTTTTCATAGAGTTAGGTTTATTTAAATTTGTAATTTTTAATTTTTTAATTTTTTCGTAGTATTAGGTTTTTTAATCAGGTAATTTAGGATTTTTAATTGGTAGTTTATTTAATTTTATTAGAATAGTTATGTTAGGTTAATTATAGTTTAATCTTAGTTTTTTTTATTTCACAGGTAAGTTTTTTTTAAGATAGTTATATTGTAACTTTTAATTTACAGTTAGGGGTGTGTTAGGTTTAGGGATTAATAGGTTTAGTTTATTAGTTACAATGTGGGAGGCTGGAGATTTAGGGGTTAATAGGTTTAGTTTATTAGTTACTATGTGGGGGGCTGGCAGATTCGGAGTTAACACTTTATTATAGTGTTGGCGATGTAGGGGGCCAGCGGTTTAGTGGTTAATAGGTTTATTATAGTAGTAGCGATGTGGGTGGGTGGCGTATTAGGGATTAATAGGTTTATTTATTAGTTGTGATGTGGGGGTGGTGGTTTAGGGATTAATAGGTAGTTTGTGTGTTAGTGTACTTTGTAACATTTTAGTTATGAGTTTTGTGAAACAGTTTTGTTTCGCAAAATCCATAAAAACTTGTCTTAGATTGTGGAATGGCTCACGGTGGTATAGGCTGTAGCACAAGTATTTCAGCCTGACCGCACAACCTGTAATACGGCGCTATGGAAAATCCTGCACTCAAACGTCATTTGTTTAGTGCGGAATGGCCGTTGCGTTACAGGCTAAAATGCTTGCGATATAGCTATATTGCCGCGACTTGTAATATGCATTACCTGCCATTCCACGTGCAATGGCCAATTTTTTAGCGGTATACTGCACCATAACGCAAAAACTTTAATCTAGCCGTATGGGATTTATGTTATACAATGTCGGTGTGGAAAACAATACGTAGGTGTGACAGGATTAGGGAACATATTTGGTCAATTGAAAACTTTAGTTTAGAAATTAACAAAGTATAACCTGTACCGAAACATTTTGCATTATGCAATAAAGCAGATTTGAATATTTTTTCCTTTGTGGGTATTAATAAACACAAAGGGAACTGGAGAGGTTAAAATTCACAGAGGTAGCTTCTTAAGAAAGAAACAAAATAGATTTTTGATCTAAAATCTCTGCAACCAGGGGGTTTAAATTTAGATTTTTGATATTGGTTGTTTTTTGAATGATTAAACATATATTCATTGAGAAAAAATGAAAGTATAAATGAATAGAACTACTTCCAAGGTTATTTTATTATTTGCACTTTCTACCATGAGTCTGTTCCCCAAATAGTTCCACTAAAAAATTTATTTCCACATATCCTCGTTTTTCTTGTAAAGATTGGGGCATAGATGTATCATGCAAAATTAGACCTAATGATAATGTGCTAACAGTCTGTTACCAGAATATTTTGAGTAATTTTAAAGTTTGATCAAGTCTAAGATTTATTTTGTATGTATACATTTTTTTATATTTTTATATTTAAAATCTATTTTGTATCAAATATTGCCTCTATGGTCTTTGTATTTAAATCAAATATTTTAAATTTCTATTTCTATTTTTATTTCTATTTTATATCTACACTGTAATTCTATGAATTTGGTCCGTCTTTAATAATTGTTCAGTATATCTGTAATATTTATGTATTTTAATATTGAGATAGTATCAATGATGAATTATACAGATACAATACTTACGATTATATATATTTCCCAAATAAATTATGCAGTTTTTCAAATTATTGATATCTCATTATGATAATGTTGCTTCACTATGGTTAGCGTTGTATTTGTTCTCTATTATGCACAGTGAGGTGTTTTATGTATAGAGCCAATCGAATAACATGCTTGGATATTTAAATCTTCTGTGCACCACCATCTGGAGCTTGACAAAGGCCCTGTACGGGCTGAAACGCGTTGCTCCGAAGTTTGTCCCTGTATGGCTTCCCTAGTCTGAAAGTTCACTGACACGCCAGCACGAAGTGTTCGCTAGCATGCCTGGGAAGTGATCACGCTTGTAACAGTATCAGCACGAACGAGTTGCCAACGAGAGCGGCTGAGTTGAACCTAATTCTAAGAACCTTTCTGGTGTAAGTAGAAGTGTACACCTTACGTTTGGTTCTTTGTCTATCTTGTTGATTGGAATCTTTCTGTATTCCAGCAACCGGGGTGCCCTCTACCTGTGGCATTAGCATGGGATCTTTTGTGTTTGAATATCCGTCGCCATCTGATCTTTTCCATTGTGTATTATATCTGAATTGTGTTTTTACGGGTTAAATAACTCTGTTTAGCCCCCTTATTGCTCCCTAAATCTGTGTGTACCGGCTCATCTCTCAGGTTACGTCTTCTTCTGAATGTCGGGATTGGTGGTTGCTTGAATTCATTAATATGAGGATGACACATTTGTAATATGGACAAATGTTTTTTCACAATCTTCATTATCTAATGACTATGATCACTATGATGAATTACCAAGATCACACGTTTATATTTTCTCTTTTTTTCTTGCTGCCGTGAGATATTAGAAGATTGTACATTAGTTAACTCACTCTGTACCAAATAATCATAACCTGTCTTTATATATTTATACCTATATTTGTATACATAATTATATATAGGTATAGATATATAAAGATATATAGGAATAACTATTTATAAATACTTAGAACATATTCTGCTATGTGCAGAACATTGGAATGTGAAATATTTACAGTAAATACACAGTGAAGGAAAAAGTTGCCATTGCAGTTGCTCTCATTAAAAAGTTCAGTTTATTCAGTCATCTTAAAAACCAGTACAAATATTTACAGTACATAACACTTTATTAAACAGGAATATGCTTTTACATGTTTTCATCTACTTGACTGCAAAGGCCTCCTATGTGTGTATATATATATATATATATATATATATACATATATATATATATATATATATATATATATATATATATATATATATATATATATATATATATATATACATATATATATATATATATATATATATATATATATATATATATATATATATATATATATACATAAATACATATGTACACACAACTAAACATATATATATCTTGAGGGACTTCCATATTAAGAACGTCCCAACTATATAAATAATCCTGTTCTGCCGTAGCTGGTGTGCTATATTGAACAAGTGATCGCTGGACTTAATACTTATTGTTGTAAAGGAGGTAGGGAGGGTTCTTACAGTTATTAGTAAAATCATTTTTAAATTTGAGCAGATTAACAGCAAATTGGGTAGAGAGATAAAAAAAAAATCAGATTGAGTCCTTTAAATAGGACCTTAAAGCATTTAAGAAAAAGAAATTTGTCAAGGTAAACAGGCATTATACTGAACACAGAGTATACAGGTGGTTGACTGGACAGGCTTAGGGAGTTCCTAATTGGAGGAGAGGTAGGAAAAGTAAGAGAGATAACAGAGCTACTGAAGTGAATACTAGCAGTAGCAGTTGGAGTGAAGAGGAATTAAGATCAGGCACATCTTCACAAAAGCAGGTTTTTCGGGAACGTGGAACAGATCTAGACGCAGGAAGTGATTACCACTTATCTGAAACTGAGGAGTTGCTGTTGTCTAAGGGATTAAATGTTGTTCTATTTTACACACCTGGTGATTTGGAGATCGATATTTAAGTTTACAAAATGCAGAGACTTTTGATCATTAGAAAGAAATTTTGGGCCCCAGTGGATAGCGGCCCTGGGTTCAGACTCAAGAGTTCTAGGGTTTTTAGTAGCAATAATGCAAGCATTGCTACATTATGCAGCAGAGTTAAGGAGGACCTATTGAAAACACAGACAAAATGTTACTTTAATTTGTCAAAACCAGAGTTTGACTCCTTTACATCCCTGAGAGAGAATAATGATTGGGGGGCTGACAAGGGTGGGGGAATTGTGCTGCAAAATTATGACACATACCGGAAAGTAATTCTGAGTCAATTATCTGATGATTTAGTATATGATAAATTATCACATGACCCCACCATTGAGATTAAGAGAGAAACTGATATATTAAAAGATACAGGCATTGAGGCAAAACACATTAATGAGAAAACTATGGAGATTTTTAAAACAAAAATACCCCATTAGTCCTATCCTATACTGCATCCCTAAGATACACAAGGATCCAATAGTCCCACCAGGACGTTCAATTGTTTCAGCCAGGGGGTCTATTATGCAGCCTATTGCAAAATTTGTAGACACATTTTTACAACCATGTGTATGGAGATAATAGACGGTCATTAAGGACACAACCCACTTTTTACAAAGGCTAAATTAAATTACAGAGGTTACAGCTAGTTCGATTTTAGTAACACTAGATGTCTCAAGTCTTTACACTAGCATCCCCATCCAGGAAGGTATGGCCAGTGTATCTAATATTATTAAGAACAACAGTTAGTACAAGGGACCCTGTATCACATACTTGATTGATCTATTGGAATTATTTTAAGTTTGAAAAGTCTTTTTTCAAGAAAGGAGACGGCACAGCGATGGGCTGAAATGTGACCCCATCTCTGGCTAATATGTTTATGTATGAATATGAGAAGAAATGTATTTTGGGTGATAGTGACTTTGGTGGTTACATTCAAGGTTACTGTCGTTATCTTGCTAATCTCTTTTTTATGTGGAAAGGGCCAATGGAATTACTAACTGGGTTCATCAATAAATTGAATTCAATACCATCCGAGATTAGGTTCACCATGAATGTAAGTTACATACATATCAGTTATCTAGATGTAATGGTAGTGAAGCAGCATGGAAGATTGATTACAGATCTGTATGTGAAGGATACGTATAGGGATTCGTTGCTATTAGCTTCCAGTTTTCACCACAAATCATTATTGGAAAGTTAGCCAGTTAGCCAATTTTCAAGGATCAGGAGGATAGTCTCTGAGGATGAGTTGCTAAGGAATAGGGAACAAGAGATCATGGATAAGTTTTTGGATAGAGGCTAATCTGCTGAGTGTGAAAAGAAGGCCAGGGAGAGGAGTAAGGTGACGAAGAGTGCTGTAAGCCCTGATGAACCACCCTCCAGTCTGTTTACACCAAGGTATAATCTAATTACCCAACAGAAAAAAACAGTCAATATATAAATATTGGGACATTTTTTCAACAGGCAACTCCTTGAAGGATGCCTTTAAGAATCGCCCTCTGGTGGGCTTGCTTCAGAAGAAGAAAAAGTCTGAAGGACCTCCTTGTATGGACTGACCCTGTGGATAGTTATGATGTGAAAGATTGGAACATTACCCCTGGGTGCCATAGGTCTAATGGTTGTGTTACCTGCAATAGTTTGATTGTGGTAATGGTCTTTTACATTATTAAATGCCCATGTGGGCTTACCTATGTTGGGAAAACGGAACACCTTCTGAAGGAGAGGATGGCGAATCATAGGTCAACCATTTGACAGGCCCTGAAGAAGGGTGAAAGTGAGCACCCGGTTGTGATGCATTTTGTCATTGAGAAGCACATTAATCAGGTGACCAAACCCCTAAAGGGGTGGATATGGTAACAAACTCCTACTACAGAAGGAAATTGAGTGGATCTACAAATTGCAGACAATGGCACCTTGGGGTTTCAATAAACAAATTTGGTTGTCATGCTTCCAATCCGAGAGATGACTGTTCACTGCTACTTTATTATTATTTTTGATGCTTTGGTATATATTGTGATGTGTAGGATATACCATTCATACTCTTGGTCATCTTACTCATTATTACATGTGAGATATTCTGTTTTAAGGTTCAGTGTAGTCTATACAAAATTACAATTTAGATGATAGTCTGCTGAGGCAAAATTACTAAGCGATTCTTTTTTTTTTCTTCCATATTTTAATTTTCACATACTAACTTGCAGAGGCCAGTTTCATGTGCAAGATTACATGTATTGATTTATATGTTAGGTTTCTGCTCCCGGCTTTGTTGACACTGAGCTCAGTGATTTGTTTAAGGTTGCTATGGTATCAGTATGAGTTGTTAGGGCCTCTGTATGGAATGTTTACTTCTGTTTCGTGACAACGGCATGGTGTTTTGGTTTAACGCTGTTGTTGTCTTATAATCTTGTCTAAATGAGAATTTGTGTGTGTGACACAGAGGGGGAGATTGCTGGCACTGATACAATCTGAAACAACTGATACAATCGCATACCCTTTTGTTTTATGAGAAATTTCAGTATTGGCAAAACTGGAGGTTGCAGCCTGTCAGTTTCGGTTTTGTTGTGAAGTGTGTGGTGTTTTTTTTTTGAGGGAACACAGGTATTTAAGGTGGGTGTTTTATTTATTACTATATACACTTGTGATTATATCCTTAAAAAAATTCCCAAGTGGGGGACCAAAATCTTGGAAACTGTGGTAACACGGTGATGATATAAATTGAAGAGAGTGGAATTAACTGACTGGGTGCAAGGTATCTATTTCTGAGTATATATATATATATATATATATATATATATATATATATATATATATATATATATATATATACACATATATACACACACACACACACATACACATACACACATATGTTTGTATCTTAACGGTAAAGCCCTTTGCTTGCCCTTAGAACTCATTTTTGAGCCATTATAACTTTTGCATCCAATATTTATTTTGAATACTTATTATTAGATGGTGTTATTATGAGTGTAACTGTACTTTATAGTGTATTTTTTATATGTTTTGTGAAACTTTTTTGTTTAGCAAAACAGTTAACCAGAGCGCTGAGGATGCGGTAATCATTCTATTATAAATTGCAATAGTGCTCAAGTGATCGCGTTTACTTTCAACTTGTAATATGAGCAGAAAACTCAATGTGTGCAAACACCCACAATAAACCCCTTATCACATTTGTGAGCAACTGTTAACGTAAAAGGGATTCAATAGTCCACACAAGCGTAAAATAGCATTCACAGGTCTGGCTAAAAGACAGGGTGACATCCTCTTCCTTCAAGAGACACATTTTAAGTGAACTAAAGTACCTAGAATCTTCCATCAAGACTTCACTAAACATTTCCCCAGTTGGGATTAGTATGTGTATGAAAATATGTTAGCATTTTCATACTCAAGAAGATTCCTATCCAAATTCAGAAAATAGAGAAAGATAAGGAGGATATTTGGGCTTGTTTGGCATCTTATATGGTAAACTAATAACATTAGAAAATGTATATGCACTCAACTCTAAACAATCAACCATCGTTAAATATGAAGAAAATACCACAAGTACTTTAGCTAAAGGTGTTCTAGTACCAGGAGGAGATTTTAACGTACCTCTGAACCCTTACATTGAGAATTCTAATGTTAATATTGGAACTCCCCCAAAAGGTCTGAAATCCCTCTGGCAATCTCTACGCTCTCTTAAACTACATAATGTGTGGATGCACATCTTTCCAGACACCAAGGACAACATCTTTTTCTCCCCCCCTACAGGCTATCATTCCAGAATAGATTACATTATGCTAGATCATTTAAAGGGACATTCAACACCAGATTTTTTGTTGTTTTAAAAGCTATATAATCAATTAATTACCCATTCCCCAGTTTTGTAAAACCAACATAGTTATAATAATACACATTTTTGTAAAAAATAATACACATTTTACATCTGTAATTACCTTGTATCTAAGCCTCTCCAGACTGCCCCCTTATGTCAGTTCTTTTGACAAACTTGCATTTTAGTCAATCGGTGCTCACTCCTCAGTAAAGTCACGTGCATGAGCTCAATGTTATCTATATCAAACACATGAACTAATGCCCTCTAGTGGTTAAAAACAGTCAAAATGCATTTAGATCAGAGGCGGCCTTCAACGTCTAAGACATTAGCATATGAAGCTCTTAGGTTTAGCTTTCAACTACGAATACCAAGGGAACAAAGCAAAATTGGTGATAAAAGTAAATTGGAAAGTTGTTTAAAATTACATGCCCTATTTGAATCATGCAAGTTTTTTGGGGCTTGACTGTCCCTTTAACACTACACCTCCTGAAAGAGGCCCGGCATATTTAAACAACCTGGACAGATCATGCAGGTGTTTATACACTTGGCCCTCCATCCTCCTCAGGCCCTTCTTATGGCATTTGGATGAAATGCTTCTTACAGACCCTCTTATTATTAACATATCGAAAACTCTGTCCAAGAGTTTTTCCAACTTAATTCCCAAGCAGATAACGCACCTAACATTTTATGGGAAATAACTGTTTAATCTGGGTAAAGTTAATAAAATTTGAAGGCTACAAAAATAAAAGGAATAGAGAGAAATACAATAGACTTGCAGATGAGCTACCTAGACTAGATTATGCCCACAAGCTGGCTTTGACAGATAGCACAATTCTATTAGCCCTCCAAAAGGCCAGAAGGAAAGTTAATGACTATCTTTCACTCACGGCACAGAAACAGGCTCCTCAAATGCAACAAAGATTAGGGTATTACATCAAAATCCGACTCCTCACAATTGCTGGTTTTGTGTGCTGCTAAATGCATTTCTGCAGCATTGTCTTCTCTAATGGATTTACACATTGGGGCCGAATTATCAAGCTCCGAACGGAGATTGATGCCCCTGTTCTAAAGACCGCTGCTCCATAACTGGTCCGCTGCCTCTGAGGCTGCGGGCTTTAATCTGCCCGATCCTATACGATCGGGCTAATTGACACCCCCTGCTAGCAAATCTACAAGGGGCAGCAGATTAATTGTGTAATGATAAATGCCGACAGTGTATGCTGTCGGCATTTATCAATGTGCGGCGGACATGATAGGCTACATCGTATCATGTCTACTCGTACTTTGATAAATTACCCCCATAGTGCAGGATTTGTCTGTGATAGCTTCAGACAGCCTTACACCTGGGTAGATAAGTCTGCATGAATCATTGCTGTCTGCATCGTGCGCCTTGGAGTCTCTGCCAGTGAGTGTCTCATCTACTGTAGTCTACCCCTTTAGATCACTTACTGAATGTTGCCTGTGACCTACTTCATTGCATATCTTGTGTCATGATTGTTGGGGTCTGACTGTGCTTTCCCAAATCTCTCATTGTATTTTCCATTGTGGTCAACCTTTATCTTACTTTTTTGGGACTATGTTACCTACTGTCCATTGTCTGTCTTTCTGCTACTACCCTCCCTTTGTTGACAGATTACTTTGGATTACAGCCTTTCTACTGATTCTTCTCTTTCCATGATAATAGATTAGGTTGCAGTGAGTACATGGAGTCTCCTTGCAGATTTGTGAGAGCAAGTGCAGAGCCAGTATTGTGTATGCAGGCAGTAGCCTACATCTCCTGCACAAGAGTCCTGTTGTTCCTCGAGCCGCTAAAGCTGTGATAGATAACAGCCTTTAGTTTCTCACTTATGGAAAAATACAGTTCTGTATACCTGCTCTGTCACTTTAGTGAAACAATGTTATTCCTATCTAATGCTATCACTGATTAATGCTATTTAACTATGTATCATTGCTAGGTCACTTTACTATTAACCTCTGATTATAATACTCTGCTCTGCCTCAGATCATATTATTGCATTATAAACAGTGTTACTACATTTAAAGGGATAGTAAAGTCTAAATTAAACTTTCATGATTCAGATAGGGCTTGTAATTTTAAACAACTTTCCATTTTACTTTTATCATCAAGTTTGCTTTGTTCCTTTTGTATTCTTAGTTGAAAGCTAAACCTAGGTAGGCTCATATGCTAATTTCTAAGCCCTTGGAGGCCACCTTTTACTTGAATGCATTTGACAGTTTTTTGCACATGTAGTTATTTAAGAGTTAGCACTAATTGCCTGAAATGCAAGTCTGTCAAGAGATCTGAGATAAGGAGGCAGTCAGCAGAAGCTTAGATACAAGGTAATTATAGAGGTAAAAAAAAGTATATTTATTTTAAAGTGTTGGTCATGCAAAACTGGGGAATGGTAAATAAAGGGATTATCTATCTTTTTAAACAATAACTTTTTTGGTGTTTACTATCCATTTAATAGAGACTGCTGGATTATATGCTCTCAAGAATCCTTTATAAACATTCTGCTGTGGGCACTATATTATGACTCCTCTCATTGCATTATAACTTCTAAACCAGTAAATTATACCGTAATTGCTTTATTATTCTAACTGAACAATCCCTGCCCTCTCACTGCATAATAATTACTTCAGCAATGGTTTATGATTATATACCATGCCTGCTGCATGCAATTATTGTTTAAATGTTATTGTATTTATTTATATATTCATTGGTACTATTAATATTGCTTATCTTCTTACCTTCAGAGAGGCCCCCAAAAAATTATATTGCAAGGTATGATGCAAGCGGCCAAAGACCAAGCAGGGGGACATTAGAATTCTGGAAGTTGTAAGCCCCACTGACTCCCTTATCACTTACTATAGACAATGAATACAAGATAAGGGAATGGGGGGGCGGAGTCTGGCCGCGCTGGAAGATGGCCACGCATTAGAAGGGCTCCAGCTCCATTAACTGACAAAACAGCACTATATGGCATAAATTCCAGTTATAAATACCTGTGAACGGGCTAGATTATCTCCCCTTCATTACACCACTAATTCCCAGCAACAGAACGTTGTACAAGGAGAGCAAAGGAATATAGCATCAACACAGCACGAACAAGAGGCCTGCCTGAGCGCCGGAATCTCAGACCAGTGTCAGCGCCACAGCAGCGGGTATACCTACTCAAATCAGCAGCGGTAGTGATAAGAGCTGCGAGACTGTCTGGATCCTGTTCCACTTTTAACGCCTGACCGCGGCTCAATAATACAAGCCTCAGAAGCGGAACACTGAGCAGATCCTTGTCTACACACGGCACCCCGCCTGCGGTCCTCATAGACGCCATCTTTAGCTGCGGCCTCAGTCTTGCTGCTGGGGGGATTCATATACCGCAGGAAAAACGTCTCTCAGGGGCAGCACATAAAAGTCGAAGGTAAGGAGGAGAGGGCAGTTATCGCTAAATCTTAGAATAAGAGTCCTGCACCATAAGAGCCTTCTAAGACATACCTTCTATAATAGCTTGCAGTGACGTTGCCAAAGTGAGTTGCGGGGTTTTGGTGGCCTGTCCCCAAATCTGACATCAAGTTAACCTATTACCCCCTGCCACCAATTAACAACTAAAAGGAGTAGGGAGGCACTCCACAGAGAGTTGTTTTAAAAGCTATAAAATACCTGCAGGGGATGCCTAACAAGAGGCAAAGCAGGGCTGACAAAGCGCTAAATATAAAACCCCTGTCACAATTTTTGAAGCCAGCTGCCACAAGTAAATCAGCAGGTAGAACAGAAATGGCGACTTCACCAACCCCCTCAACAATTTCAGATGCTGCCTCTGCATTATACCTGACAAAAGAGGATATTGTTCACTTGTCCTCTAAGGAGGACCTTAAAGACGTTATGCATGAGATCAAATCATTATTTGGGGACCTTAGAAGAGACATAGCAGCACTGGACACTAGAATTTTAAAAATTGAATCTAATGTTAGCAAAGTTTCAACTTCTGTAAAACAGAACACAACTGAGCTGCAACACCACACTGAAAACCTGCAATTCCTAAACGACAAGATTGAAGACCTTGACAACAGAGGTCGCAGGAATAACCTGCGCATACGTGGGGTCTCAGAAACAGTCCCACAGCAGGGGATTGAGGAATATCTACAGGCCTTATTTAGAATTGTTAAAGGGAACCCCTCTGCTCCAGAGATACCACTAGAAAGAGCCCACCGAGCACTTAGACCCAGGCCCCCTAGCAAGGCACCGCCAAGGGACATAATTGTAAAGTTTCTCAGCTTTAAGGATAAAGAAGGGATCATGCAAGGGGCAAGGTGCAAACATCCCATCACCCATGCCGGAGAAGAGATTCAAATCTTTACCGACCTCTCACCAGTTACCCTTCAGAAACTGAGAGAATTAAGCCACATAACATCTGAACTCAGGTCACATAAGATTCAATATCGCTGGGGGTTTCCTGTCTCCATCATAGCAAACAATAACAATAAAACTGTGATCTTTAGGCCTGGATCAGATGAAAAAGAATTTTTTGAAAATCTGTCCCTACAGCCACCGCCAATGCAGAATCCAAACACAGCCACTGGGACACCTTCATCCCAGTCTTCCTTGGGATAGTTGCTGAACACGGGGAACCACTGGTAATGTACTGCATGTAAAAAATTGATAATAAAGTGCCTCCTGAACTTTCTTCCTTGCAATGACTGTTGACCCACCAGGGAAGAACACCCACTTAGTGGGTCTTAATGTGGACTATAGACATGTTAATTAATACTTGATAATTGTTTGTCACCTTGCTTGTTGTGATTTAAATAGATTAAGTCAAGGCTAAGTTTATACGCTTAGTGCCTACACATATAATTTTAGGGTTAGGACGATTAAAGCTGTCTAACCTCAGATTACTATTACTAGCCTGTCTGGAAGCTTCTTGTTGACTGGGAACACAATGCTTTATCTTTAGGATAACTAGTCAGCTATCACAGGGAAGAGAGAAGCACTGATCTGGCATAAATATCATCATATTTTACATAAACCACACAATGTAAGAGGGGGGAAATTGCAGAAAGTAGGCCCTAACCACAATAGGATGCTTTATAAAGCAATAATTCTTACATAAAGTTAGACGCCAACTGTGTAGCTTTCAGAGACAATACTCCTTCCCAACTCCAGATAGGCCGCATTTTGGCTGCTTAACAGCTACAGCCTCTTAGCAGGCCCGTTTCATAGGTTTTGTTACAATTTTATACGCCAATACTCACTGCACTTCAATGAAGTAATTGAAGAGCCAAAGATTTTCTTTTCATAACTTACGTCAGTTATGGGGCTTTTCCCCTTGTTATTGTAATTTATTTACTGTAATTGTATTCAATTCTGATTGAAAATTTGCATTCTCTACATTTGTCGGTATAAGAATGTTTTGTACATAACATTTGCAAATTAAACCGCTACTTCTATTGCTTTCCCTCTTCCGTTTTACCTAGACTCCCCTTCTTTTTCTCCAACTTTCTAAAACACCTTCTCCCCTTACCACTCACCGCTCTACCTTACCCTATTTTTTTTTTTTATTTTTATATATATAATGCAGCCCAAAGTTAGTAGATTTCAAGACCACGGCATCAATATCACCACAATTAATGCGAAGGGCCTTAATAACCCAGGCAAGCGCTCTATTGCTTTCTGGGAGCTGGCAAAACTGCATAGCCAAATCATTCTCGTTCAAGAGACCCACTTTCAGAGGGGTAAAGAACCGAAATGGCATCATCCAATATACCCAACGGCCCTGTTTGCCTCGGGGGCGAGCAAAAAAGGGGGGGTAGGTATCATTTTTCACAAGTCAGTCCCCTTTCAACTAACTCAAATAGAGAAGGACCCAGATGGAAGATATATAATAGCCATAGGCACACTGTATGGACACTATATCACTCTGGCATCAGTTTACTCCCCTAGCCTCTCCCAAGGAAATTTTATTAAAAGAGTTACAAACCTTCTCTTGGAGCATTCCAGGGGAATTACCTTTCTGGCAGGAGATTTCAATCTGGTAGCTAATCCAGCTTTAGACACCTCAAGGGGTGTGACCTGCACACCTTCCTCCACAATACATCAGGTAAACTCCTCTCTTAGAGAGTTGGCTTTACATGACACATGGAGAATCTTACATCCCAGCTCGAGGGATTACTCCTTTTATTCCATCCCTCATAACAGCTACTCGAGGCTAGATTATGTATATACAGATGCCAATGGTCTTTCAATCACACAAAAATGTGATATTGGACATATCACATGGTCAGACCATGCCCCAGTCACATGCCTGGTTCACTGGCCTGACATACCGGTTACAGACTTCACGTGGAAACTTGACGCCACTTTACTAGACGACCCATTAATACTCGAGGACACACGTAAGACACTCAAGGAATATTTTGATTTAAACACTTCTCCATCCACCTCAGCTATGATGCTGTGGGAAGCTCACAAAAGCGTAATACGGGGAACTCTCATTAGGCATAAAGCTATACTGAATAAGCGCTACCGTGTAAAATACACTGAACTACTCACCGCACTACAATCACTAGAAACCTCACATAAGACAGACCCATTAAACACAGAGGTAAAAAATAAACTACTCACCACTAAGTTGGAGCTAAATAAATACTTAGAAGAAAGGCGCCAAAAGAAAGCACTTTCCATGAGACAGTATTATTACGAGGGAGGAAATAAACCTGGTAGGATTTTGGCTAGATCTATTAAAAAAAGACAATTACAATCATTTATCCACTCCATCAAAACTAAAGAAGGCCACCGCCTCTACAGTAGCTCACAGATTGCGTCTGCGTTTCATAAATATTATCACTCCCTTTACAACATTAAAGAAAACCTAGAGCCCCGGGACGCGGGGCCTCCCCAATCCCGAGAGTCTCAAAAAATTGACTCATATCTTAATAACGTCGACTTGCCACTGCTAACCAAGGAAACCTCGGAATATCTAGACTCTCCACTCACTAAAGAAGAACTAATCTTAGCTATTAAAAACTCCCCGTCAGGTAAGAGCCCAGGCCTTGATGGATTCACAATATCTTATTATAAAAAGTTTACTGAAGAGGTTACAGGACCCCTCTTACGAATGTTCAATAACCTCAGAGAGAACCCACAATTATCCAAGATTCTTCTAGAAGCCCACATAACTGTTATACCTAAGCCTGGTAAGATACCAGAAACACCTGAAAACTTTAGACCCATATCTCTCATTAACACAGACATGAAGCTGCTGGCCAAAATTTTGGCAACTCGCCTCAACAGATACCTCCCAGAATTGATATCTAATGACCAGGTGGGCTTTGTCCCAGGGCGGGAGGCTAAAGATAATACCACCAAAGTTATACAGCTAATCTCCCACGCAAGAGTTACAAAAACCCCTATGGTTTTGTTTTCCACGGACGCGGAGAAGGCCTTCGACAGGGTCGGATGGCCTTTTCTGCGTCGGGTTATGGAAAAAATGGGATTTGGAGATACCTTTTTGAACACAGTGTTTGCCCTCTATTCAAACCCCAATGCGAGGATTAGGGTGAATGGAACCCTATCTGAAACTTTCCCCATAACTAATGGAACCAGACAGGGCTGTCCCTTGTCCCCGCTTTTATTTGCTCTATCAATAGAGGCTCTGGCCCAAAAAGTTAGGCAGAACCATAACATCACAGGGATAAAAATTGATCACACTGAGTATAAACAGGCATTATATGCCGATGACGTCCTCTACACTCTGGTTTCTAAACAGCCGGGCCGTGGCCCAGTACCGGGCCGGGATAGCCCTGCTGGTGGGCCCTGACCTGTCATGCCCCCACTGCACACTCTTACCCCACTGCACACAAGGGGCAGACTGAGACCAATCAAGGCCCCAGGAAAACTGTCTCACACTGACCCAAATGTATTCAAATTTATGCAAAAGAACATGGTAACCTCCCTGCCCTAACCCCAACAGGCCCATCAACCTCCATAGCCAGGACCCCCAACATTAAGGGCCAAAGAAAGGGCCCCCAACCTCCAGGGCCAGACCTCACACTCCATGTCCCTCACAGCAACAGACCCTCGGCAGGACCCCCACACTCCAGGGCCCCCACTAAACCCACATTGAACTGCTTAGTTACTGATAGGGCAAATCCCTGCTGCTTACTATATATATATATATATATATATATATATATATATATATATATATATAAAACTACCGGGCCCTGGACATGTCCAGCTAAACTTTACCGGGCCTTGAGGTCACTTTGGTTGAGAACCACTACTCTACACCATTACGAACGTTGAAACATCCCTCCCTGAGCTACTAACTGAGCTGAAGACATATGGAGAAGCATCTAACTTTCTCCTTAACTTAAGTAAATCAGAATTATTAAACATTAACGCTTGCCCCAAACTCTTACATTCTCTACAAAAAACATACAACATCAAACTCGCCAAAGATAAATTAAAATATTTGGGGATACATCTCACCTCTGATCCTGCAAACCTTTTTAAACATAACTATGAAACCCTTAAGCACAACATCTTGACAGATCTCTCCTCCTGGTCTAATAAGCCCCTCTCATGGTTGGGTAGGGTAGGGGTTATTAAAATGAATGTCCTTCCAAGGATCTTATATATTTTTCAAACAGTACCAATTGCCCTCTCACCTGGGTACCTAAACCAACTCCAAAAGATGATTGAACAGTACGTGTGGGCGAACACTAGACCTCGTCTGCCCAGACGCAATATGTACTTGACGAGAGAGAGGGGAGGACTGGGACTTCCTGACTTACAGACATACAGAAACGCTACCATACTACAGAGGATAGTCGCCTGGGCACATAACACAGACCAAAAGGCTTGGATTCACTTAGACAGGCAAATTCTCAGACTAAACAACGTAGGCACACTGGCTTGGGTCCCATCCAATAAGAGACCTAAGTCTGTTCGGGAATACCACCTGTTTACAGAGACTTTTAGGGTGTGGGATAGCATCCTAGCTACTACTTCACATATATCCACAAGGCATTCCCCTCTTACACCAGTTGTAGAGAACCCTGACCTCCCCTACCACAGCTTAAGTTACCGTAGGACCAAACCATATGCCCTTAGGGCGGGGTCGATAAAGGGAATAACAGAAAATGGGAACATTTTGCCCCAGGACAGACTGAGAGAAATTCATGCAGACATTTTCCATCAATGGATACACTATAATCAACTAATTCATTACATAAAATCTCATAAAAATAAACAAGATCTGGGGAGAAACTTAACATCATTTGAGACCTTGTGCACCGCAGTATGTGAACCCAAACATCTGATCTCACTAATCTATGGGATTTTGCTCGTTCCCGAGGCAGACACGCTTCCCACATATACCAATCAATGGCATAGGGAACTCGATTCAGTATATGACCATAGAGATTGGATGAAGGCGCTGCGCCTCATCAAAAAATCTTTGGTATCGGCATACGTTCAAGAGTCCCACTTTAAGCTTTTAGGCAGATGGTACCTCACCCCCGTGAGGCTAAACAAAATATTCCACACGCTCAGCCCCACCTGCTGGAGGGGATGTGGTGAGGAAGGCTCTCTGCTCCACATATGGTGGCACTGCCCAAATCTAAGAGACTTTTGGCCAAAGGTGACAGAAGAGATGACTTCTATCCTTAATGTTACTGTCCCAGACTCACCAGAAATACTCTTATACTTGAATTTACCTAAAGCACAAAGTGAAGCTCACCTAGCACTTATGTTTGGTGATGATATCTGGGGCTAAGATGCTAATACCTAGACAATGGAAGTCAAGGGTCATTCCCACAATTGAGGAATGGCGAACACAGGTGGAGGGGACTCTCCTCATGGAGAGATTCCACTACCTGAAAACACACAAATTGGAAATTCATGAGTTGATGCTGGCCTTGTGGCACAAAACAATTTAATTAATTACTAATTGTTTTTTTTTTTTTTTTTTCTTCTCAGTTACTGTTTTCCCCTATCTTTCCTCCCCCCCTTTCTCCTCCCCCCCCCCTTTCTCCTTCCCCCCCTTTCTCCCCTCTACTTACTCACTCTTGTGCAGTTAGATTTTCTAATATCGGATATTGAATATTCACACTTGTAAAGAGAAATACATTTTTCAGTTACCGTCCTCAGAGGAGTTCTGCGGGACGAAATCAAGGAAATTTTTTGATGTAGAAGATAGTTTGGTTCTAATACTTGTAGCAAAGAATATTGATACATCGGAATGTAACCATACTCATAATCTTTATTTGTATTATGTTTTTCTTACATCAATAAAGCTTTTTGGAAAAAAAAAAAAAAAATAAGGGAATGGGGACATGGTGAAGGGGCTCCTTAATATTCTTGTTCCCATGGGCCCCATAGGTTGTCAATCCACCACTGAACACCAGTGACAAAAGGTAGAAGAGCACAAGTAGTATACAGGGAAAAAAAAAAAAAAGACAGAGATCTTCAGCCTCTATGGTTGACACCATTTTATTTGCCCATAATGCCATGCACACATGCCTGACCTCTCAGAAATGACCTCATCTGACCAAGGTATCAAGTAACACTGGAGTAAAGCCTTAGCACAGTTAAAAAAAGAGATAACAGAGTAGGAAGGATCCCAGGAAACACTTACCTGTTTAATGTGGCATTTTGGGAAGTGATAAGTTCTTCTAATCTCACTGGTGAATATTATCCAGTGAGAGCAAAAATATCTGGTTAATGTATTACAAATGAAAAAAGTCCTTATTGTAATGGCTTTACTAGTTTTTTTTTTTTTTCTTCAATGTATTTGTATAATTTTCTTTATGTTTAGCATAAACTAATTTGCTTTACTAAAAGAAAAAACAGATATTAGTCCTTTAATAGATTTATGATATATACAGTTTTCAGCAATGTACTTTTTTTTTTCTTGTGCAAGAGCAAAAGGTAGCTTCAGCTGCACTTCCATGATAGTCGTGGGGCTTTGTACCAAACTGCCTGTTCACTAGGAGCTGAGTAATAGCTCTCTGACGTGTGAGTACTCATCCTTCTGATATACCTGTTATGTGCCTAACAGACTTCACTATTTTATTCTCTATTCCTTGAGAGGTTCCGTGAAAATCATTAGAGACCTTATTCCTGTGTTACGCCTTCTCCTATTGAAGGTTCTTTGGGACAACAACTTTCTTGGACATTAATACATATCCTTATTGTTCTAACCATGATAACATTTAAAATAATCATTTACATACAGTTGTATAATGTACAATATGTAATTTTCTTATGTTACACTTCTGGGAGCATGTTTTAATTGCTGTAATGGTGTGATTATGAATCAGTATAAAACTAACCATTGTAAAAGGAGGGGTTACTTGTAGATGGAATCAATATTTAATTGAAATACACATGATTCTAATTTTTATATGATATACTTTATTTGTGGGTTTATTATGCTTTTCCAGCTACTTTTGGTGCACCAAGAGAGAGAATATAATCAGATAATACAGTAGGTAAGTATGAGACAGGGATATAGAACAGCTTGGCGTCCCATCCAGCAGCGTATCTTGTCCACGGATAAACAGCAGTCAGGGCATGTTCCATACAGTTAGTGACCATGTGTAACTTAGGTACAGCAGATCGACTTAACCTTTGTAGGGCTTTAACAGCTGTTTAGAATAAATGAAATCAAGTAAAAAAAACTATTTTAACTTTGAGCACATCAATAATATGAAACATTAGTTTTGTTTACTGTAACAGATATGATATTATAAAAAGAAGCACAGGGCACCACCAGAATGTCTCTGCAATTTATCTTTGTATAGTTACCTATAATTTTTAAATTGAATACAAATGCTACTTTAATTAGATGTATTTCTATCATACTGGATGTTTACTTACCTTTGGAGCAGGGAAGTATTTGCTATTTGGGGTAATAGTTAGGAAGTTTGTCATGTATGCCCCTCTCTAGACTCCAGAAGCTATTAGTGCAATTTTATTTATGTGCGTGTAAGAAGGAAGATGCAAAGATCAGCACAACATGAGTATTAAATCACTGCTCTGCATGAGGCTAAGAGAACAAGATTTAGCACCATATTACAAGTAGCTGATAAAAGAAGTAAATATTTTACTGCTATATATGTGGCACAAAAAAGGCTATTAGGTTAGTTAAATACTTCTTTGGAAGTGACTGAGAAAACACCTCTATTAGGTTAAACATAAGGGATATTTATTGCTGTTTGGTGGAATTGAGTTCATAATTGCCCAGTTGTGATAAATATATATAAGGCAAATAGATTGCAAAACACACAAAAAAAGCATATAGATTTCTGTGTGTTCAGGGCAACTTAAAAACTAAAATAAGCCTCTTGGGCAGAATGACAGAGTACACTTTTCATAGCCTATATACTTTTGAACTAACTAGATATAATAGGTAAGTCTACTCACATTGCTGGTAATACTGTTCTCCATAGCTTTTCTTGATCTCAGGAGGAAGATTATTCCACAGCCTCTCCAAGTGCTTAAAATGAGGTTCATACAAACCCATTGAAGTTCTGAAAGCACCTGGTTCTATAATGGACACTTTTACCCCAAAATTACACATTTCTCTTCTGTAGCAGAGAAGATGAAAATATTTAATTATAAAAGCAACAACTTCAAAAATAGGTTTATAGAATTTTAAAATCATTGATGAAAAAATATTTGCAAGTTATTAAAAAGGTAGCTCTTGGTGGTAGCTTAGCATGCATGATGTATATGGGCAGTATACAACACTAGAAAAGAAAGTTGTAAGTATAAAACACACAAATTACTTCATTAAGTAGAAAAAAAACAAAATAATATGGAACATCCTTGATTTCACAAAATTGTTTTCTTTCTCTCTCTCTATTATCTTTTATTTGCAATACACCCACAATCTGCAGTGCTCTATTGGGAATACAAAATACTAATACTAATCCCTGTTGGGTAATTCATCAGAATAGTAATGCTTCCTATGGCTTTTTACAGGTAATTTTACATTTTTCCAAACTAGTCCAAAACTTGGGTTACTGATATTCAAGTCCCTTCACTTTGCATAGAGATAATTATACTGCTGAATTGCAATCAATCGAAAATACTTTTAAAGTATATTCTTAGGGGCCGAATGATCAAATGTCTGTCGGACCTAATCCGACAGTGAGGATCAGGTCCGACAGACATCACTGAATGCTGAGAGCAATACGCTCTCCGTATTCAGCATTGCATCAGCAGCTCACAAGAGCTGCTGGTGCTACGCCGCCCCCTGCAGACTCGCTGCCAATCGGCCGCCAGCAGGGAGGTGTCAATCAACCTAATCGTACTCGATCGTGTTGAATTGTGGCAATTCCTGTTCGCCTCATCAGACCGCTGCTCCATAACTTGTGTTTCTGGCGAGTCTGAAGACTCGCCAGAAACACGGGCCTACAAGCTCCATTCGGAGCTTGATAAATGGGCCTCTTATTCTGTAAATAGCCAATAGCTAGCTAGTTAGGTATATTACAACTTGCATCCCATGTCTACTGTATATTAGACAGGCTAGTCTGTTTGCAATATTGTCTCACACCTGAAGTTGGGGTATGCTGTTACCTGCCACAAAATGCTGGGACATCATTATTCTGCATATTATCACTCTGTTTATCAAACATTTTAATCCCATGCTCACATGAGCTGCAAAATATAAAATACAATTTTTAAAATTACACTGCAATTTACTACTGGGCCAAGATGAGGCAAATTTATTGTGCAATCAGCCGATTTTTGTTCTCAAACTTCACTATATTATCTGAACATTAGGCCATTTGGTTCTGTGATCTCTCATTTGAAGCTGGAGTTTCCAGTTACAGGCCAGGGTCATGTTTTGAGCTAACATAATACTAAGGTCCAGTCGGCAGATTAGGGGTTAATACTTGAAGTTAGGTGGCGGCGACGTTGGGGAGGGCAGATTAGGGGTTAATACTATTTATTATAGTGTTTGTGAGGCGGGAGTGCGGCGGTTTAGGGGTTATTACATTTATTTTAGTGGCGGCGAGGTCCGGTCGGCATATTAGGGGTTAATAAGTGTAGTTAGGTAGCGGTGACGTTGGGGGGGGACAGATTATGGGTTAATAAATATTATGTAGGTGTCGGCGATGTTAGGGGCAGCAGATTAGGGGTACATAGGGATAATGTAAGTGGCGGCGGTGTCCGGAGCGGCAGATTAGGGGTTAATTGTGTAATGCAGGTGTCAGCGATAGCGGGGGCGGAAGATTAGGGGTTAATAAGTGTAAGGTTAGGGGTGTTTAGACTCGGGGTTCATGTTAGGGTGTTAGGTGCAGACTTAGAGAGTGTTTCACCATAGGAAACAATGGGGCTGCGTTAGGAGCTGAACGCTGCTTTTTTGCAGGTGTTAGTTTTTTTTTCAGCCCAAAATGCCCCATTGTTTCCTATGGGGGAATCGTGCACGTTTTTTCAGCTAGCCGCTACCGTAAGCAATGCTGGTATTGAGAGTTGAAGTGGCGGTAAATATGCCTTTACGCTCCCTTTTTGGAGCCTAACGCAGCCCTTTAGAGAACTCTAAATACCAGCATTGTTTAGAAGCAGCGCTAGAAAAGAAAAAAAAAAAAAAAGACGCGTAGCTAACGCACCCCTTTGGCCGCAAAACTCTAAATATAGGCTAATATTAGGCTAAAAGTGTCACAGATATCCACCTGAAACAGATGTAATCGAGTCAATACCTGTATGGATTGTAGAGATTTTCTTAATGTACATCTGTTTCCTTTATTTTTTTGCCACCTCTGATACCAAAGTGACTTTTGTAATTTCTCTGCTAAATCGAAAGGCATTGGCACAGATCTCTCCATTTTTGGAACAAGATAATCCTCTTCTTAAAGGCAAAAACAGGTTTCTTTCTTCTCTGCAGTTCATCAACAGCTGAATGCACTCTTCTCGACAATTATTCAGGGTAACAGAACGGTAGCACTATATGCAGTGTATTTGCACAGTAGCAGTTGAGACCAATTGGAACACTGAGCACTGTTTTTATAAAAGTTCTCTCAGACCGTGTAAAAGATGAGCTTCTATTTAAAGATCTGCCAGCATCCTTTAAAGAGCTTATCGACTTGTGTGTCCTTTTTTATTTCTGTTTCAATGAAAACCAACATGAGCAGGAGAGGCCTAGCAGGGCATCTCATTCCAATATCCATCTGGCACCTCATTTTTTCTGCTTCTTCCTGGACCTGTGTTTACTGTCCAGCCAGTACCAGAAGTACTTATGGAGGTTATCAATCTCCAACTGCCTAAAGCTGAAACGTTTAGAAGGTGCTCCTTTGGCCTCTGCCTATATTGTGGCCTTGAGAGTCACTTACTTTCTACTTGTTCCACTCGTCCAGTAAAAAGGGAGAGTCTAACCTGATTGAGGAACATATTGTGCTTTTTCTCATTGCAACAGCTGCAAGTCCATTCAACCTGGGTTTCCCTGGTTAGTTAGGGTTGCCAAGTGTCCGTTATTAGACCGGACTGTCTGGTATTTCAGGTTACTGCCCGGTTATATTATTTCCAAAAAAACGGACATAGGTAGCTAAGATTCTTTTTGAATTTTTTTTACTTTTTTTTTTTTTTTTTACTTCCCTGGCCATCCGCTGGAGTTCAGGACTCATCTGGCTATACCCTACCAACCAAACTGACCTACCCAGTAACCCAGGCCCCCCCAGCCCGTGTCAATTAAGTTCCACCTCCAGCACCAAGTTCTAGCCCTAGTCTCAGCTGTAGCGGCTGCAGGCTGCAGTATGAGAACTCCACGCTTACATACTGATGTGCCTGTGCCGAGCGACAAGACTGACGGACGTACGTGATGTCACGACTGCAAGAAGACCCGCGGGATGTGCTGTCTACACATGCTGTCTGTTGTGTGGGGTGTTTCCACGGGTGGTACACGGAATCTGGAGTGCAGAGCAGATCAGAGACAGGCAGATGTGAAAAGAGAGGTGTCTTTCCTCAGAGGTACACCAGGATTTTATATATATTTCATAAAACAAAGACATAACCATTCCTAATACTCAGATTGTAAGGACTCTTCATGTCAGGATATATCAGTCCACCTTATCACTTACACTACCTGTTTTTTCAACTTGTAATACCACCTTAACTTTCAATTCCAACCCCCCTACTCTATTTTACCTGTGCTCTGACGTCAGACAGGTGCTTAGTTATCGAGTTACAGTTGCTGAGCCTGTGAATTGCTCGCTATCTTGTGAATTATACATTCGGATTATTCCTCACTTTCTACTCCAATTATCTTTGTGGTGTCTCATTACTCTGAATTGAGTTCCTCAGTTTGTCTGAACTTAAGCCTGTCTGCTCGTATTTCATTTGACTTAGCTACTCAGCATATCGGACTACATTTACCCTCTGTGAGATCCGTTATCAAGATACAGCCAGCTTGGTTGTTTGTTTACAAGCGCTTCTGGTGACGTCACCCGCGCTGCTCTGGAGTTCCGTTCACCTCCGCTGTCACTCAATCCACAGCTGACTGTTCCCACAGCAGATGGAGTCACTTCAGAGCAACACAGGAGAATCACTCTGCTCAGTTGTAACTAGTTCTTAACAGCTGATCCCTATCACAGCTCACGGAGTCGTATCAATTCACACTGTAACAGTGGTAAGATGTTGTTTGTTACTGCTGCTATTTGGAACTCTCCTTGATACATTTGTTTGCTGGAACTGTTTGTGACATATTAACTGTTCCCTATCCGGTCTGGTTACATCAGCTAAACAAAAACTATATGAGATTGCTTCAGGTTTTCATACCTGCACCTCTCACATTGTTCTGCATAATTAATTCACTTCATGCCGTTAAAGCTCATCTTCCCATAAAATAAGCGTGGCACATTCATTTAAGATCTGCAGTTGAAGATCCACTATATCAAAATACATACTGTTGCATTCGTGAATCATTATACTTCATGATACAGAGAAATACTAGGGTCACTTATTCTAATATATAAACCCACAAAAACACAAGTGTCACTCAATGCTTCAAATTAAACACAGTAGAGACATTCCAATAACTCTAGAAAACTTCAGCAGCAAGACTTTCTTCCAATACAGCAAATAGAAGTTCTAGAATATAGAAGCAAAATGATATTGGGCATTTTATGCAGAAAACCACAATAGACACACTTTCTATTATATACACCAACAGCAAATACCCTTCATAAAACAAAAATACTCTGGTACCATCTGTGTAATAATACTGAGAGGAACATATAGTATTTAATGCAGAGATATACAAGGGAGCTTCCCCTATAGAGGCACTAGGCATAATTACTAGTCCTAATGTATGGACACATCCCCAATCCGAACAGAGAGACTGCAGTTACACTTATATCTTAAAGTATGATGAGGGGCAAATATCCCTCAAATAGAGATGCTGGAGTCACAACCCCTCTTTATCTAAAGCAGTGATTGCTATACAGGATGGCTAACAAACTAGTAGATTACAGCACCTGGTAGTGTTAGAGTAAATGAGGTGATGTGTAAAGCTCAGTGTGTCATTTCATTTAAAATAACAGATATACAAGACAGTGGTGTCACAGAGCAAAACACATTAACTTACACTCCTCTGAAGAGAGACACTAGGGATGCATGCCCCTCTGACCATGGATACATTCCTAATACAGATAAGTATCCAGAATACATAACTATACTAATACAGAGTGCATGCCCCTCTGACCATGGATTCATTCCTAATACAGATAAGTATCCAGAATACATAACTATACTAATACAGAGTGCATGCCCCTCTGACCATGGATACATTCCTAATACAGATAAGTATCCAGAAAACCTTTTTTCCCCATATAGTTGCACAAGGAATATGCTCTCTAAAACAGAAATATTAGGATACGTACCGCTTCTGATAGACTTCAGGTACTTATTCTAGGACATACACTATCTCTCAACATAATGCATGCCTTTCTAAATACAGAGGTATCCGTGTTGGTTGTGCAAAATTGGGGAATTGGTAATAAAGGGATTATCTATCTTTTTAAACAATAAATATTCTGGAGAAGACTGTCCCTTTAAGTAATAAAACATTCTTTTTTATTGAACTTTGGTTTTCCAGACAAATATAAGATAAGGAAGCAAGTTTGTGTACACAAAGTGAAAACATAATGAGATCTGATATTAACTGCAAGCTCAACTCATTTTAATAGGTTTTGGTTTAAAAGCACAAAGTCAGCTAATTCATATACACAAATAAACCTGATAATGCAAATTGTCATACATTTTGTACTCAGCTGGTATAAGATTATATATATATATATATATATATATATATATATATATATATATACACACACATACACACACATACATAGAGTATATACCTTTTTCAGTAAATTTCAACGCAAACTAATCCCCCCCCCCCACACACACAGTTTTTTTCTTGGGTGTTCAGTATTTTTGTGGAGGACACCTGGCAACCCTATGGCTAGTACAACAGCACATTCCCTCTATTAAATAGGCTACTAGTGATTTTACATCCTAGAGTGCTTTTTGTGTACAAACTTGTGCATGTTGCCCTGTTGTTCCATGTCCTCAGCATGTAGCCACTACTTACTGTACTCAAGGAGTATATAGAGTATGCTGATGTATTTCATTAAAAAAAAAATCCTGTTTCAGTGACTGGCTCAACCAGCTAAGAGGATAGCAATTCTCTAAGACTGCCTGTATTGCACCAGGAAATGTTCTGAGTACTATGGGTTAGATTTATCAAAGCTGAGTCATACAGGGGCACGTATACGCACCCCTGTACGCCTCAGCTCGCCTGTGGCAAGCGAAATTACCCGCAGGTAATCAACATTGCACACAAGCGCAATTTTGCGCTCGTGTGCAATCCCGCCCCCTGCCCGCGCACAGCCAATAATGGCAGTCGCTGGGCTTTGGTAAATCGAGCCCTATGAGGTACCTTATTTTATTTTATGATATTGTATTTACCTTTTCTTTCCTTCTCCTTTTAGGAAGCTACAAGCCATTATATTTATTTTTGCATCATTTAAATAATGGTGAGTGTACAAATTAGGCAAAAACCTCTACAAGTTAAATAAAAAGGTGGGTAATTGTGTACCTCATTTGCATATCATTTCCCAGATTCCAGTACAAAAACTGGTAGCTCATGTTTACTGTGGGGGATGTGGAGATGGGCTATACAATGATTTATTCAGTGCAACATTTGAGGAACAGGTTTTTACTACATTAAACTGATTACAGTTTCTAAAAGTTTTATAAAGTATTAATCTGGATTTCGTGTTCTATGCAGTTATGTAAGAGACACCAATTTGAAGCAGGACTCACCTCAAACTGTCTGAGAAAGCCTCGACTCCAAACTTAGAAATACAATATCCTCCACCAACAATAGACAATCTTCCTCCAATACTAGCAACATTAACAATGCGCCCATGGGCTTTCCTGATGAGTGGCAGCAGATTTAATGTTACGTCGATTGTTCCAAGTACGTTCACGTTTAGCGTTTTAGCAAAATCCTCTTTAGTTTGCCACTCATTTGGCCCCAGTCCAAAGCCAAATGCAGCATTATTTACCAAGCCCCAGAGTCCTGCAACATATTAAAATATAAAATGTAAAGGTCTTTTTATGCTATTATTTGTAAATTCTTGCAAAAATCATTCTTTTCATTTGCATCCAGCTTCTGACAAATAAAATCACAAATATTGCTGTATTCTTTGCATTTATTTGAAAACGTAAAACACAAACATTCGGTTTAGAAAGGCTTTTAAAATTTAAATATTACAATACTCAATAACAATCCATTAGTGTCCTAGGTAGTTACTGGATTCCTGGGCCAGGCAATTAGTAAATAATTTTCCCTTTTGTTCTTGACAATCCTGACATAATTAAGAATCAAAGCAACTTATTTTTCTGGTCCTGTTGCTGGCTTATAACAGCAGTAACAGAAGCACTAGCTACAACTTTATTTACCCTATGGGTGAATATAGGATAAAATTAAAGGGGTTTTTTTTTTGGGGGGGGGTTAAGAGGTTTATTTAGTATTTTAATTAGTGTTGGCAAAGTGGGTGTACAGCGATTTAGGGGTTAATAGGTTTAGTGTCTGCGATGTCGGGGGAACTGCGGTTAAGGGATTAATAGGTTTATTTAGTGTTTTAGTTAGTATTGGCGATGTCGGAGAACTAAGGTTTAGGGGTTAATAGCTTTAGTGTCGGCAATGTCGGGGGAACCGCGGTTTAGGGGTTATTAGGTTTAGTTAGTGTCGGCGATGTGAGGGGTGGCGGTTTAGGAGTTAATAGGTTTAGTTAGTGTTGGCGATGTAGGGGGATGACGGTTTAGGGGTTAATAGCTTTATTTAGTGTCAGCGATGTGGGTGGCAGCGGCAGTTTTAGATCATTTTGATTCGGCAATCAGCAGCATATTAGTTATGTTAAGTTAAATCGTTTTTTTGGATCCATTCTATATTCATCTGCATTATTCTATTCTAAACTTTAGAATAGAATAATGAATAAAGAATGGATCCGATACAATGAACGGATCCGAATAAAACTATTTTAACTTAACATAACTAATTTGCTGAAACAAAATGATTTATTTAACGAATGAAAATGAAACAAAACTAATTTGTTTGCGTGGCACATGTCTAATTTTAGTGGAGCTGAATGCACCACTCACTGCATTTATAAGGGTCAAGCATATCTCTATGTTATTCTGCAAATATGAGGGGCAAAGTTATGGCAAGTTTTTCCAGCGAGATATTAGTTTCACAAATACGTTTTCTTGAATTCAAGCCAATATTTTGGTCAAGCAGAATTAGGTTTTGTTTACAGTAATATCTATATGCTCAAAATAAAAAATGCACACATCCCAATGATAATATTTTTGCTCCCAGGGTATCAGTTGGTGTTGACACAGGCAGAGGGGGCTGTGGTTAAAGCAAAAGCACTAATCATTAAAGCCAATTTCTTAATAAGTATCTATCTCCATGGAAGAAGATATAATATGGGGTTTCATAGAATTGATGTTGTATACCTTTAAGAAGCTAATATTTTATCAAGTCAAATTGCATATTGAAGTTGTTGAACTAAAACATGGCATTTAATTATTTCTTGAATAATCAAAAGAAAATCCAGACCGACCCAATTCTTAACTTAAAATCACAGATTAAAACATACTAAACTGACACATTAAACCTGGCTATCTGATGCGTTTTGGCAGAGAGCCGTAATCATAGATGAATGACCAAGTAAACTCGTATTGATCACTAGTACTGTGTTTTATATTTAATTAGCTCATGAAAAATGTAACACTTTTAGGCCTATGACATGTTGCTGTGCTAATTATGTAATTCATTAAATCATGAGCATTTGGTTTGTGTTTGATGAGGTGATATGGGACACTCATTTACTATTTTTTTTTTCCCTTTCTCCTTGTTACTATACTAGAGGGCAGTGGGGCTTCGGCTCTGGGCAGGGTAGGGAGAGGCATCATTTTGGTTGACCATGCTGCATGTCCTGATATTTACATACTTAACAGATTTATTTTTGCCCCTGTACTTTCTCCACCTAAAATTGCAATATGGCTACAATATAATCCAGCCAATATTAAAATGTATATAAATCCTTTTTTGTATGTTAGGTGACCCATAACTAAAGGCTGAGTGATCGGCATCTGTTCAGCCAAGCTGCCAATGTTCTTTAACCTTTCAATCATTATATGTCAAAACCATCAATATAATTGCATTGTTGTGTCCCTGTCACAGGTTGTCTACCATTCCCTAAAATCAGTTCAGCATTGATACATAAAGGTGATCTTACCTTTATCTCCAACAATACTAGAGACCCACTCTGCAACAGACTTTACTCTTTGACTGTCATTAATATCCAGGATCACAGTCTGCAGTCTGCTGGATGTCTCCTTCTTCAGCTCCTCAGCACCTTTCTCAGTCAGACAAGTTGCCAGCACCCGCAGTCCACGGCGATCCAGCTGTTTTGCTGCTAAGTTCCCAAAGCCAGAGTCACATCCTGTGATCAGCACATATTTATCTGAGAGATTCTCTAGTATCTGACTTTGTCTGTACCATCTGTACACCAGGATCAGAATAGACAGAAGTAATAACAGAAGGAGCCACATGTCTGAGGCAGCAGGTTTTTTTTTCTGTAATGGAATAATGTATATTACTAGCTAAAATTTATATGGATTAAGATATTCTAATTCTCATCATCTAAGGCACCTACAGTAGATATTCCATTTGCCTCAGTGTAAGACTGTGACAGAACAGCTAATCACTAATATCCATTTGTATAATAAGAGGATTGTTGATTAGTATTTTCTTGTCCCATAACTATATGGACTTGGAGCCCAATTCTCAAAAACATTCCAGCATGTATAGAAATGATATCTAACAAAAAGGACTGAACCTTAAAGTCCCACAGATATGTTATGCCTCCAATAGAAATAAATAAACCTCTCTGGGATGGTGAATCTCACAAGTGTAAGTTAACACCCGAGCACCTGACATTCTTATAAATCTTCAGTTTACAACAAATACAAATTAAACTTAAATGGTGTAACTACAGAGTAACTTGTATTTGCTTATAGTTTAGGATACTTTACTATTAGCTAAATAAGTGCCTTGAGAATTTTAAGCAAACTTCACCATCATGTAATTAGTGAGATAGATCAGTGACACCTACAAGTTTAAAGTTCTTAGAGAATATAATAATGGTACATAGAAACAATACAGAATGCAATTTGTAAAAGACACACAGAAATATAATCCTAATTTGTTAAAATTACACATAAATATTCAATGCACAATCAGAATTTGTAAAACATTGCTGTGTTCAAAATCTTAATGCATGAAAATAAAAAAAAGAAGTATTTGTAAAAGTAATGAAAGTACAAAATCTAAATTATATGCAACTACACTCTGCATTAGGTTTGTTTATAAAAGAAAAATAGAATCAATATGGTTTCCAAGAAAAGTAGTTTAGAAAAAAAATTCAGACATACTGACTCAGAAGAGGATAGAAGAGGATAGGGGAAAATGGAGAACACAAACAAAAATGACAAAAAGTACATCAGAAAAGCTAAAGCTCATGCAGAAGAAAAAAAATAGCACAATCAGTAAAAATTGATGACAAAACCTTCTTTAGATATATCAGTGAATAGCGAAAAAAACTAAGGGATAGTTAGTAAGATGTAAGACTGGTGATGATGATAGAGTAGTGGAAGAAGATAAACAAAAGCAAACTGTTTAAATGATTACTTTTTTTAGTTTTCACAATGGAATGTAAAAAAAAATTACATTCTGTTAAGGGAGGTTACTGTAAGTGATAATAGTACTTCTCTTTTTACAGAGGAAGAGGTTTTAATAGCTTTATCAACAATAAAAGGTAAAAAAAAAAGTCTGTGGGTCCAAATAATATTTTTGCCAATGGCTGTAAAGAAACGTCAAGCTACTCCAATAGCTGATTTATGTAATCAATCAGTCACTGTAATAGGAATTGTTCTGGATGACTAGAAGATTGATACAAATGGTAGTAGGGAAGACTCTGGTAATTATTGGCCAGACAGTTTGACCTCAATTGCAGGGAAATGAATGGAAACTATGCAAACTATTTTAAAGGAAAAACTTGTGTCTTTCTTGTATTATCATTATATATTTGTATAGTGCTGCATAATTCCGTACCTTCTGACAAACAACTTAGTAGACAATAAACAGCATGGTTTCACTGCTGGAAGATCATGCAACTAAATTAATAGACCAGCGAGAAGCCTTAGATGTAGCAAACACAACAAACTAATTCACAAAATGTATTGCTTTGAAGTAGATGCCAAGGTTGTAAAGTGGGTAGAATGCTGCTTAAGGATAGAAGGCAGAGGGTTTCAATTACTGGAGTAAATTCAAATGAGGGGACATTTACAAGTGGTGTTCCTCAAGGGTCAATTCTTGGGCCTATTGTCTTCAACATGTTCACCAGTGATATTGGTAGTGGGCTTCAGGGAAAGGTGTGCTTGGTTTGCTGATGATACAAAACATTATAACAGTGTTAATGTCCAAGGAGGGGTGAATCAAATGAGCAGTGATATAAAAAAACTAGAATGACTGGGCAAATAAATCGGATCTAAAATGTAATATTACCAAAAGCAAAAATATTCATTTAGGATCCAAAAACCAGTTACACTTGCAATGGTACATTACTGACTGCAGCTAAACAGGAATGGGACTTGGGAATTATTATTTCAGCTGATTTAAAAAAGTTGTTAACAATGTAAACAGTGCAGCTAGTAAGGCCAGTTGAATATTTGGCTGCATTGGGAGAGGTATTAGCAGCAGAAATAGCAAGGTTCTTATGCCCCTTTACAGATTACTAGCTAGGCCTCATGTTGAATATTATGTACAGTTTTGAAGACCATATCTCCACTACAGAAGGCTATAAATAAACTAGAAACCATCCAAAGGAGGGCTACTAAAATGATACATGGTCACAATCTTAAGTTAGAGGGTAGCAGGTTCATGAGAAATCTGAGGTAGAAGTTTTTTACAAAAAGGGTAGCGTACTCATGGAATAAACTTTCAGTGGATGTGATAAAAACAAGGACTGTAAAATAATTAAAACATATCTAAGAAGTCAGTAAGTTACTTCAGGAAAATATAACAGTTGCAAGGTTTTCCTGCTTTTGGCGTAAAATGCCTCTAAAAATGTTTTGCTAGTTTTACTTCCTGAAAGAGTATGGATAAATTTACCTGAGCTTGCAACATACCTGTATTGCTATTGATATGAAAAACCTTTTAAATTAAGATCCCAATATGAAAAATGCTTTTAAAACATTTATTTTTTTATTGCAGTAAGGAGCAGAGTTAGATCTGTGCCCCAGGGCATAGATTGGGGAGGGCACTCCTATTTCAACTGTGTCTTTTCTGGTTGGCTGTAATAAGCAGAATATAGGAACTGCTTCAATGTGACTATGCTTCCCCTTTGGTTAGTCTGCACCGGAGGATATGGAATTTTTGACTATCTGTACAAATATTTTTCTGTATAGCAACACTGTGGTAGCCATCTTGGAAACTATGCCACCATATTGTAAAGGTAAATCCATACTCTTTCCTTAAAATGTGAGACCTGTAGCAATGCCACTACCGATAACAGGGCCAGATGGGCCCCCTAGAGGTAGGCTGACCATATTGCCGCTTTAAAAAGGGACACATATGAAAAATACATATGTCAGGGCTGTTTTCAGGGCTGTTTAAAGAAATGGTTTTGCATAAGAACCCTCACATATGTATTTTTCATATGTGTTCCTTCTTAAAGCGGCAATATGGTCAGCCTACCTAGAGGCGTAGGCCCAGTCTCAAGTGAGACCCCTACTGTTACGCCCTTGATGCAGTGATTAAATGCTTAGAAATGCTATGTGTACTTCTATGAAAATGTGTTATATATATTATCATGGTTCAGACATATCATTCAATTTTAAAAACAACTTTCCATATTTACTGTACTTATAATATCACATTTGCTTTTTCCTCTTGGTATCCTTTGTTGAAGAGTAAATCTAGATAGGCTGATAGGGGCACATGAGCAGGCACATGTCTTTAGCAGTCTATGCCACAGGGATTTGGAACTATGTATAACATTGCTATAAAGAATATTACAAACACTGCTGCCAAATGGGTAAAGACACGTTCACGCTCCTTAAAGAGACATTAAACCCACATTTTTTTCTTTCATGATTCAGATAGAGAATACATTTTTTTTTTTAAATTTCCAATTTACTTCTATTATCAAATTTATTTCATTCTCATGTAATTCTTCGTGATACTTAGGTAGGTAGCGTGTACATGCCTGAAGCACTACATGACAGGAAATAGTGCTACCATATAGTGCACCTGCTAATGTATAACATTGTTGCAAAACTGCTGCTATATAGTGCTGCAGACACGTGCACACTCTTGAGCTTACATTTCAGCTTTTCAACAAAGGATAACAAGAAAATGAAGACAATCTGATAATAGAAGTAAATTAGAAAGTTGTTTAAAATTGTATGTTCTTTCTAAATCACGTAGGAAAAAAAAAATGGGTTTTATGTCCCATTAACTCACCTAGGATTACTCTTTAAGGAAAGATACCAAGAGAATTAGGCACAACTGATAACATAAGTTAATTGAAAAATTGTTTAAAAATTTCTTGATCTATCCAATACATTCAAGTTTAATTTTGACTTTACTGTCCCTTTAAGATGTATTAATAATTAAATGTAAACAAGCTTGATTTCATTATGATTAGTTTGTGTTTTACATATCTAAACCACAGCTGCTTTATGCATGAAATGATTAAATGAAAGCAGTTTCTTTTGAATTATGAAACCCAAATATAGTTCTGAACAGAACTTGTCTATGGTATAGAAGCTCCCAGGCTTATAAGGAAGATTCACACATTCCTAATAGTTTTAATGTGCCATTAAGGATGTGTCTTCATAACTACAGATGAATAAATCCACCCAGGATAGATAAAGAATGGTTGATCTATCCTTTATAAATGTATTATATTGCACACTTAGGTGTTATGTTTTATAAGCTTAAATGATTTATTAACCACATATTTCTCACTCAGTTCTATATAAGTACCGTTTTTTTAAGAAACAGGCTGCATAATGCATATTGCTAAAGTCAATTTATTTTCCTTTTTGAAGAAGATTTGTAAAATACAATGACTTTTTCATAGGCAAAACACATTGGCTTTGCCTCTGCATTAATGTTTCATTATTTAATTAGTAGGGCGTTACCCCTCTATGTTTTACTGAGTGCTCACACATTGGTTCCTGGAGACATCTATGTATATTAGCCAGTTTCACACTGGTCAAACTTTGTATGTTTCTATAAATCTAATACTACAAAATGCATCATTGTATCAAATGTATCCCCCATAAATTTAAAAATCCTAAATTTTCAGAGACTTTCAAAAAAATACATTATACATTTTTCTTTTTTTTAAATACATAAAAGATGCGGCTGCTTTTTACCATAACAATTCTGTGCTCATAAAATTCCAGTAGGGACAATAATTTATGTATTGAGACAACAAGGTATAAAAACAGTGCAAAGGTTCAACAGACTTAGGAATTATTTAGCAAATATGGTGTCAGATGTTATTTAACACGTTCACCAACAATTGTATTGTGATATAATTATTCCTACTTCTACACCAGTAAAACATTTCATTCAGCTTACATACTCTCTAGTTTGGCAATACAACACAGGTGTCTGATTAATTTGGCTCTCAATGTAAGTCTCCTCATTAATAAATCTATATGCATAAGTAAAAATTGTTGTATAAAATCACTCACCTTTTTTAAGAATGGACTATACAGAAATGTGCCACTGGCAACGTGGCTTTCTGTTTAGGAATAAATAGATGCACACAGAGCAGTTGTGCTGCTAGAATAGACTGACACACTGAAGTGCAGAATGATGCATCCCCCTTATGGTTGGAGGGAAAGGAAATGATGAAATCAGAGATCAAAACAAGTTTTTTATTGATGGAAAGTCAGATTCATCTGGATGAATCGGTTCATTTCGGACAATTCGTTTAAAAGAACCGGTTCATGAACCGATTCATCAGTTCACTTCTCAAGCTGCTGACACAGCAGTCATGTGGTGCACATGACACTTAGGCAGTGTTTGACACACAAAGCAGCGCTCCTTTATCCACAAAACTCAAAAGCACAATTTTAAATATTTATGATAATTCATCAGCTGGTGTGCATGCCTGTCTGTGCAAGCTTTAACCATTTCCTAAGTATGTCTCCCCATAGTCCTTTCTGCTGAGCTCCACAGCAATATTTGAGGTTAATTTAGAGGCATAACAGAAGTCCTTAGGGTTAATTTATGGGGAGGAATATTTATGCAAGGGGCAGTAAGGGTTAAAGGCAGGGGTCTTTAAGGTTAATTTATAGTGAGGAGTATTTATTGTAAGGGTTAATTTAATGTGTGCAGTTAGGGGTAAAGGCAGGGGTCTTTAGGGTTAATTTATAGTGAGGAGTATTTATTGTAAGGGTTAATTTAATGTGTGCAGTTAGGGGTAAAGGCAGGGGTCTTTAGGGTTAATTTATAGTGAGGAGTATTTATTGTAAGGGTTAATTTAATGTGTGCAGTTAGGGGTAAAGGCAGGGGTCTTTAGGGTTAATTTATAGTGAGGAGTATTTTTTGTAAGGGGCAGTAAGGGTTAATTATTTATTTACTTTTTTTAATACTTTTTTTATTGAGGTTATGCAACAATACAAAAAACATCATACATTGATATGCGTGCAGCAGTAAATGCGCATTAGTCAATTGTGAATAAACATTTTCAAACATAAAAAGACAATAGAGATCAAAAACAACAAAAAATGCAACAATGTCTGACATCAAATAAGTTTCTCAAACCTCTAGATTTTTATATATATTCGCAAAACTTGCTGACTAGTGAGAAGGCATCTCATGGACCCATTGGCTGCGTAGAAATGAAATAATATAAAATAGTCAGATCTGCGGCCGCTATTGGGCCTAAAGATAGCTTATAGTAAATATGGGTGGGGGAGGAATTTCAGCGGATAAGCACCGCTTATTGAATAGGGGGGAGGAGTGGAGGGGCGGGGCCATATAGGAAAGTCTCTTGAGTATCTAAGGGGCAGGTATAGGGCAGAATATCAGTGAGAATTCTGTGGCATTGAAATGCTTAATGTTTACTGGGGCTTAATTGACAGCAGTCCATATGGAGACCTAGGGCAGTCAAGCAAGTTTATATAGGACTAGAGGCATATACTGGATTGAACTATCATTGTTAACCATTGTGTTTATATTACATGTACTGCATATCCATAGATAGCAACCCCCACGAGTAAAGCATGAATTCAGGCGAGTGGCGAAAGTACTTGACAAATATACAAAAAATCGGTCTGCCTGCATTTAAATGAGAGATTAACTATACCTTATATTAAGAATAGGACTGCACAAGAGCTTCCTAGGAGCTATAGACATGGGTGATATACAGAAGCAATATAATAAGTGCTTGATGATATATGCAGCCTGACAGCGAATTTAAAATCACATAGTACAGATATCAGGTGTAGTAGCTTGTGACACAGTGCGTTTCATAAAGCTGCATAACCCATCACTCACTGAAACTTATTTGTATCTACATTTGTTACCTTAACTCCATATTACAGACTACCAATAGGTGGTTATGCTAAAAAAAATTGGATATAGGTGAGGGCTATAATACTGACATAGTAAGCCCAGAACACCCAGGCCATTAGGCATTTAAGAATACCTATACAAACAAAAGTAGAATGTAGGGTTCTTGTAGGTGAGGAGCTAATAGGGGCATATGTTCAGACATAGTTGGAGCTATAGCCTCTAAATAAGATAGGATAGAGCCAGTATGGGCCGTCTAAAATATAAACTAGAAATACTGTATGGACATAGGCCTCAAGACAATAGCAAGTTATAAAAGAAACATCATTAATGCAATAGCTCCTTGTTTTAGCTAGCCTGCATGACTGAAATAAATAAATCTCAAGTAAAGACCGCTGCCAAAAAAAAAACCAGGCTTTGTGCAATAATATACTAGCCAATATAATGTAGATAGTTACAACATAATAAGTATTTTAACCTATGCAGGTATAATATGGTATAATAATAAGAAAAAAAGGGTTAAGTAGCATAAGGGTAAAACTTTCTAGTTCTTTACCTGCTACGTGAAAAAACACACACTTTAACCCCAATAACCCAATAAAAGACACAGACACCAGTTATGGGAGCAAAAAACCCCTTCCCCCGTCTGGGGAGAGGGGTTGTATTTATTAAACAAATAACTTAATTAAATAACCTAATAAACAAATAACGTTGGCTGGCAAGAAAAAAGGCACCCCTGTCCTACAACTCCAAAGCAAGAGGTGCAACCGCCCTAAGGGAACGGGGGACGCCCCCCAAACCCGACAGCCTAGGGGATTTTTTAGGAGGGATCGTGCAGGGAGCCACCAAGCGTCGGCCCTTGCGGCTGTCGTTATATGTGCTCGCCTGTCCCCCTCCTCTTATTACCCCCCAGGCTGTCCCTACTGGATGTTTGTCGCACCCCTTCTGCCGCCGCAACAGGAACATGACGCCATGTTCCTAACCAACTGAAGTTGAGGGACCCCCGAACTCTGCAGACAACGGTTCCTCAGCCAAAAGACTGTTAGTTCCGAAGGGAGGTCCCTAAAACAGAAAATTAAAGCACTTTGGACTTACAAACGTCCGAGTGACTATTCAGCCCCCAGCCAAAGTGTTACTATTGCCAGCATCGCCTGCACGCCGTCAACTGGAACACACCCGCCATAACTGGAACTGAACATCTGTAACTTGGGAGGGAAGGGAGGGAAGACAGAAAACAGGTTAGTGACCCTACTTCCTGCCTACAGCCCTTAATATAGGTTGTGCAACAACTCCCTCTAGCTGTCAGACCAGCTACACACACACATGCATTAATGCACGTAGCAACTAAGTCAAAAGTTAACCCTTAAGTTGCTGCGTGCTTAATCAGCCCTCCACTTTCCTAAGGGTAAAACTTTCTAGTTCTTTACCTGCTACGTGAAAAAACACACACTTTAACCCCAATAACCCAATAAAAGACACAGACACCAGTTATGGGAGCAAAAAACCCCTTCCCCCGTCTGGGGAGAGGGGTTGTATTTATTAAACAAATAACTTAATTAAATAACCTAATAAACAAATAACGTTGGCTGGCAAGAAAAAAGGCACCCCTGTCCTACAACTCCAAAGCAAGGGGTGCGACCGCCCTAAGGGAACGGGGGACGCCCCCCAAACCCGACAGCCTAGGGGATTTTTTAGGAGGGATCGTGCAGGGAGCCACCAAGCGTCGGCCCTTGCGGCTGTCGTTATATGTGCTCGCCTATCCCCCTCCTCTTATTACCCCCCAGGCTGTCCCTACTGGATGTTTGTCGCACCCCTTCTGCCGCCACCCAAAGAGGACACGGAACTCTTGCTGCCACTACAAGCTCAGTGAAGCCAGAACCCGTCTGATGTTCCCCAAAAACAAATCATTCCCAACATCCGACAGGTGTATTTCGTCCCTCCGGAAAAGCCCTGGGGTGTCAATTCGGATGTTATCGTGAGTGATGACCTTACCCCCATCTGTTAACACAGCCTTGCTGATGTCCCTATTGAGCTTCCTCTTTACTCTAAAGCCTGCCTTGCGAGAGCTCATATGCCTCCAAACATTCCTGGAGATAATCTGGGACCACACAATCCTGACCTCAGGAAACTGGGTCGCCAACCATTTCATGTCTGCTATCATCATACTCGCCAAATCCCCCATGGGCATGGTCCCAACATCGTTTCCCCCCAAATGTAAAACAATCACATGAGGGCGCCCCCAGCGCCTTCTGGCCTCTGCCACTTGTGTCGGCAACTCCGACCACATCATCCCTCGCTTGCCAAGCCACCGGATTCCTATCCTCCTCGCTGGCAACCCCAACTGCAAACCTCCTGCGCTTGCCGCTGCACGCAAGGCAGCCCAATGGACATACGAATGCCCCACAATCCATACTCTCATGCACGGGCGCCCTCCACCTGTGACAATAAAGAAATAGAACCAACCTGGCTTCCTCAAACCTAACCAACAATAACAACTGGAACTTATCTAACGTATTAAACAACAACATCACGCTTTAGCGGTCTTATATATTTTTTAAACTTGTCTGAAGCCCACCGCCCTAAGACCTTGATTTCCTTCTCTGACGACCCTGCCATGGCCGCATCAGTGGCAGCCCTGATCCTAAACGAATGCGGGGCCACCACCGAGGGGTCCCATCCTAAACTCAAGACTACCTTTCTCAGAACCACTCTAAATTGAAAAACAGATAAGAAGGAACCGGTAGCGTGGACCAAAAACGCACCCTCAACTTTTGGCCTGACGTCTGTATACTTTTTACAGCACTGAACCGGGCAAATTAATGGCTCCACCTGCGATAGCAAATTGAGCCATTTCCCTTTCCCCAACTGATCCGTCTTGGATCGAGCCACAAATACCAGGACCACGTCCCTCTCAAGCCTAACATGCTCCATCAGCAGCGCAGACCCCCTAGCGCCCTTGGATGGAGCCACTAATTCGCTGACACGCAGCGCAGCGAAGTAAGCCAGCGAAAATGCAGCTGAAAAGAGGACAACCTCATACTCTGAACTGCAGACAATCGGGAGGACCTTCATCATACTCAACAGCCTATCCCTAGTTACTGGTTCTCTGATATCCTTTTTAACCACTGTAACCCTATGTGCCCCTTTGATGGCTGCCCTGGCCAGAAAAGACTTTGACATATCTGGTGTTACAGAAGCATTAGTTATTTTGTTGTGAAGAGCTTATTTCCCAGCAGCAATGCCTGAACCAGCAAGCCAGCGCCTAAGAAGGGCTCCAAGAAAACTGTAACAAGTTTCATTTCATAAAGAGTTAACTCTTTTTTTTCAGCTTTTAGAAACTATTGTCTAATCACCTCTGGAGCCAGACTGCTAATTGATAAGATGAACTTGTAAACTTGTTATCTTAAGTACTGTAATCCTATTGTGGCCTGTCAAAGGACAGTGCTCTCTATCTAAATGTGTGATGGGGGATTTTGTGCTTCCCCCCCTCTCCCCCTGGGAGTGCCCTGTGTGCATGTAACCTTAATAAAAAGCAGGCTGGGCATCCCAGTCCTGAGTTCTTGTTTGACCCTCAATCGCAGCGTTGACTCGTTGTTGTGGGCAGAAGGGTATCCTAGCTGTACTGCAGCTAAGGGAGATTATTCTATATTTGCGAGACTCATATAGAATACTATGGAAAGCAGCTTCTCCCCTCTTTAGCGATAGGGATCCAGGCTACTAAGCGGTCCATCTCTCAGCGAGACTAAGGGTAACCGTAACATCTGGGACTCCATATAACTTGGAAAAGAAAGAAACGGCCGCTGCCCTGCTGCCTATGGCGCCCGGCGCCACTCCTTTCTCATGTAAACACGCCACCCACTGCAAAAAGCTATGCACGCCTGGCGTGCTCCAGGATAAACCCTGCATGGACAGAAAGTCCTCCCATTCGGCCCAATACCTGCGGTATGAATGCCATGTTCTCGCCGCCAGCGACCCTTGCAGCAACCTTAGCGCAGTTCCTCAGAACTCACCACCTGCCAGAGATAAGCAGGACAAACGTCACCCCGCGCCTCAGCTGCAGGCGCAGATTCCCTAAACCTATCCCACTGTCCCCTGGACAGCGAATCCGCTATCACGTTGCGGACCCCGGGGACATGTCTCGCCGTGAACATAATGTTATGTCGCAGACAGAGCAGGACAAGCTGACGCAACACGTTAACTACTGGGGGGGAAGAAGCCGATAGCCTGTTGATAGCGTGCACCACGCTCAGGTTATCGCACCAGAAAGTAACTGCCCGGTTCCGTAAGCGCCCGTGCCACAGCTCAACAGCTACTAAGATGGGGAAAAGCTCCAGCAGTGTCAAGTTTTTTAACAACCCTGTGCTTCCTCATGCGGCCGGCCACGGTGCCGCGCACCACGAACCCTCAAAATAGGCACCTAAACCATGACCCCCAGCGGCGTCGGTGTATAGGTGCAGCTGTTGGCTGCTGACTGGTTTGGGTAACCAAATCCTTACGCCATTGAAATCGCGCAGAAATGAGGCCCAGACTGACAGGTCACTCAAGATATCTGCAGAAATCCTAACCGGGGCCCTAGGTAATCTAAGTCCCCTGGTTGCCGCCTCCATTCTGCGATTAAAAATCTTGCCCATAGGAATCACCCTGGACGCGAAATTCAAGAGGCCAAGCAGAGACTGAAAGTCACGCAGTGTGGACCTCCCAGCCTCTCTGATGGCTAGAATGGCTGCTAATGCAGAATCAATCTTAGCCCTAGGCAACCGACATTCTCCCTTTGTGGTATCGATTTCGATACCCAGGAAGACAATACGCGTACCAGGCCCTTCCGTCTTTTCCGCTGCCAAAGGAACACCTAGGCGCGAAGAAAGATGAATCATATTAGCAAGCAGCCTTGCGCAATCCGCAGATCCTGCCCTACCCATCAACAGGAAATCATCTAAATAATGCGCTACATGTTCCAGCCCGGACTCGCGAACCACTGCCCAATGCAAAAAGGAACTAAATAAATCAAAGTAAGCGCACGAAATGGCGCAACCCATTGGTAAGCAGCGGTCCACGTAGTACCGATCCTGAAACCTGCACCCCATCAGATAGAAACTCCCCGGATGGATGGGCAGGAGGCGAAAGGCAGATTCAATGTCAACCTTCGCCATCTCCGTCCCTCGCCCCAACCCTTGAATAACCGCCAACGCGGATTCAAAGGATTGGTAAGAAACAGACGTGTCTCCCTCATCGAGCGCATCATTCACGGACGCACCCTCAGGGTGAGACAAATGCTGTATCAGCCTGAACTTCCCGGGCTCTTTCTTTGGCACTATGCCTAGAGGGGAGACAACTAAGTTCCCCAAAGGGGGACTTAAATAAGGGCCGGCCATGCGCCCTAACTCTACTTCCTTGGCTATCTTATCCGCCACGGCCTGTGGATGCTGGGCAACAGATTTTAGGTTGCGAACTATAGGGGAGGAAAAAACGGGGCGCTTAACTGGAATGCAAAAACCATATGACAAACCGGATCTAAGGAAGCCAGCCGCTACCTGATCTGGATATTCCCTAAGCAAGCTACAAATTTCCCCTAGCCTCAGGGGTGTATGTGCCCTTTCCCGCAGCTTGCGGTCTAAATGGGGGCCTCCCCCCGCTTGAATCACGACGCCTGGAGCACTCAGAGCCCGCGTGGGCCCCACTGCAGTAGATGCAGATGTGACGAAAGAGACACTGGGTTCCTTTATCACACTGCTTCTCTTGGAACTTCCAACACTCTCTCCCCCCCCCGCCGTCTAAACTGCCTATTCGGCATGCTAGGCAACGCCGGCCTCGTGGGAGTAACGACTGCGCTGTCTGATAGCTCCAGGCCCGAGAACAAATCCATTTCCTTCATTCCAAAATGAAGAATCGGATTAGATTCCAACCTGCGCCGGAACTCGGCGTCATATTGACGCCATGCTGTCCCTTTACCTCTAGTATGAATGTCATCGATGACTTCCATATACTTGAGGATATTTAGGTTATGTTGAGGGTTAGCCTCCAAATAACAGGAAGCCAATACTCGGAAGCACCGCATCCATTCCTCGTATGTCTCAGGTCTCTTGGCTTTCTTGTCGCCAGACCCCTCTTCAACTCTCTCTTTCAGATCCTGCGCTAGCCTAGACAGCTCAAAGATCTTAACGTACCTCCCTTCCTTAATACGTCTAGCAATGCGCGGTTTGAGATGGGAATGGAGCGAATGCACGATGCACGGATAAGTATCCGACGTGCTGGCCACTAGCGACTTCGATGAGCAAGCCTGACTACCCGACTGGGAACCCAGTCCCTGGGATCCACCCGGCGCCCCTAAGCTAACTGAGCCTACTACGCTGGACCCCTTTGCGTCCGCTATCTTCCTAATGTACCTAAACAGCTTGCGCTGACCTTTGTCCTTGAAACCTGATGAACTATCAGAGTCCCCTGTGGAGAAACCATCCTCCCCCCTACAGTGTGGTGCAATCAAGGACTCACCAGCTCCAGTAGCTGCATCTGCTCCTGATGACGCAGGAACTGCCACCAAAGGCGTAGGTCGAGGTGTCTGCCGTGCTGCGGGGATCACCACTGCAGCTGACGTCCCGGCTTGACTTGGAGTTGCTGCCGCAGCCTCAGCCGCGGCCGATGTAGATGCTGCCGATGCCATCGCAACCTGTAATACAATAGGGCAAGTGGGGGTATCACCGGAATCGACAATAAGGTTCTGTGCCCCCTGTCCCTGACTCTGTGATACACCTACCCCCTGCAAACTGCCTGGGCCCCTGGCTAAAAGTCTCTTTTTTAAGCTGGCCAAAATATTCATGTACCCCCCTGACTTATTTATGCGTTTCCCAGTGGGGGTTAAATCTACTGCCTGATGCCCCTTCTTAACTGCCCCTTGTCTCGTGCGTTTTGGCTTACTGACCGCTGCAGCCTTTTTGAGCGGACCTTTTCCCTTTTTGCCGGCCCCCTGGCCCTTTCTATAACTTACAGCCTCACCCTGAGCCCTATTGCCAGGACCGGATACCCCACTTACCTGGGAGGGTATCCGACTGCTGCCTGGCCTGTTGATTCCTGCTTGATGCGCAGCCTCCGGTCTCTGCGCGCGGGCTCTCTCTGAGCAAGATGGCGCAGAGACCCGGAGGGCGCGTGACGTCACCGGGGGCGGAGTCGGTGACGTAGCACGCGTGCGCACATGGGAAGAAGACCGCATGGCTCCTAGACCATGCGGCGCAGACGGCCCTGCATTGGAAGGCCCTGGATCCGCCTCTCCACCACCGACTACCTCCACCATGCGAGGATCCGGAACAGCAGGAGCAGCAATACCGGTCCCCCCATGCATGCAAGATGCAGGGGGTGAAAACGGCAAGTTGCTAGGAAGGCTAGATGTTTGAGGGGGGTTACCCAAGGGGAAATAAGAGGCCCTAGTGAGTGCAGGGAAGAAAGAAGGGGAGGAAGAGAAAATAGGAACAGCAAGAGATGAAGAAAAAGAAACTACAGGAACAGAAGAAGGGGAGGAAAAAATTACAGAAGAAGAGACAGAAGAAGAAGGAAGGGATATAGAATAGGCAGGGAGAAAGGAGGGGGGAGGAGGGGGAGCAGGGAGAGAAGAGGACAGGAGAGCATAGGTAGCATGAGGAAAAGGCATAGCTGAGGCAACAGAGGGAGAGGGAGGAATGATATCACCCATAGTATAGGCTAATGTCCTCCTTCTCTTTTCAGGTGAATCCTGCTCTTCACAAAAACGCCTTGGAGGCCTGGAAGTGCGACGAGGCTTCACCATGCTTCCACCTGCAAGACAGAAAACAGGTTAGTGACCCTACTTCCTGCCTACAGCCCTTAATATAGGTTGTGCAACAACTCCCTCTAGCTGTCAGACCAGCTACACACACACATGCATTAATGCACGTAGCAACTAAGTCAAAAGTTAACCCTTAAGTTGCTGCGTGCTTAATCAGCCCTCCACTTTCCTTACATTTCTGTGTTATAGTGATGTGTTTATAAGCTGGGAAGCATATGTTACAGGAAGCAAACAAATCAGAATAGGTATACCGTATGTCTCATGTCACGTCAGGAGCTTAAAATCCCAGTTTCCATGTAGTATTGCAGAAGCATTGGCAATATGTAGTACTATAAGCAAATAAGTCCTAGCAAGGTAACATTATGTACAAGAATTTACCATAGTATAAGCATTTATATTGGTATGCGAACATAAAACTGGGGTAGAATTATTCAACCTTTCAGACCTAGTGAAGAACAAAAAACAAGTCTTGTTAGACAATGTGCCCCAAGTGAGGAGGATTTTTAACAATAATATAAGGCTCAATCATGCAGCTGACCGTATGCATATGGATAAAAAGTCATCATCTTGAACATCCTGGTTAAGAGTGAGTTAACTTAACTAAATAAAGAGAACATTAGTAGAATATACAATAAATACTGAAATAAGAGTGTATGGATTAGGTAAATAACAGGCATAATAAGTTGGGCACTATTATTAAATTAGAACATTCTCATGAAGGTGTCCTAAATACAGTGTCTGGATCTAAGGGTGTACCCATATCAAGTTTAGCATTATTAAAGGTAGTATAGCACATCACATAATTCAAGCTTAGGGTCAGAAAAAAGATAATATCATTACATCAGATAGCTAATATGCAATTGTTACACTTTAGACTCTAATATATAAATCAACTTTAATTTATACTGGGTTAGCTTGAGATATAGTTTTGAGGCACAGTGCAATACAAACATTTTGCTAAAGAGCCTAAAAAATAGAAAAAAAGCTTATGTAATGCACATCAAGGGGAGAATATGTGTGTGAAAATATATATCTCATATCACAAAACCATCTTAGCAATAGAACTTAGCCAAGGACAAGTTTAACATTATATATCACAGCATAACTAGAGAAATATAAGCTGCAAGGTTTTTCCACCCTTGAGAGATAATATAATGGGTCATATGTTCGCTAGGAAGTGTCCAGAGAAGTTTAGGCTGGTCAAAAAAAAAATAGAAAAAGATAACATCCAATTAAGCCCTTTGATCCGTCCTGCAGTATTAGAGATCTCAACCGATGCCTTCTCTTGTACAGAGATTCATAAGAACAGGGTAGGCAGATGTGTACCAATACCTTTGTAACCGGGAATCATGGCGCTGGGCAAGAATCCAATATTTCTTAGTCCATGTGTTAGGAAGCCACCCGTAAATGAAATAGGCAGAGCGGTGATCTTTATTCCCCTGGTTGTGGCTAGGGAAATACCCAGTGTGTGACTGATGTCTCAAGAGCTTTGTGGCACGACTGAACCACTGGTTTAGGTCCGATAACGATCAGATCACAAGAAGCTGTTGTGAGTGCCCTCTGATTGCTAGTGTCTGGCATGTCGGTCTGTGGGTCGTTAGCTGGCTCCTCCAGGTCAGAGTTAGAAGTGAATCTGTCAGTGAAGGCTGATGAATCTTCAAAGGCACTTAGCGGAGGAAGGTGGGCTGTACACTTAAATGCACCTCAATCTAATGGTTGCTGAGGTAACAGTACTGCCAACTTGTCCATCAAAACAGCTAGGTTCGACTTTAGCTCCCGGTAGTAGGTTTGGAGTGATTGTTCCGTCATAGCCTCCCATCTATCTAGGAGCTCCATCCTGAGTTAAGATGGCGATTCGCGCCCTTATAGTGAAATATTTGGCACCAGCTTTAAGGGCTGTTTATATATGAAGCTCACATTCAGCTCTCTCCTGGAGCAAAGATATCGATGTAGAGTCGATGAAAGTTCAAAATAGCAAGTGAGGAGAAGTCTCCTATTAATATATATTAGCGTTATATAGGATTATAGATGAGGAGCTCCAGAGATGCACATCTGATCACTTAGCTTGTTGGCTCCCGCAGTAAGGGTTAATTTAATGTGCAGTTTGGGGTAAACATAGGGGTCTTTAGGGTTAATGTATGGTGAGGAGTATTTATTGTAAGGGGCAGTAAGGGTTAATTTAATGTGCAGTTAGGGGTAAAGGCAGGAGTCTATTGAGAACTGCTGTGACTTGATCTTTGAATCAGTGAACTGTTAACTTAAAGATTCATTGCAAAGGAGTTAGTTAACAGTTCACTGATTCAACAGCACTGGTAATATGATCCTAGAGTGAGGATGTCTGATTCTGCTGTGTGATTCATTGCAAAAGAGTTAGCAGAAGCAGAACTCACTCACTCTAGGATCGTATTACCAGTGCTGCTGCAGACTCAGGAAGTGAACAGTTTGAAACGAATCAGTTCAGTCTGGTGAACTGATTCACACAGTTCAGTGAAAAGAACCAGTTCAAAAGAACGATTTGTTCACGAACTGGACATCACTTAAGTTTTGAAGCTGCAGGTTTCAAATTGTCAACAGTGCATTTCAGGTTACTAAACCAAAAAATGCAACATCTGTAACCTAGGTTTTTTCCAAATGCTGCAAATTGCAAAAACCTGTTATATATTTCAACAGCATTTGCAGGTTACATAAGTTGCTTGACCTTTTATGTCGTCAAATCTCCGTCCCTTAACCATCAACATACTCAATACCACAACTTTCAAAATAAAACACTTATAAATAACAGACAACAGACTTAGCTTTGGTGCAAAATTGGCCGCAGCCCCTTTATTAATAATAAATAACTTAGTAAAACTTTTAATAACATAATAAATAAGAGTGCAAACAATTGTAAACATAGTACACCTTAAACCACAGCGGTGCTAGTCCCTGTTATTTTCTAATTTAACTATGGCCGTAACTCTTTGTTTACTGGACCCAACTGTGCAAATGGTTGGGCCCGTCAGCGATCCTCCATATCCAAGTTTCTAAGGAACCCCTTGCCCTTAGAAACCCCACCTTAAATTCCCCAATGGGAATGCAAACTTCCACCACACCAACCATTGGCCATAATTTGCCTGTAATTTAAGGGCTAGCACCCCCGCCTTCCGACTGCGACAGAAACCTGTAAAAAAGAAAAAACCCAAACAACACAAATCCACACAAAATAGGGACGGGTGGGAGGGAGATGCTCTCCGTCCTCCTAACAAATTGTTGTGCTGATTTTCCCGCTCAGCCTGTCCCTTTTGACACCTCGCATTAAGCTCCTCCTGTCACCCTGCCTACCCACCACCGAGAGGAATGGAGAGAGCTCCCTACATCCAGCCCTGCAGCGTCCAGGAGCCACTTGACCTTTTATGTCGTCAAATCTCCGGCCCTTAACCATCAACATACTCAATACCACAACTTTCAAAATAAAACACATAAATAACAGACAACAGACTTAGCTTCGGTGCAAAATTGGCCGCAGCCCCTTTATTAATAATAAATAACTTAGTAAAACTTTTAATAACTTACGGCTAGATTTAGAGTTTTGTCGGTAACGACCCGAAAAGCTAACGCTGGCTTTTTTCTGGCCGCACCTTTTAAATAACTCTGGTATTGAGAGTCCACAGAATGGCTGTGTTAGGCTCCAAAAAAGGAGCGTAGAGCATATTTAACGCAACTTCAACTCTCGATACCAGAGTTGCTTACGCAAGCGGCCAGCTTCAAAAACGTGCTCGTGCACGATTCCCCCATAGGAAACAATGGGGCTGTTTGAGCTGAAAAAAAACCTAACACCTGCAAAAAAGCCGCGTTCAGCTCCTAACGCAGCCCCATTGTTTGCTATGGGGAAACACTTCCTACGTCTGCACCTAACACTCTAACATGTACCCCGAATCTAAAGACCCCTAACCTTACACTTATTAACCCCTAATCTGCCGCCCCCGCTATCGCTGACCCCTGCATATTATTATTAACCCCTAATCTGCCGCTCCGTAAACAGCCGCTACTTACATTATCCATATGTACCCCTAATCTGCTGTCCCTAACACCGCCGACCCCTATATTATATTTATTAACCCCTAATCTGCCCCCCACAACGTTGCCTCCACCTGCCTACACTTATTAACCCCTAATCTGCCGACCGGACCGCACCGCTATTATAATAAAGTTATTAACCCCTAATCCGCCTCACTAACCCTATAATAAATAGTATTAACCCCTAATCTGCCCTCCCTAACATCGCCGACACCTAACTTCAATCATTAACCCCTAATCTGCCGACTGGAGCTCACCGCTATTCTAATAAATGTATTAACCCCTAAAGCTAAGTCTAGCTCTAACACTAACACCCCCCTAAATTAAATATAATTTAAATCTAACGAAATAAATTAACTCTTATTAAATAAATTATTCCTATTTAAAGCTAAATACTTACATGTAAAATAAATCCTAATATAGCTACAATATAAATTATATTTATATTATAGCTATTTTAGGATTTATATTTATTTTACAGGTAACTTTGTATTTATTTTAACCAGGTACAATAGCTAAAATAGTTAAAATAATTACAAAATTACCTGTAAAATAAATCCTAACCTAAGTTACAATTAAACCTAACACTACACTATCAATAAATTAATTAAATAAAATACCTACAATTACCTACAATTAAACCTAACACTACACTATCAATACATTAATTAAATACAATATCTACAATGAAATACAATGAAATAAACTAACTAAAGTACAAAAAATAAAAAAGAACTAAGTTACAAAAAATAAAAAAATATTTACAAACAGAAAAATATTACAACAATTTTAAACTAATTACACCTACTCTAAGCCCCTTAATAAAATAACAAAGCCCCCCAAAATAAAAAAATGCCCTACCCTATTCTAAATTACAAAAGTTCAAAGCTCTTTTACCTTACCAGCCCTGAACAGGGCCCTTTGCGGGGCATGCCCCAAGAAATTCAGCTCTTTTGCCTGTAAAAAAAACCATACAATACCCCCCCAACATTACAACCCACCACCCACATACCCCTAATCTAACCCAAACCCCCCTTAAATAAACCTAACACTAAGCCCCTGAAGATCTTTCTACCTTGTCTTCACCATACCAGGTTCACCGATCGATCCAGAAGAGCTCCTCCGATGTCCTGATCCAAGCCCAAGCAGGGGGCTGAAGAGGTCCATGATCCGGCTGAAGTCATCATCCAAGCGGGAGCTGAAGAGGTCCATGATCCGGCTGAAGTCATCATCCAAGCGGGAGCTGAAGAGGTCCATGATCCGGCTGAAGTCTTCTATCAACGGCATCTTCAATGTTCTTTCTTCCGGATCCATCTTGCAGACCTCCGACGCGGAACATCCTGCTGGCCCGACGGACTACCGACGAATGAAGGCTCCTTTAAGGGACGTCATCCAAGATGGCGTCCTTCGAATTCCGATTGGCTGATAGGATTCTATCAGCCAATCGGAATTAAGGTAGGAAAATTCTGATTGGCTGATGGAATCAGCCAATCAGAATCAAGTTCAATCCGATTGGCTGATCGGATCGGCCAATCGGATTGAACTTGATTCTGATTGGCTGATTCCATCAGCCAATCAGAATTTTCCTACCTTAATTCCGATTGGCTGATAGAATCCTATCAGCCAATCGGAATTCGAGGGACGCCATCTTGGATGACGTCCCTTAAAGGAGCCTTCATTCGTCGGTAGTCCGTCGGGCCAGCAGGATGTTCCGCGTCGGAGGTCTGCAAGATGGATCTGGAAGAAAGAAGATTGAAGATGCTGTTGATAGAAGACTTCAGCCGGATCATGGACCTCTTCAGCTTCCGCTTGGATGATGACTTCAGCCGGATCATGGACCTCTTCAGCTCCCGCTTGGATGATGACTTCAGCCGGATCATGGACCTCTTCAGCCCCCTGCTTGGGCTTGGATCAGGACATCGGAGGAGCTCTTCTGGATCGATCAGTGAACCTGGTATGGTGAAGACAAGGTAGGAAGATCTTCAGGGGCTTAGTGTTAGGTTTATTTAAGGGGGGTTTGGGTTAGATTAGGGGTATGTGGGTGGTGGTTTGTAATGTTGGGGGGGGGCATTGTATGTTTTTTTTTACAGGCAAAAGAGCTGAATTTCTTGGGGCATGCCCCCCAAAGGGCCCTGTTCAGGGCTGGTAAGGTAAAACAGCTTTGAACATTTGTAATTTAGAATAGGGTAGGGCATTTTTTTATTTTGGGGGGCTATGTTATTTTATTAGGGGGCTTAGAGTAGGTGTAATTAGTTTAAAATTGTTGTAATATTTTTCTAATGTTTGTAAATATTTTTTTATTTTTTGTAACTTAGTTCTTTTTTATTTTTTGTACTTTAGTTAGTTTATTTCATTGTATTTCATTGTAGATATTATATTTAATTAATGTATTGATAGTGTAGTGTTAGGTTTAATTGTAGGTAATTGTAGGTATTTTATTTAATTAATTTATTGATAGTGTAGTGTTAGGTTTAATTGTAACTTAGGTTAGGATTTATTTTACAGGTAATTTTGTAATTATTTTAACTATTTTAGCTATTGTACCTGGTTAAAATAAATACAAAGTTACCTGTAAAATAAATATAAATCCTAAAATAGCTATAATATAAATATAATTTATATTGTAGCTATATTAGGATTTATTTTACAGGTAAGTATTTAACTTTAAATAGGAACAATTTATTTAATAAGAGTTAATTTATTTAGTTAGATTTAAATTATATTTAACTTAGGGGGGTGTTAGTGTTAGGGTTAGACTTAGCTTTAGGGGTTAATAAATTTATTAGAATAGCGGTGAGCTCCAGTCGGCAGATTAGGGGTTAATGATTGAAGTTAGGTGTCGGCGATGTTAGGGAGGGCAGATTAGGGGTTAATACTATTTATTATAGGGTTAGTGAGGCGGATTAGGGGTTAATAACTTTATTATAATAGCGTTGCGGTCCACTCGGCAGATTAGGGGTTAATAAGTGTAGGCAGGTGGAGGCGACGTTGTGGGGGGCAGATTAGGGGTTAATAAATATAATATAGGGGTCGGCGGTGTTAGGGGCAGCAGATTAGGGGTACATAAGGATAACGTAAGTAGCGACGCTTTGCGGTCGGCAGATTAGGGGTTAATTATTGTAGGTAGCTGGCGGCAACGTTGTGGGGGGCAGGTTAGGGGTTAATAAATATAATACAGGGGTCGGCGGTGTTAGGGGCAGCCGATTAGGGTTACATAAGGATAACGTAGGTGGCGGTCGGCAGATTAGGGGTTAAAAAAATTTAATCGAGTGGCAGCGATGTGGGGGGACCTCGGTTTAGGGGTACATAGGTAGTTTATGGGTGTTAGTGTACTTTAGAGCACAGTAGTTAAGAGCTTTATAAACCGGCGTTAGCCCAGAATGCTCTTAACTACTGACTTTTTTCCTGCGGCTGGAGTTTTGTCGTTAGATTTCTAACGCTCACTTCAGACACGACTCTAAATACCGGAGTTAGAAAGATCCCATTGAAAAGATAGGATACGCAATTGACGTAAGGGGATCTGCGGTATGGAAAAGTCGCGGCTGAAAAGTGAGCGTTAGACCCTTTCCTGACTGACTCCAAATACCGGCGGTAGCCTAAAACCAGCGTTAGGAGCCTCTAACGCTGGTTTTGACGGCTACCGCCAAACTTTAAATCTAGGCCTTAATAAATAAGAGTGCAACAATTGTAAACATAGCACACCTTAAACCACAGCGGTGCTAGTCCCTGTTATTTTCTAATTTAACTATGGCCATAACTCTTTGTTTACTGGACCCAACCGTGCAAATGGTTGGGCCCGTCAACGATCCTCCATATCCAAGTTTCTAAGGCACCCCTTGCCCTTAGAAACCCCACCTTAAATTCCCCAATGGGAATGCAAACTTCCACCACACCAACCATTGGCCATAATTTGTCTGTAATTTAAGGGCTAGCACCCCCGCCACCGACTGGCCTGACACCTCAGCCCAGTCCTGCCAAACCATCAATCGCACATAACGCCTCCTTAAAATTGAGGATAAAAAGCTGCAGCCCGAAATCATTCAAATGTACCCCATCAGGCAAATAGAATTCACCCTCACCAACCTCCGCCAAGTCTGAATGATGAACAACCGAACCACCAAGCCTCCGTACAAAAGCACCCATAATCTTATTCACTTTACGTCTGCTCTTATCCAGATGTACAGGGTCCCAGGCCGCCCTCCACTCCATCCTCGGCAAAATATCCGACCATATAATTGACAAAGAAGGGAACAAGCTCCAATCTACCAATGTCCCTTTTCATGTTTCTCAACAACTCTCTTTGCGGCAAAAACCCAAGATCATTCCCCCTAGCATGGATTAACAACACAGTTGGAGGCTGAAAACGCCTGCAATAATCCAACACCAGAGGCAGTAATCTGTCCCATCTGAGCCCCCTCACACCAAACCATTTTACTTCACAACGAGATCTGGCAATTCAAATAGAATCACATCCGAAATGCCCAAGCCACCCATCACATTTAGGTTCTTGCTAACTAATTCAGAGACCCGAAAAGCCCCGAAAAAGGCCAGAACATAAGCCACCCTGAACAAACATGTTTCAAAAACCGACTGGCACACAACTTCAAGAACATTATACAACTTTTCCAACAATGAAAAAGTAATCTGCCTCCTCCTATCCGGGGACGGGCCAACCGACCCCTTTTTTAAACCCTTCAAGACCTGTCGCACACAAAAAACCCTGGTAGCATCATGCAGACCAAGCAGTTTAAAACGAAAGGACAAAGCCGCCATACACCTATCCATAGCCGAAGGCGATAATCTTTGGGACCCCCATTCCCACATCCATTCCAACAGGGCACCAGTAAGATCAGAACCCTGTTCCCAAATATCCCACAGCCTCAGCCTGGCCTCCCAATCCCACCACACTCTGGAGTAGGAAGCCCAAGTACCTGGAGCAAGCAAGGCCTTCACCAGTCCAGCCAATCTTCCGTACCGAGCCTCCACAGAAAAACTGGACACTGGCAACCGGTCGCGTCTGCCAGAGGGGCCAACTCCCGGAACCTCCACCACTGAAAGAGAGAGAGGGAATCGGCTATAGGATTATCAACACCTGGGATATGCTTAGCCTTAATGCACACGTTCATCCTCAAACACTTCAAAACCAACAGACGCAAGAAACGCAACACCGGCAATGATGAGGCCGTCAAGGTGTTTAACGCATAAACAACCCCCATATTGTCAGTCGAGAACACCACCGACCTAATACTCAATTCAACTTCCCAAACATACAGCGACACCAAAATTGGGAAGAGCTCCAGGAAAACCAAATTCTTCACTAAGTCACTTGACAACCATTCGTCTGGCCACCCAGCCGCACACCAATGTCCCATAAAGTAAGCTCCGAAACCACAACTACCAGCTGAATCCGTCACCAGTCCCAATTCCTCATTCGACACCCTAGGCTCCTGAATCAATGCGGAGCCATTGAAACCCAACAAGAAACACCGCCACACTCTCAAGTCATCTTTTAGCTCCCTCGACAACCCCACAAAATGATGCGGCTTGACGACACCCGCCGTTGCTAAGGACAACCGCCTGCAGAAAACCCTCCCCATGGGGATGATCCTGCACGCGAAATTGAACTTTCCAATCAAAGACTGGAGATCACGCAACATGATCTTCTTCGCCAACAAACATCAGTCCACGACTTCCAACAAATCTTTCACTTTCTTTCTCACCGGGTAATCTGCACTCCATGTTTATGGAGTCAATCGTAATACCCAGGAAATCTAGGGTCGACACCGGCCCCTCCGATTTTTCACTGGCGATTGGCAACCCGAAATCCAATGCCACCTGGCAACAAACATCACGCAGCCGCCCACAAACCTCCGACCCAGCCGGGCCGACAAACAAGAAATTGTCAAGGTAATGTACCAATGACGACAAACCCGACCGCACAGAAACCACCCATTCTAGGAACAAACTAAACTGCTCGATCAACGAACATGAATTGGAGCAGCCCATGGGTAAACACAAATCAACATAATACGAGCCCTCCACACAACAACCCAACAAACGATGCGAGGACGGGTGAACCGGCAACAACCGGAATGCCGCCTCAATGTCAATTTTTGCCAACAAGGCAGCAGGCCCCGCCTCCCTTACCAACTCCACCGCCTGGTCTAAAGAGGCATATTTCATCGATGCCAGTTCCTGAGCGATCCCATCATTCACCGATCCCCCTTTAGGAAAAGAGAGACGATGAATTAGCCGGAACTTACCAGGTTCCCTCTTGGGAACCACCCCAAGCGGAGATATTCTCAAATCAGCAATGGACGGACAATCAAATGGACCAAACAGAAAAAGAAAATTTTGCCAGGCACCTTAAGTAATTTAAAAATAGTAAACTTTATTAGGTCAAATTTAAAACATGATGAGAGAGGGGATAAAACACCCCTACAGTTAAGCAGACTGACACCAAACGCCGTAATCATAGTCCCTAAAAACTTTTAAAACAAACCGCCTTTTCAATCCAGTGCTCAAATATCATTGGTGAAATACTAATTGGAATTTAAAGGCATACAGGGGATGGAGCATTAATAAGTAACTTTAGACTAATGGATATACTGCCTGTGCATCGATCTATGTACATATGTAATTACACCTGTCAGTTTGATCAAACAACACACATATCGTCTCTGTGAAATTAAACATTTAGTGAGCAGTAAATTAACATTTATATTCATAAGTCTCACATAAGTCTGTTTAGACCCCCTATGAAAAAGGGGTTTATAAATTATCCGATTACTAGGAATTAATTCATATCCAAGTACCAAAAAAGCAACTATTTAAAGGGAATGATGTTTAACCCCCAAAATTTTAGAAAGGGACACATATATAGCCAAGCTGTAAAGTATAAGTTATACAACATAGTGCCCACTAATTAAAGGAATTGATGTTCAATTCCCAAAATCTAGAAAAAGATATTTGAACATCCAAACTGTAAAATGTGAGTCTTACATATTAAATATTAAATAGTTGGCTCTTAGTTAATGGGGTTATAATGTAAAATACAAATAGACACATTCTGTGAGGCATGATCTGATAACTACAAAACAAATACCACCAAGGACCAAATATTTATATTTATACCCAATATATATGAGTTATGCATATGGAGGTACCCATATACAAAGATCTTATTTGTCTATATAATTAAAGAATAGTTAGATAAATCTTCCCTATTCTGGTAACCACATGCAAAGAACTTATTTATTGAAGTGTTTGAAATGGCTTAATTGAACTTCCCTATCCTAGTACCCCTCCATCTCCTAGGCCTTATGAGTAAATTTGATTATAATGTGATACTATATAGTGTAAATGTATTAGATTAGAGATGTATGGGATCTAATTCCAATGATTAATAAAATCATATTCGGAATTTAGGCCCAAAGGTTTTTTAGTTTGTAGTCTGAAAATCCAATACATTTCCTGTCTGGACAGGATCTTAAATAGGTTCCCCCCTCTCTTTTGAGGTTGAACCTTTTCCACAATCGTCCACTTCAACGAACGACAATCTTTGTCGTGTTGCTGGACGAAATGGGACACCAGTGGTGTACTGCTTTTACCCACCCGTATGGTCGACAAATGCTCTCTGATTCTGGATCTGACATCCCTGGTGGTCAAACCTATGTACTGAAGTTCACAGGCTGAGCACCAGAGTAAATATATACAATTAGTTGATCTGCAATTAAGACAGGAGGTAATATCGAAATTTTCCCCGGTTACCACCGAAGAAAAGCTATTACCTACCTGTACATGTTCACAGGCCTTGCACTGTGAATAACCACACCTGTAGGTACCCCTGTGTCTAAGCCAGGAGGAGGATTGAACCACTGTTGAGTCAGGTTTCCTAAGCATAGATGGCGAGACTGAATTGCCAATAGTTTTATTTCTCCTGTAGGAGAACCTACAGCCTTTCCTAGCAGTCACGGCCAGAGCATCATCTGCCACCAATAGCTGGAAATGGTTTCTGACTATTTCACAGATTTCCCCATATTGGGCTGAATAATCTGTGACAAAGGTCAGTTTGATCTCTTGATCATCTCCATATGGTTGTTTATCCTTTAAAAGTTGTTCTCTAGACAGGGAATTAACCTCATATCGTGCCTTTTTGATGATCTTTTTGTTGTACCCTCTTTGCAATAAGCATTGTTCTAATTCGTCTGCATGTCTCTTGTAGCTAAGGGGTAGAGTGCAATTGCGTTTCAATCGCACAAACTGTCCCTTAGCTACCAAATAGGGCATTTGCTTCGGGTGACAGCTCTTAGCATGTAGGAGACTATTGCCTGATATAGGTTTCCTGTAGACTTCAGAGGTGACTATACCTGTTGGCCATCCTTTCAACTCCAAATCAAGATAATGCACTATGTTCTTGTTGAACTCAAGTGTAAACCGTAGGTTTACGTCATTTGTTCTCAAGTAATCTACAAAGCATTCCGCCTGTTCTTTCCCACCCTGCCAGACAAACAGCAGGTCGTCTATGTAGCGTAGGTAGAGCAGGATTGCAGGTCTGAAGGGGTTTCTATCCGCATAGATGCTGGACCGCTCCCACCAACCCATGAACAAGTTAGCATAGGTTGGCGCAAACTTGGCTCCCATGGCGGTCCCGCACCTCTGTAGATAGAATTCCCCCTCAAACTGGAAGTAGTTGTGTGACAACAAAAACTGAGTCACCTCCAAAACAAAGTTTCTAAAGGGTTCACTGTGTGTTGTCCCATTCTCTAGGAAAAAAGCAACTGCTTTCAAGCCCCAAACATGGGGTATGGAGGAGTATAATGAGACAACATCCACAGTGAGCCAACCACAGTCCGAAGACCACCTCAAGTTCTCAACCTTATTCAACACCTGTTTGGAGTCCCTAGTATAACTAGGGAGGGATTTGACCAGGGGTTGGAGCACCCCATCCAGCCACTCAGAAAGGTGTTCCAACATTGACCCTATCCCATTGACTATAGGTCTACCCTGCACATTCACTAGAGTTTTATGCACCTTCGGTAGATGGTGAAACAGTGGGATAACTGGGTGTTCCACATAAAGGTATTTAGATGTTTCTAAATCAATAAGCCCATCCTCTACTGCTCCATCCAGAAGGTGCATAAGTTCTCGTTGAAACCTATTGGTAGGGTTCTGTCTGAGATGTTCGTAACCGTCTGTATCTTGCAGTTGTCTCAATGCTTCCTTAATATAGTCAGCCCTGTCCATTATGACCACTGAGCCCCCCTTATCAGCCTGCTTAATCACCAGGCTAGGGTTTTGTTCCAATGATTTAAGGGCAAGACGCTCATTCCTAGTCAGGTTATTATCACCTGTCGTCCGTGTTAATGAAAGTTGTCTTAAATCATTCTCCACTCATTTGTAGAAGGTTTCAATGATGTTACCTCTGCTCTGTATTGGGTAGAAAGTGGAGGGGTTACGATACCTTTTAGTAGTATCCTTATAAGCCCCATTCAATGAAATGGACCCCTCCACTTCCAAGTCACCCAGAGCTATCAGGTCACATGTTTCCATAAACCCCAGGTCTCTGGGCCAGATGTTGTGGACATCATTGCCAGGTGTTGTGGAAATCTGGTCTTGGCTAGTGTCCCCAAAGTGTTTACGCAGAGTAATATTGCGTACAAATTTGTTTAGATCAAGCATAGTTTTAAAAAGGTTAAAATTAACTGTGGGTACAAAGCCAAGGCCATAAGACAACACTTTCTTTTCCTCCTTAGTTAGTTCATAACTGGACAGGTTTAGGACGGTACATACTTGGACGGGGCACGAGTCTGCCTCTGTGGGTATCTCCCTTGCTGAGGTATCTGTATGTTCGTGCCCCCCCCATCTCTCTGATGCTGACCTATCCGAAAAACCTGTTCCAGTTGTAACAATTCCTCATCCCTGACCTGTCCACCGGTGGCACCCTGATGAGTGGAATGGTAGTTACTAGCCCCTTGCTGAATAGATGAATGGTGATGGCTATCAGTATCAAAGTGTGTAGATACATAGTTGTGGTTACCACCACGTTGCTGCATAGGGGGGTAGTGATGATCAAAATGATCAGCAGTAGATGTTTGGTATCTATTATACTGGTTCTGCTTGCCTCTAGTATAGCCTGCATAATGTGAGGCTCTAGTTCTGCCGAAACCTGGTCTAATGCCTCTTCCTCGTGGAGGGAGATTATAGCCCCCTGTCCTATTGTAGTTGGTATTCATCTCTACTAAATCTTGGGGAAAACTCCCTTCATTATCTGACTGGGAGCTATCTCCTCCTGAGTCAGCCTCACTTTCAGAAAAAGACACCACTTTATTGCCTCTACCCCTGCGTCTTCTGCCCCTCCCACGTCTTCCTACTCTAGACTGATTCTGAGATCTCCTAGTTTGTGACCTCTGACTTTTATTCCAAATGTAAACCTTGTTATTATCATAATCAGCCTTATCTCGAATGAATTTGGTGTGTTTAATACCCACCAACTCATTCTTGATCTCAATTAGAGTGTGTTGTAAAACATTGTCAAACTTAGGATAATCCACATCTTTACAGAACTTGTTTAGAAGTAATTGTACATCATCAATCTCAGACCTAATCATGACCAAAAGGTTTGTTTTAAAGGTAATCAAAAGCTTCATCAACCTTATAGAACAGTCACTAAGTATATTATTCCACATTTCTATAAATTCCTGATCTTCTGTCTCAAAAGTAGGAAATTTGTTCATTCTGAGACCTCTTGGTATCATGTTCTGTGCCAAATATTTTTCTAAAGTCAAATGTCCCATTTAAGCTTCTTTTCTTTGGTCAATAGATATTCCATATCATCAAACAACATGGGTAAATTGTAATTGTTACGATCTTGTGAAAAAACATGCTCCAACTCTCTGTTATCCCCATCTCTCTCTTCCACTTTCTTGAGGGAAAAATATGAGACTACTGCAGTCTCTTCTTGTGTATGCTGCATAGTGACAATAATAGATTTGGGCTAGCGGTCAGCCACAAACCACTAATATTAATGAAAAAAGGGGGAGGGGGAAAGAACCCAACCTATATTGTCACTAGTTCAATATATATATATAAGTATAAGCCAGATAGTAGAACTTAGTGTATCTTGCAGGGGCAAACATTCGCTAAATTTAAAGATTTGTGCTTCAATCAATCTTTTAAATTGCTTTGCAACACCCCGCAATTCTGGAGAATAATAAGCAGACCAATAAAGTGCTAGGTAAAGTTCACGGATAGTACAGGTACAACAGTCCTGAGTAAGTATCACTCCTAAATGGAGCTTATTTGTTAATAGACAGCCCTAATACCCGGTACGTAAATTGTAGACACCAAGAAGTAAAATTTCAGAGGCAGGTATACAGGGACCAAACAGTCTCAAAGTACGTAAGGCTAATTTCACTCACCAGCTGCCGTATTTCACCGGGAACCAACCCGTCCACTAGCCGCGGAATGAGATACTTCTCCGGCAGCCTGGGAGTCTTTCGTGTGCGTTTCACCGGGTCCCAGCCCGTCCACCATTAGCGGAGCGAACGCCGTCTCCAACAGCCTGACTGTGTCCCAGACCTGGGTGTGTCCCCCAACTCCTCACCGATTGGTCCTTGTGGGGAGTCGAGCCTCTGACGTGGTGCGTAGTACGGTATGATAGATTCGGAGGAACAGTCTCTGTAATCCAATACAAAAATCCTGTGTATCAGAGGTAAACTGTACCGGGTATAGGGAAACTTGTATATTCCATACAACGGGGAACTGTGTCTTTAATCAGCTTAAGTCTTTGGTCCACGTCTCCAGCCGGCAAGTGCAGCTAGGTGCCTTAGCAGTGGCAAAAGGAAATCCAAACAGAAAAAGAAAATTTTGCCAGGCACCTTAAGTAATTTAAAAATAGTAAACTTTATTAGGTCAAATTTAAAACATGATGAGAGAGGGGATAAAACACCCCTACAGTTAAGCAGACTGACATGTTTCGGCACCAAACGCCGTAATCATAGTCCCTAAAAACTTTTAAAACAAACCGCCTTTTCAATCCAGTTGGTGAGTGAAATTAGCCTTACATACTTTGAGACTGTTTGGTCCCTGTATACCTGCCTCTGAAATTTTACTTCTTGGTGTCTACAATTTACGTACCGGGTATTAGGGCTGTCTATTAACAAATAAGCTCCATTTATGAGTGATAATTACTCAGGACTGTTGTACCTGTACTATCCGGGAACTTTACCTAGCACTTTATTGGTCTGCTTATTATTCTCCAGAATTGCGGGGTGTTGCAAAGCAATTTAAAAGATTGATTGAAGCACAAATCTTTAAATTTAACGAATGTTTGCCCCTGCAAGATACACTAAGTTCTACTATCTGGCTTATATGGACCAGCCATACGCCCCAAGGACACTTCCTTTAGCAATTTTTCCCGTACCACCTCCGGCCACAAGCGGGCAGACTTCAAATTTCCCCGGAACACCTGACTACCCCCCTGCGACGGAATAATGAAACCAAACTGAAAACCATGGTACAAAACGGCCGCTGTCTCGCGACAGCCCCACCACCTAGCGTACAGAACGAGCCAACGCTCCATCGCGTCTAGCCTCACCGGGGTCGCCCCCTTTTTTAGCCGTATCTCCTGCTCCACCAGCCTTTCCCTTCTGAAAACATCTCAAATAGGGGTGGGCTCCCCCACACCCGGAGCACTCATGCTTGAACTTACACGCGGAGCCCCACTTACATGACTTTTCATTAAATGCGAAGCAACACCCTTTTCTAACCGATACCGGGGACCCTCTGGTGGAGGAGCCACCGGCTCCCGACCGAAAGGACTGAGAGGCTCTCAAAGGTGTCATTATTTTTAGCCACAACCCCATGTCCTGGTCGTCCCACCTCATATCCGGCTTGACCGACAGCCGCTGACGAAAGTGCTCGTCATACGACCACCAAGCCATACCGCCATATGTCCACTGTGCTGCTGCAATTTCATCTAGGTAACAGAACAAGGCACCACCCTGCTCCGGGAACTTATTTGCAAAGACACTGGCATAAATCACAAAGGATTGGAACCAGTTAGAAAACGTTTTAGGTAATTTCCTATAAAGTTTCTTCCTTTCCTCATCCTCCTTCTTGGCCACATCCTTTTTCGAATCCTCCGGAATCTCGAAGGACTGCTCAAGAGGAAGGAGGGAAAACAGTTCAATAAACTCCCTCTTACATATCTTATCCCTGACTTCCGAAGTCAGATGCATCCTCAGCGGCCCGATGGAGCAGAGGCAAGAACGGGACATCGCTGTGTCCACCACTCTCAACTCCGCCCCCTCCACCGTTTTTGCTGCCACAGGGGTAGAAACCACCGATGGTCCAAGGCCCTGAATCTCTACGGACGGACCAGGGCCCTGAACCACCACAGGAACCCCGCCAGCGTGGGCCGGTGGGCCCACCACCGCAGGAGCCTCAACCCTCCCCAAAACTATCGGACCCAATGCCACCGGAGCCGGAACCCATGACCTCTCAACCGCTATCTCCCTTGGAGGGGCAGCCCCTTCCAACTGCAACAACATATAACGCAAGCCTGCAACAACCCTCACAGCCACCGAATCATTATCACTCCCCACAACATTACCCCTCACATTCACTATCCTAGCCTCACCTGCAGAAGTGTCCACCGCCTGCGATCCTGATGGTCCAGCAATAGCACCCTGGAGCCCGCCCTCGTGCGGCTCCATTCTTCGCTGTACACCTTCCTGCACTATGGCAGCCATCCGTGCAGGTTGGTCTGGCTGCTGTGTAGTTTCCTGGAAAACAGCAGCATGTGAACACAAATTAAGTGGCAAAAACCCCCTCCCCCCCACCTCCCTTGTGGCTGGATGGCACCCCTAGCCGTGTGTGTCCCCCTTCCCCTCTTAGGAGCCCAACCCCCATCACCCCCTGACCATGCAGTCTCTGCCACTGGCCGTCTTCTAGCTCCTCCCCTAGGAACACCCCTTCAGCCTACCAAAGCACCCGGCCATTTGTTCCCTCCCCCACCACCCTGAATATGCCCCATGTCCACCCTGGCCCTACCCAGAGACCTGACCAACCCCACCCCCTTTGCCCCTCCTCTCACCTCAACCTCAGCAACGTGCAACGTATCCTGCTGACCGCTGTCATCGGGCTCTATGTAAATGGAGTCCGTCAAAGAGCCGTGCAGGCCAAAGGAGTCCTCCTCTAGGCCGTCCATAGAATCCTCCACTGTGGACGGGCCTGGCCGCGGGCCTGGCCGTTGCCCTGTAGAGCCTGTATCTGAAAGAAAAAAACTCACATGTGAGACACCCACTTCATCCACACAAACAACCCCGGAAGCAAATAACACACCAGGGTTCCTGCCAACCCCCACAGGCCTACTAATAACTCCCCCAAATCTGCTAACAGGCTTCCCACTGGCCCCAGGGGAGGGGGGGACAAACTCCTCATCTGAAGAATCAAGGAATAGCCCAACCTCCCCAGGATCAAGCTCCAACTCCTCAGCCTCCTCACCAGACCCATATTCCAGGTCAACTAATGTGGGGCAGCTACCTGCTGACAGCTCCATATGTACTTCAGCCTGAACTGTAATCCCCCTCCTACCACCTAACAGAGAAGGCCCAGGGCAAATCCCCCCCACCCTCCACAGGATGCTGAACAGGGGCAGAGAATCCCCCCTCCCTACAAATACCACCCACTCCCCCATGCACATCCTGAGACCCCATAGGACAAGACCTGCCCACAATCAAGCCAGAGAACCCTGTCCCCCCAGCAGGCCTCTCCCGGCTGTGAACCACCCCCCTTATCCCAGTACCGCATTCTGCGGCCGTCACCGCCTTAGGCCTCTGCTCCAGATCACCGCTGCTCCTCTCAGCCGGTGACGTCATCACCGCCGCGGGCCTGGACTGCCCCGCTTCACCGGCCACCACCGCACCAGCAACATGCCTCCTCTGGGCCCCGGATGCCGCCTTCCTGCCACCTGGAGGCTTTGAGATCCGCCCTGACCTCTTCCTCCCAACCGCCGGAATGGGCACCGGAGTGCCAAGAAGTGACCGGACCTGACCCTCGAGCCATGCAGGGCCCCACTCAGAAGCAGCCTCCTTAAGCTGCAGCAGTAAGTGCTCGATATCCGCCATGACGCAGGCTGAGCGGGAGAACCGCACACAAGATGCTCTCCATCCTCCTAACAAATTGTTGTGCTGATTTTCCCGCTCAGCCTGTCCCTTTTGACACTTCGCATTAAGCTCCTCCTGTCACCTTGCCTACCCACCACCGAGAGGAATGGAGAGAGAGGGGCCTCTTTCCTCCTCCGGTCAAAGCTCCCTACGTCCAGCCCTGCAGCCTCCAGGAGCTTTTTATTCTCTCTAGGGAGTTTGGGGCAATTATTAAAAAAAAGCAAGAGGTATTTTATGTCCTTTTAACTTATAAACAAGCTCATGTTAAAGGAACATAATTGTTATATGTGAAATCCATGTGAAAACAATGTATAGCACTTCAGGTGGTTTTAGGCTTTGGGCTCCATTACATATGCAGCATCGCCAACAATAGCAGGCGACGCCGGTTTTTACGCGGTTTTGGTATCCAATATACAGTGCCACATATAAATGCGGCACGTATATATTTTACCCATCACCCGCAATTTTTACTCCCAGAAGCTAACATGGGACTGCATCGCAAATCGGTATCACTTATTCAGTGCACTTACGTGGTGAAAATGGAGACATTTTACTCCATTTTCACCTCGCTACACAAAAGCATCCGCAGCAAGCCTTGCGCTGAGTATGTGAGCACCGTAACTACCGTAACTGTCTGAAAATATAAACTAACACCTAACGCATGCTCAATATCTATCTACCTGTCAACCGCAATCCCCCACCACAATAACTAATAAAGTATATTAACCCCTATGTATGTGATCAAACCCACATCACAACTAATAATTAAAGTATTAACCCCAATATCCGCGATCACACCCACATCGCAACTAATAAAGTTTTAACCCCTAAATCAGCCAACCCCAACATCGCAAACTACCTAATAAAACTATTAACCCCCTAATCCGCCATTAACCCACGAAGCAATAAACCTATTAAAGTATTTACCACTAACCCGCCAAACCCAAACAACGCAATGCTAATAAATCTATTAATTCCTAACCCGCCAAAGCCCACAACGCAATGCTAATAAATCTATTAACCCCTAAACCGTCAAAGCCCACAACGCAAATAATTAAACATTAAGCCCCCTAACCTAACACCCCTAAACTAACCCCATTACATAACTTAAACTAAAACTAAATTACAATTAAAATAAAAAAAAAATAACATTACTTTAAGAATAAAAAAAACTAAGTTTAAATTAAGCTAAAATTACAGAAAATTAAAAAGCTAAAATTACAGAAAATAAAAAACAAAATTATCAAAAATAAAAAAATTATACCTAATCCCTATCAAAATAAAAAAGCTCCCCCCAAAATAAAAACACCTCCTAATCTAATGCTACACTACCAGTAGCCCTTAGAAGGGCCTTTGTATGGGCATTGTCCTTAAAAGTGCATTCAGCTCTTTTAAGAAATGCCCATCCCTAATTTAAATAAAACAAATTCCCCAAAAATTAAAAAAAAACTTAAGTCTAACCCCCAGGTTGGTACTCACAGTTCCTGAAGTCCGGCGGAGAAGGTCCTGTTCCAGGTGGTGAAGTCTTCTTTCAAGCAGCGACCTCTTCTTTCTTCTTCCAGAAACAAGCTGGCGCGGAGCAGAGGGCAGAGCTGAAGACTGATGACCGTGGAGCTAAAGACCGGCGACCGGCGTCCCTGGAACTAAATGCCGGCGATCGCGGACCAATGGAGCATGGAGGATCCTCTTCGTACGATCTCCGCCTTACACTGAAGAGTGAATTCAAGGTACGCGATTAAAGATGGTGTCCCTTGAATTCATATTGCCTGATTTTATTCTTCAAATTAAAATCAGCCAATAGGATGAGAGCTACTGAAATCCTATTGGCTGTTTAAATCAGAAAATAGGATTTCAGTAGCTCTCATCCTATTGGCTGATTTGAATTGCAAGACTCAAATCAGCCAGTAGGAATTCAAGGGATTCAGTGTATGGCGGGGATCATACGAAGAGGATCCTCTACCATCCATGGCCCCACGGTCGCCGGTCTTCAGTTCCAGGGTCATTGTTCTTCAGCTCCGCAGTCATCAGTCTTCAATTCCGCCCTTTGCTCCGCGCCGACTTGTTCCTGGAAGAGGAAAGAAGAGGTCGCCGCTTGGAAGAAGACTTTACCACCTGGAACAGGACCTTCTCTGCTGGACTTCAGCAACCGTGAGTACCAACCTGGGGGTTAGACTTAGTTTTTTTAAAAGTTTTTGGGAGTTTGTTTTTTATAGATTAGGGATGGGCACTTCTTAAAAGAGCTGAATGCTCTTTTAAGGGCAGCAAAAGAGCTGAATGCCCTTTTAAGGGCAATGCCCATACAAATGCCCTTTTCAGGGCAATGGGTAGTTTAGTTTTTTTTGTGTTAGGTTTATTTATTTTGGGGGGTTTGATGGGTGGTGGGTTTTACTGTTAGGGGAGGGCTTAGAATTTTTTTAACTGCAAAAGAGCTGTTTAACTTAGGGCAATGCCCTGCAAAAAGCCCTTTTAAGGGCTATTGGTAGTTTAGCATTAGATTAGGGGGTGTTTTTATTTTGGGGGGGCTTTTAATTTTCATAGGACTTAGGTTTAATTTTTTTATTTTTGATCATTTGTTTATTATGTTCTGTAATATTAGATTTATTTAAACTTAGGTTTTTATTTTTAAAGTAATGTTAGCTTTTTATTTTAATAGTAACTTTACTATTTTTTAATTTAAGTCATTTGGGTTAATTTAGGGGGTGTTAGGTTAGGGGGCTTAGTAATTTAATTATTTATTTGCATTGTGGGGGATGGCGGTTTAGGGGTTAAAAGTTTAGATAGGTAGTTTGTGATGTGGGTTAATGGCGGTTTAGGGGTTAATAGTTTTAATAGGCAGTTTGCGATGTGGGTTAATGGCAGTTTAGAGGTTAATAGTTTTAATAGGTAGTTTGCAATGTGGGTTAATGGCGGTTTAGGGGTTAATAGTTTTAATAGGGACTTTCCAATGTGGGTTAATGACGGATTAGGGGTTAATACATTAGGTAGTTTGCGATGTTGGGGTTGGCGGATTTAGGGGTTAATAATTGAATTATTAGTTGCGATGTGGGTTTGATGGCTGATATAGGTGTTAATACTTTAATTATTAGTTGCGATGTGTGTTTGATGGCGGATATAGGGTTAATAGTTTAATTAGGCATATTGCATTGTGGGGGGGTTGTCGGTTTTCGGGATAATACTTTTATTAGTCCGGATATGGGTTGGATGGGCCGCTAGCAGGGTGTGTCAATCAACCTGATCGTATTTGATCGGGTTGATTTCTGTCCACTGCCTCAGAGCAGGCGGACAAGTTATGGAGCAGCGGTCTTTAGAAGGCTCGCGCGGAAACAGGGACATCAAGCTCCATTCGGAGCTTGATAATTTTGCCCCTTATTCTTATTAGACATAGAAAACTAGGCTATTGTCAGGCTGCATTATTGCCTTCAATGGCTGAAGAAGTTAGATGGACTAAGCAAGAAGCAGCGATGGGAGGCTTTAGATGAAATTTTATGGGATTCATATAAGACATCCACCCAGCAAAATAATTTATATCCAACTATTACTCTCACTATACAATTATGGGCCAACATAACCAAATCTCTATCATTACCTCCAAATCATTTTCTAAAACTCCCCTTGAAATATCTATGGACAACAATATCTAGTAAATACTGGACAAGTGGGAGAATAAAGGTCTTTACAGGGTAGCTGGTATTATGCAGAAAGGTAAAATTATCACATTTGTGGAGCTACAGGAGAAATTCAACCCAATAACCTCGAGATATTTTACACACTCTTAGATTTGAGCTCCAATCCCACTTAAAACTATATGTAGTTCAAGTTCAAGAATAAGAAAAGCAGAATCCCTATTTTATCTAGCAATCAAAACTGCTAGAAATAGAACTAAATCTAAATTAACGATTAGATGGAAAAGGGAACTGGGAAAAGAATATGATAAGGAAAGATAGGACAATATTCTTTATGGTACTTGTAAAGAACTTCTAAGTTCAGATATGAGAGAGAACAGTGTTACAACTGCATTCCATTGGCAAATATATACTGTACATATGTGTTATTATTGCCCTGGGGTTAGACGCATATGGAATAGTCTTTCTAATTAGATTTTTTAACCAAGCTACTGAAAAATGCTTTAACACTACAATGCCACAAGCCCTACTTCATGAACACATGAAAGAATACAACACTCATATTAATCACTTTAATAAAATAATGTGTACAGTGGCTAGAACTTGTATAGCAAAACTTTGGAAAGAAGGGGCGCCTACACGGAATGAAATATTTAATAAAATGAAATGCATTTATAACATGTCTGAGCAAGATGCTTGGATACAGGAATTGGTAGCAACTTTCCACAAGGTGTGGTTTTATTGTAGACTAAATTATATTAAATATTATAATAGTATTGTTAATTCATGAAGGTTTATAAAGGGAGTTTGCTTTAACCTTTTTGCTTCCCACTGTATCTAAATATATTTTATTTTTTGGCCAAGGTAAACAACAAGACAATGTAGGTTTTAGGCGCTAAAGGGACAGTATTTACCAATTTTCATATAACTGCATGTAATAAACACTACTAATACAATGCACAGATACTGATATAAAAATCCAGTATAAACCGTTTAAAAACTTACTTAGAAGCTCACAGTTTAGCTCTGTTAACAAGGTAGCTGGAACACCAACTGCAAGTGGGAAAACATCAGACACTCCCCCCTCCCCCTTCCTCTGCATATGAAAAGACTCTTTACTCAAACAGGAGCAAGCTGGAGTAGGTATACATCAATATTCTCCTAAAACTTTGGGGCTTGGTTAGGAGTCTGAAAATCAGAGCAATGTTGTTTAAAATTAAAAGCAAAACTATACATTTTTTAAAAAAAAAGAACCTGTATGGGCTATATAAATGGATCATCTACATAACATTTATGCAAAGAAAAATCTAGTGTATAATGTCCCTTTAAGGTTTTTTTGGGGACACCTGAAACAAATGGTTGTTCAGCAGAGCAGTATGTTCATTTCTTTTTAAGTTTTCCCTTTATATTTTTGTTTTATGTTTCTATGTTTATTCATAGGTCTCTATGAATCAGATATCTCCAGGTTATTCTATGGTATGGTATGATTATATTGTCTTCTTTTGCAACACTATAGACCCAATATTTCTGAGAAAGCTATGTCACTATAGTCAGAAGATGATATAATGCAAGTGTAACATAAAATTATATTAATCATAAATAATAAAATACATAAATAAAATCTGTGATCATAAAAAACAAAAAATGTGCCACAGTACCTCGGGGTATACACAAGTTCTGACTCCCGTTTAACCATAAGCCGTTTTTGAGGTGCCTCATAACTTTTGCATACTCTGAGGTACTATGATGAGACAATTGGGTGTTTAGAAAGGTAACGTTACTACCTCATATTGGGGAGTTTTAAGTTATATGATGTTGTACCTGTCAGGGAACCTCAGATGGAAGGCACGTACCTTAGCAGCAGCATGAAGGTTACCTACAGGTTCCCAGGAACATTCCTCAGGACCGTACCCCTTCCAGTAATCCAATAATTCTAATCTACCATGTCTCCTCCTGGAATTGAGGATCTCTTGTTCCTCATATTCGTCATTGTCCTGCATTTGGATGGGTGGTGGAGGCAAGGCTTCATGACCAGGAAAGTGATTTTCATACCAGGATTTGAGAAGAGAGATATGGAATACTGGATGGATCTTGTACTGAGGAGGGAGTGTCAGTTGGATGGCAGTCAGACTTATTATTTCAGAAATGGAGAATGGACCAATATAACGAGGACCAAGTTTCATCGTTGGACAAGAAAGTTGAGAGATGTTGAATGGAAAGCCAAACTTTCTCTTCTATATGATATACAGGAGCAGGAGTTCTCCTCTTGTCAGCCTGCTGCTTCTGTTGTGCTTGGATGGTGATTAACTGTCAAACTAGTGAACCTAATTGTGAATGGATGGTGCTTAACCCCTTAATGACCACAGCACTTTTCCATTTTCTGTCCGTTTGGGACCAAGGCTATTTTTACATTTCTGCGGTGTTTGTGTTTAGCTGTAATTTTCCTCTTACTCATTTACTGTACCCACACATATTATATACCGTTTTTCTCGCCATTAAATGGACTTTCTAAAGATACCATTATTTTCATCATATCTTATCATTTACTATAAAAAAAAATATAAAATATGAGGAAAAAATTGAAAAAAACACACTTTTTCTAACTATGACCCCCAAAATCTGTTACACATCTACAACTACCAAAAAACACCCATGCTAAATAGTTTCTAAATTTTGTCCTGAGTTTAGAAATACCCAATGTTTACATGTTCTTTGCTTTTTTTGTAAGTTATAGGGCCATAAATACAATTAGCACTTTGCTATTTCCAAACCATTATTTTTCAAAATTAGCGCTAGTTACATTAGAACACTAATATCTTTCAGGAATCTCTGAATATCCATTGACATGTATATATTTTTTTTTAGTAGACATCCCAAAGTATTCATCTAGGCCCATTTTGGTATATTTCATGCCACCATTTCACCGCCAAATGCGATTAAATACAAAAAATCGTTCACTTTTTTACAATTTTTTTCACAAACTTTTGGTTTCTCACTGAAATTATTTACAAACAGCTTGTGTAATTATGGCTTAAATGGTTGTAAATTCTTCTCTGGGATCCCCTTTGTTCAGAAATAGCAGACATATATGGCTTTGGCGTTGCTTTTTAGTAATTAGAAGGCTGCTAAATGCCACTGCGCACTACACGTGTATTATGCCCAGCAGTGAAGGGGTTAATTATGGAGCATGTAGGGAGCCTTTAGGGATAATTTTAGCTTTAGTGTAGTGTAGTAGACAACCCCTAGTATTGATCTAGGCCAATTTTGGTATATTTCATGCCACCATTTCACCGCCAAATGCGATCAAATTAAAAAAAACGTTAAATTTTTCACAATTTTAGGTTTCTCACTGAAATCATTTACAAACAGCTTGTGCAATTATGGCACAAATGGTTGTAAATGCTTCTCTGGGATCCCCTTTGTTCAGAAATAGCAGACATATATGACTTTGGCGTTGCTTTTTGGTAATTAGAAGGCCGCCAAATGCCGCTGCATTTCACACGTGTATTATGGCTAGCAGTGAAGGGGTTAATTATGTAGCTTGTAGGGAGCTTGCAGGGTTAATTTTAGCTTTAGTGTAGAGCTCAGCCTCCCACCTGAAACATGAGACCCCCTGATCCCTCCCAAACAGCTCTCTTCCCTCCCCCACCCCACAATTGTCCCCGCCATCTTAAGTACTGGCAGAAACTCTGCCAGTACTAAAATAAAAGCTATATTTGGGCTTTATTTGTGTTTTTTTTAGCATATTTACATATGCTGCTGTGTAGGATCCCCCCTTAGCTCCCAGCCTCACTGATCCCCCACCAAACAGCTCTCTAACCCTCCCCCTCTGCCTTAATGGGCGCCATCTTGGGTACTGGCAGCTGTCTGCCAGTACCCAGTGTAGTCAAAAAAATGTGCCTTTTTATTTTTTTAAATGATTTTTTCTGTAGTGTAGCTTCCCCCCCCCCCAAGATCAACCCCCCACCCCTTCCATGTCCCTTAGCAGCTTTAAAAACTTAATTTTTTTTACTTCTCCCAGTTTATTTTTCTGTAGTGCAGCGGTTCCCTCCCGCTCCCGCCCCGTGCACGCGCCCGCCCGCCGCCCCCCGTGCACGCGCGCGCTCCCGTGCGCGCTCCCGCCCCTCCCGCCCCCGATCCCGCCCCCCTCCACTCCATTCGGCACATCGATGGCCGACCACCCGCCTCCCAGACTTGCTCCCACCCACCAACGATACCGGCCACCGATGTCCGGTGCAGAGAGGGCCACAGAGTGGCTCTCTCTGCATCGGATGGCCAAGGGGGGTTATTGCAGGATGCCTCGATATCGAGGCATCACTGCAATAACCGGAAAGCAGCTGGAAGCGTGCAGGATCGCTTCCAGCTGCTTTCCAGACCAAGGACGTACGCCACACGTCCTCGGTCATTAACTGTCTTTTTTTTGAGGACGTGTGGCATACGTCCTTGGTCATTAAGGGGTTAAGGACAGAGACACCTCAGGTACTGGAATAACAGAGGGTGAATCAGGTAGAGTTTTAGGATGGTATCCATAATTGGTGAAAAAATGAGAGAGCCCACTGGAAGCATTCTGATGATTGTTGTATGCAAATTCTGCTAATGGAAGGAGATTCATGCAATTATCCTGCAGATAGGAAGAAAAGAAGTGCAAATACTGTTCCAGGGTTTGTTCTCTCTGTTCGACCATTGGATTGTGGATGATATGCGGAAGAAAAGTCACAGGTAATGCGTAGACTATGGCAGAAGTGTGTCCAGAAATGTGAGGTAAACTGGGACCCTCGATCTGAGACTATAGTATGGAGTATCCCATGGAGACGAAAAAAGTGCCTAAGGAATAACTCAGAGGTTTGTTGTGCTGTCGGAATAATGGGAACAGGGATAAAATGAGCCATTTTAGTACATCTATCTACCACCACCATTATTGTAGTGTGATCTTGAGATGGAGGTAAATCCACAATAAAGTCCATGGATATGTCTGTCCAATGATGTGTTGGCACAGGTAAAGGCTGTAGTAGCCCAGCAGGATTTTTTGCTTTGATGATTGCTACGTGCACATACAGGGCATGACTGTACAAAAGAACGTACATCAGCAGATAATGAAGGCCACCAGAAGTGACATTGTACTAATTCTAGGTTGTTTTGTGTCCCACGGTGTCCAGCCATCAGATTATTGTGGTTGTGTTGTAAGATCTTTAGCTGGTGATTAGGCGGTATGTAGATTTGTTGATGGTGGTACTAGAGACCTTGAACAATTGGTAGATATGCTGCTTCTACTGGTGCATTGGTGCTGAATCTCCTAATAGTATTTATGAGAGTGTTATGGGTAGCAAGTTAATTTGCGAGAATAGAAGGCTATTGGATGAAGACGATTCTTGTCACCTGATTTCTGTGACAAGACCGTGCCTAGAGCGAGATCAGAAACATCTGTTTCCAAGTAAAATAGGCGTTGAGTGTCTGGCTGCATCAAAACTGAAGTTTGGGTGTAGAGGCGTTTAAGGTTGGTAAATGCGTTTTGAGAGGCTTGTGTCCAGACAAATGAAGTTGAATTGTTGATTAAAGCTGTTATGGGTGCACATATAGAGGAGAAGATTCTTATGAATCATCGATAAAAGTTAGCGAATCCTAAAAATGTTTGAACCATGCGTTTATTCTTAGGAACTGGCCAATCGATTATTGCTTGTATTTTCTTTTTTGTCCATCTCAATACGACCTGGAGACAGCACATAGCCAAGGAATTCAATGGAGTTGGCTTCAAAGACACTCTTCTCTAGTTTTCCATACAGCTGATGTTGTTGTAGACATGACAACTCTGTTTTGACGTGTTGTTCATGTTCAGGAAGTGTGTGAGAAAATATGAGGATATCATCTAGGAAAGCAACAAGGTAATTATCTAATACATCTTGGAATATGTCATTGATGAAGTGTTGGAAAGTGGAAGGAGCATTACACAACATGAAGGGAATGATGGTATATATATAATGTCCGTAGCGTGAACGAAAGGCAGTTTTCCACTCGTCCCCCTTTCTTACCCTAACCAGGTTGTATGCGCCTCTTAAATCAAGCTTGGTGAAGACCTTAGCATCTTTGACTCTGTCCAGTAGTTCTGGTATTAATGGTACTGGGTATTTATTCTTCCCCGTAATGGCATTAAGGGTTCTGTAGTCCACACAGGGTCAAAGACCACCATCTTTCTTACCCACAAAGAAAATACCAGTGCCTACTGGTGAAGTAGATGGTCGTATGAAACCTTTAGTAAGAGTCTCTTCCATGCATTCTTTAAGGTGTTTTGATTCTGGTTCAGATAGACAGAAAATACAACCATAGGGCAGAGGTGCTCTGGGCAGCAAATCAATGGGGCAGTCATTCGGCCTTTGAGGTGGTAGTATATCAGCTCCCTTCTTTTCAAAGACATCTGAGAAATCCTTATACTTTGAGGGTAGAATTGATGACTCGGCTGCAGTTAACAGAAGAGAGGGAGGGTAAGAAGATTGCAGGCAAGTAGTGATACAGAAAGATGAAAGAAAAGACAGTTTGCCTGTTGTCCAATTAATTGTAGGATTATGCTTGTTTAGCCATGTTATTCCCAAGATAACAGGAAATAGTGGAGAGGGAGCAATATCCCAGATGACTTCCTTATGATGCTTATCACCTCTACGGAGAGGTATAGGATGTGATTCCATGGTAACAGGACCTGTCTTAAAAGTGCTGCTATCAACCAGGTGCAGCAGCAAAGGATGGTCTTTCTTGAGAATAGGTACATGCAGCTGGATGGCGAGTGTAGAATCAAAGAAACAGCTACTTGCTTCAGAATCCAGGATAGGAGTCAGGTCTATGGATTTACCTCCAAGCTGTAGGGAAATAGGAATGGTGAGATGAGTTGAAGTATTATATAAGGGGAGATTAAGACAGATTGCATAAGGTAAGAGCATAGCAGACTTCTTTACATGACCGGGTTTAGCGCAGTAAAGGCATAAGTGATGGTTCCTTCTCCTTGCTCTCTTATCTGTTGATAAAGGGCCACAAACTAGCCCTATTTGCATAGCTTCACCTTGTTCAGTAGAAATAGCAGCAGGAGTAATGACAGTAGCATGTTCTTCAAAGGATTCAGAGTGTCGAGACAGTGGAGCTAAAGTGGACTGCTTCTCCTGACGTCTCTCATAGAAGCGTCAATACAGTTAAATCACTAGAATTATCAACTCCTCCAGAGTAGCAGGCATTCCTATTAATGCTAATTCATATTTCAGATATTCACTCAGCCCAAGGCGGAATTGGTCAGTAAGCACCACTTCATTCAGCACAGTGTCAGAAGCCAATTTGCGGAATTCTGTAATATAATCCTTCACAGGACGTCTCCGTTGATGCAGGGAATGGAGAGTATTGCATGCATTAGATGCATGAAGAGGATCATCATAGCAGCCACAAAGGACTTCCGAGTTGCCAGGAAAGGACTGTTCTTGTGAAGTAATTGCTGGGCCCATGTCTGCGGGGGTCCGGTGAGCAGAGAAATGGTTGTGCGGACCTTGACGAAATCTGAAGAGTAGGTGCATGGTTTTAGGGAAAATAGCAGCTCACAGGAAGTTATGAAGGTATGATATTCAGACCTTTTACCAGAAAACTTTTCAGGCATGGCAATAGTGGGTTCAGTAGCAGATGCCTCATAATATTGTGGAGACTGTGTTGTTAAAGAAGGAGATTGAACCATGGCCTATGTTGCTCCTCTCTCTCTGTCTCTTTCTCATTGGAGTAAGGCCTTTTGACCAGGTTAGAGTTCTTGTATGGCCTTTGTCATCTGTGCTAGTTGTTGAGTGAGCATAGACATAGGATCACTAGCTCCTGCGAATTCCATATTCTTTAGGGCTAGGTTATTATGTCAGTGGACACAGTTCCTGAATAGAACCCAATGGCAGGAGGCAGAGAATAACCTACTATAGTAATATTAGCAAGAATCCAATATGTCACAACAGATAAGGAAAAGGCAAAAACGTGGTCAGCAGATCTGAGGTCAGGACATGCAGCCAGTAGCGTAGTCAGTAAACAAGCCAGAGGTCAAAAGCCAGGAAGTCAAGGTATGGTAAGGATTTAGGGAAAGGTACTTGGAAGAAAATGCTTGGTCTCTTCAAACAGGCAGAATAACCTAGCACTGGACTAGGGGACTGCCCAGGCTTTATAGCCCATAGGGACAAGGAACACCCCATAACCATGGTGATGCTAGAAATCACCCTCTAGGGGACCAATCGGAAGTCAGCTAAGGGAGGATTTTCCTCTGGATACTCTCCACACCACTCTGATGCCAGGGACATGGTGCGGGTGCATGCGTACCACAACACCCGCAAATCGCATTTTCGCGGGTGCCAACGTGAACCTGCGCATGCACCCATGAATGCCCAACACGCCGGTAATGCGGGAAGGCTGGGAGGACACCCACTATTGAGGACCCCCTGGTAAGGAGATTTTTCTTGGTCCCATGACACTCGCATTCCATAAGGTTCAAGTTGAAACAGCAAGTCCTTACAGTCCTTGTAGAAGTGCATACACCTCCAAAAGCCTAGAATATTATCAGCATATATTATAGCTGAGTAACAAGTACCTCTACATCAAAGACAGGCCCTGCAGACATTATCCCAAAATATGAACATATGAACTTTTGAGCTTCTGAACCTGGTTCAATGTGTTTGAAAGGGCTTGTGAGTATCAAGACATTTATTGTCTTATTCTTTGATGTTCTTCTCCATCAAATCTATGATAGTAGAGGAGAGATTACTGCATTACTCTATGCTCATTATTACTGTTTGCTCTTGCCTTCTTGTAAATTTTTTTTTTTTTTTTAAACTTTATTTATAACAAAGACAGAGGAAATTACTACAATATCGGTTACCAAGTATAAAAACTAAGTGTCACAATCAATAGAGAGAATACATACATGATTAAGTAAAAGCAATAAAAGTCAGAGTAAAGGACAAAAATGCCCATGCATCAATACAAGTCATACAAAATTATTTGGAGCGGACATATGCATGCCGGCTACAAGTGCATAGGGTAACCAAGTAAACATTTGTCAGATAGCTAATGCTTCTTCATCTTTGTTGTTTTTTTCCTTTGTTCCACCCCAAAAGCAATCACAACGACAACAAAAAAAAAAAATAACAACAACCTACACAAACCCCCCCAAATAAAAAAATAAAATAAAAAAATAAATTAAAAAATGAACCTGTTCCTCTCCTCCCACCCCCTCTCATCCCCTGTCTCTCCCAGACAGCTCACTCAGTGTCCGCTGCCCATTCTCCAGGGAAATGGCCCGCCAAAATATTTGTCTGGGCAAACTCCGAATTTCTAAATGGTTTAATTAGTTTTTTTTATGTATTAAGGGCAGGGATCTTACAAATGTCTCCCATTTTTTATAAAATACTGCTAGATATTTATCTTGTGGGTATGGTACATTAAACTGTTCTATTATGAATTGATTACTTAAAGCCATTTTAAATTGAGCCATTGTAGGTGCAGAAGATGCTTTCCATGGTTTAAAGATGAGATTACGTGCTGTTAATATAATAGTATTTATCAGGCTATAGTTCTTAATTATACCCTGGAATTTTACCAGAAAGAAAATTTCAATTGGGGATATTTTATGGTCCAGTTCCAAAACTACCGTCATCCAAAATATGATTTTTCCCCAATATTGGCATACTTTAGGGCAGCTCCATAAACAATGGAATAAGTCTGCTCCTATAGATGAACATCTAGGGCAGAGAACCTTCGTTTTGTACTATTTTGAAAGGACAGCTGGTGTGAGATATCTCTGTAACCCAACTTTTATCTGTGACTCCCTCTATATTGTCGGGACCCAGCTCTGTTGAATTATTTTAAAACTCCCAACAATAGTTTGCTCATTTATATCTGGGAATTGAGTAACCCATCTAGCAACCATCTCGCTCACTTGTAAGTTTGACGCTTTCTGATTTAACAGTAGGTACAAAGGGGAAATTGCATGTATTCCTGCCGCGTAGATAGAGATCGTAGCCTGTAGTTCACCCATGGACCAATTATTCCCATATTTTGTGAGCAGCTCCTGGAGAAAATGTCTAACTTGAAGGTAGGCATAAAACTCACGTGCACCTAAGTCAAACCGTGTTGCAATTTCTTGAAATAGTAATGTTTGTGCTCCTGTATCTCGTATTTGACACAAAGTTTGGAGACCTTTTGACTTCCAGTCTTTAAATATCTGATTAGAGAGGCCGGGACTAAACTCAGGATTACCAACTATGGGTAAGTATTGTGAGACATAAGGAGAATTGCCCACCTCTGTATATAGTCTTTGCCAAGCCACAATGACATTCTTAAAGGTAACTGGATAAAATATATTGGATGGAATTGAAGTGAGTGGGCAGTGCAGAAGAGCCTTCAACTGGAAGGGAGCCACAATTTGAGATTCCCAGCTAAGCGAGGAAATTTGCTCCTTCCCCGTTAACCAATCTAATGCGAATCTAGCTATAATAACCAAGTTATATGTCTGAATATTAGGGAGTGCCAGGCCAGCTGATACCTTAGAATTCATAAGCCTATGGGAAGCAATCCGCGGTCTCTTGCCATTCCATAGAAACTTGGAACAAGCCTTATTATATATAGTGATATCTTTTTTATGCAAAAATCAAGGGATGTTTTGCAGAATATAAAGGAGTTTTGGAAAAATGACTGATTTAATCAAAGTCACCCGAGCAGATAACGAGATTGGTAACATGGCCCATTCCTCCAGCTTTTTCTTACAAGAGTCCATCACCGTCCTATAATTTAATCTGTATCATTCTTCCGAGTTTCTGGATAATCGTAAGCCAAGATATGTAATCTGGGAGACCTCTCGAAAAGGGTGATTAATATGCAGTGAGGGATTTTTATATATCCACATTAATTCTGATTTAGAAGTATTGATCTTAAACCCAGAGATTTCCCCAAACTCTTGGGTGATGCTCTGTAGAATGGGTAAAGAAACCTTAAGGTTAGATAGAAATAGTAGGAGGTCATCCGCATAGAGGAGTAGAACCAGCTTCTCACCCGCCAATGAAATCCCATCAAGTTCTTGCCGTAATCGAATAGCAAGAGGTTCTACACTAAGATTAAACAGGAAGGGGGAAAGTGGACAGCCCTGCCTAGTCACTCTGAATAAATCAAATCGTTGAGTAGATGTGTTATTAATAATCACCGCAGATGAAGGAGCACTATAAATTAAGCGTATATAGTTGTTAAAGGGTCCCGAGAACCCAAATTGATCCAACGCAGAGAACAGATGGTCCCAACTGACCCTATTGAAGGCCTTCTCCGCGTCGACCATTAGAATAGCCTTATCTATACTTTCGTAAGGATCCGTAGACTTGTACCTGTTCCAGAAAGACTCAATCAAGATTAATAGTTTCCTCGTATTCCTTACGGGATTGCGCCCAGGCATAAAACCGGATTTATTCTCATGGACTAGATCGCCCATGTGGGGTTTCAATCGTGAGGATACGATAGCTGCAAGCAGCTTATAATCGGTGTTTAAGACTGATATAGGTCTGAAGGAACTTGGTAACTCGGGATCTTTACCCTTTTTTAGGATCAATGAAATATTTGAAGATGTAAAAGAAGCAGAGCATCTCGTATTCTCTGAAAAATAGAAATTAAATAGCTTAGTTAATATAGGCATCACCTGGGTTTGTAGAATTTTATAATATTCAATAGGAAGAGCATCTGGTCCGGCTGCTTTGTTGGGTTTTGCATTCTTAATTGCCCATATTATTATCTCTTCTGTGATGGGCGCATTAATAGCGTCTCTGGCCTCTATGGATAGACGTGGTACCTTAATCTTTCCCCAAGATGCATCTTTCTTATCTAGCTTAGGGGGATCTTGTCTATATAAATCTTGGAAGAATTCAAAGAATACTTTTTCTATATCGGCGTGCCTCGTGTATCTCCTAGCTCCTTGCTTGATGGAAGCAATTGCGCATCTGGGAGAGGATTTAGCTAACCTGGCTAAGAACTTAGCCGATCTACCTGTAAAGCCCCCATATCTTGCTTTCATTCTAAGTTCTTCCTGGGCACTAATCTGTTTCATATGTGTATCTCGAAGTGTCTTCGCTGTAATATAGGCCTCCCAGCATTCTCTAGTGTGCCTAATAATATAGGCTCTATATGTGTTCTTAACCCGGTTGGCTAGTTGTCTAGCCACTAAACTACAGTTTTTTGTCCAATAGAGTGTGTAAGATTTAATCTCTCCACGTAAAACGGCCTTAGAGGCCTCCCAGAATGTCTCAATTTTATCTATATAATTTCCATTATTATTAAAATATTCTGCCCACTTCAAACGAAGATGGTTCTGAAACTTGATGTTGTTACCCAAATATCTGGGGAAATAAATATGATTCTTACCAAAGCGCTTATGGCCAATAACAAGATTCAATGCTATAACGGCATGGTCAGAAATGACTATGTCCTCGATTCTAGTAGCCCAATTCCGGGCAAGCATTGTTTCTGATACTAGAAAATAGTCAAGCCGAGAAAAGGAACGTTGGACATGAGATACACACGTATAGGTACGAACATCTGGGTTCTGTACCCGCCATAAATCGACCAAACCCAAATGAGAGCATAGTTTCTGAAAGGTCCGCACTTTTCTGCCTCTACTGTTTAACGCCCTTTTGTTAGAGTTATCCAGAAAGGGGTCTGCTAATAGATTAAGGTCTCCCGCAATGATTAAATTTAACCCTATAAATCTATGTAACTTTACTGAAAGGGCTGTCCAAAATTTATGGTCAATTTGATTGGGTCCGTATATATTGCAAAGTATATATCTAATATTTTTAACTTCCAATTCCAATATTAAAAATCTACCTTCGGGGTAAGATTCAGTATTAATTAATTGATATTCTAATTTCCGATTTAATAGTATTGCGACCCCCCTCTTCCTCGAAGTATATGGAGCCGCCACAACTTCCCCCACCCACTTGGATTTGAGTTTAGGTATTTCAATAGCATTAAGATGTAGTTCCTGTAAAAGAACTATGTCGGGGTTAAATTTCCCCAGATGTTTTATTATGGCTTTTCTTTTGATTGGTGAGTTAATGCCACCTACATTCCAAGATAATAGATTATGGTTATACGCCATCAACGCTATTCATCTTAAGGGCCAAACATACAGAAGAGGGTAATCCATATATAATTATCACCACTAAGTGAAATCGAAGAACCACACCCCGAAAAGCGACAGGCAAGAAGGGGAAGAGAGGGAGAGGAGGAGAGGAAGAAAAAAAACCCCAAAAAAAAACAGCACCCCTCAAACCCCCCCCCCCGACAGAACCACAAAACACCATTTCTGCAACTAACATATTTCGAAATTTAAATACCATATTTATCAATTGCATATCTCTTAGTGACTAGATATTCTAATTCTACCATCAAAGAACATCTACCTAATAGAATTGGATACGTATTCATGGTACCCCTGCTTCCCTGCAAAAAGTCTCAGCCTCCATAACATTATTGAGTGTATGTGTAGTACCATCTTTCAGCACAATTAACTTTGCAGGGTAAATCAACCTAATGTTGTAATTTTCTTTCTGAAGTCTCCCATAAAAAAAAGACATATCCCTTCTCTTGGTTAGAGTTTCAGAGGAGAAGTCTTGAAACATTAGTAGCTTATGAGAGCCTAAAGAAAGAGGACTACATTTCCTATAGTGTTTGAGGTATAATAGTTTATCTTGGAAGTTCACAAATTTAAAAATTACTGGCCTAGGTCTCAAGGTTTCACTGTGTTCACATTGTTGGCCTATCCTATGTACCCTTTCAATCTGAAAGGGAGCAGCAGGAACTGGAATCTGCAGGGCCTATGATAGTGTGGTGGTGACAAAATTCATTAGATCTTGAAACTCAGGAGATTCAGGTAGACCAATCACTTTGAGGTTGTTACGTCTTGATCAGTCCTCAAGATCCTCGATCTTGGCTTGCAAAGAATTAATAATTTTACTATGAGTATCCATTGTTGGGTCTATTACATTGAATCTGTCTTCCAGATCCAAGATCCTATTCTCAATTTCATCTAGTCTTGATGAGAACTGCCTGACCTCTACAGGGAGTGCAGAATTATTAGGCAAGTTGTATTTTTGAGGATTAATTTTATTATTGAACAACAACCATGTTCTCAATGAACCCAAAAAACTCATTAATATCAAAGCTGAATAGTTTTGGAAGTAGTTTTTAGTTTGTTTTTAGTTATAGCTATTTTAGGGGGATATCTGTGTGTGCAGGTGACTATTACTGTGCATAATTATTAGGCAACTTAACAAAAAACAAATATATACCCATTTCAATTATTTATTTTTACCAGTGAAACCAATATAATATCTCAACATTCACAAATATTCATTTCTGACATTCAAAAACAAAACAAAAACAAATCAGTGACCAATATAGCCACCTTTCTTTGCAAGGACACTCAAAAGCCTGCCATCCATGGATTCTGTTAGTGTTTTGATCTGTTCACCATCAACATTGCGTGCAGCAGCAACCACAGCCTCCCAGACACTGTTCAGAGAGGTGTACTGTTTTCCCTCCTTGTAAATCTCACATTTGATGATGGACCACAGGTTCTCAATGGGGTTCAGATCAGGTGAACAAGGAGGCCATGTCATTAGATTTTCTTCTTTTATACCCTTTCTTGCCAGCCACGCTGTGGAGTACTTGGACGCGTGTGATGGAGCATTGTCCTGCATGAAAATCATGTTTTTCTTGAAGGATGCAGACTTCTTCCTGTACCACTGCTTGAAGAAGGTGTCTTCCAGAAACTGGCAGTAGGACTGGGAGTTGAGCTTGACTCCATCCTCAACCCGAAAACAGCTTGTGTGTCTTGTTCAGTGGTGGTCGTCTTTCAGCCTTTCTTACCTTGGCCATGTCTCTGAGTATTGCACACCTTGTGCTTTTGGGCACTCCAGTGATGTTGCAGCTCTGAAATATGGCCAAACTGGTGACAAGTGGCATCTTGGCAGCTGCATGCTTGACTTTTCTCAGTTCATGGGCAGTTATTTTGCGCCTTGGTTTTTCCACACGCTTCTTGCGACCCTGTTGATTTTAAGAGTGCTGCATCCCTCTGCAAGATATCTCACTATTTTTGACTTTTCTGAGCCTGTCAAGTCCTTCTTTTGACCCATTTTGCCAAAGGAAAGGAAGTTGCCTAATAATTATGCACACCTGATATAGGGTGTTGATGTCATTAGACCACACCCCTTCTCATTACAGAGATGCACATCACCTAATATGCTTAATTGGTAGTAGGCTTTCGAGCCTATACAGCTTGGAGTAAGACAACATGCATAAAGAGGATGATGTGGTCAAAATACTCATTTGCCTAATAATTCTGCACTCCCTGTAAAGTAAGGTTTGATATCTTATTTCTGATCTCCTGTTTAATCATATCAAATTGAGGTGTCAGAATTTTTGCCACTTCAGCTGCAAATTCTATCAAATTATTGGGAGAAGGATTAGAAACACTTTTTTCCAGAGGGGAAACGATACTAGAGTCCAGATTCCTGCTGCTCCCTTTTTTTCCCTTTGCTTTAGGGGGCATATTGGAGGGAGAACTCCTTTGATGCATATATTTGTCCATGAACAGGACGTGACTTTTGTTTATCTGTACTGTGACAGATGTTATCTATATGGCTTAGAGATATGGGGAACAGAGCAGAATTCTTAAAAATCTTATAATGCTCTAACAGACTATCTCCAAATATTATACTTCGTGCAAAACATCCTATATTATGTGGAAAATACAATCGATTTAAGAAAGAATAAAAAAGAAAAAAAATTTTAAGTGCTAACTTTTCTATTATGTTATTTTACCCAAGACAAAATATAACAATATATGCTCCAAAGTGATGAAGTGCTTTTACTTCAGGTATCAATTCTAATTTAAATAAATTCCCTAAAATTTAACTTTATCTAAAGTGTAACGCTTTCTGAAAAATGTTCCCTGATTCTAAACCAAATCTAGTATATGTTGCAGCGTGAAGTTAAACTTTGTAACACAAAACTTTTGGATAAATAGTTTCTTAATATATAATAGCCCAGCAAAGAACTACACAAAATAGATTATGTATATAACGCATGCAGTGATAGATAGCTGAAAGATTAATTTAGTAGAGATAGAACTCAACATCCTTAAATTCAGCACTGCTGGTTTAGAGAGAACACTCACCAGAAAGACTGATATTTTAAATTTAACAAAGCAGGTATGACATAATGCCCATTTTATATCATTTAGCTAAAGCATATGAACATCAGCCTTAGTAATCTCTACAAATGCTAAATACCAGATAGAGATTTCTGTGCAATCAACCCCCTGTGTTTTAACGCCTGGGAAATATCTGTGGCAGGATTCTTATTTATATACTATTCCCCATAATCTCACGCTCAGGGGTACAAGACCCTTCTATCAAAGCCTGTATAAAGAGGGGTTTTTATACCAATGAGGAACAAACAAGGTGGAATATGAACATGGATGGGGGTTGTGACTCTCACACACTCAGACCCCACATTAAGCTAATCAGACCAAATAACAGTACAGTACATCATCTTCACTGCCACAGCAGCAACTTGCCCAGTCAGCTGGTGCCATCAGTTCGCTCAGTGATTCCAAGAGAGACCGGTGCACCGTGCACCGCAATAGACAAAGCACCTAGGCAAACCGTACAGCTATGGTGAGCAAGTTCAGAGTACTTTTATTCCCAGCAGGGCACAGACAGTCAGACCAGGATACAATACCTTGCCACAGGTGTCAAGGGTCTCGTCAGGTTCTTTGCCTATTTGCTCTTCCCAGATTGTGGACTGCCGGAGCCGTAGAACCTCTTGCTGCGACCAGGAAAGAAAAAAGTTGTGCGGCGGGACAGCCCGCCCACAACGAGGCAAACAGCTGTCCAATCGGTCGTCCCAGCCACACTTCCTCCGCTTGTATGCAGACCGAAGGCGAAAGGGGCCCTGACCAAGCAGCAGCCAGGACCGATGTGCGGCAACCCCCACGGCGCCTTCCCGCTGGAGGAGGTGAGATTACATTTGCTATTTGCCCGTCCAGGGGGCTCAGACTTCTTGGGGCAAACTCGACACTGATTTCGATCCACTCTCAACCAGGGAGAGGGGCTCTGCCGCCTACAGTGCTAGGCTTTCCAGGTGGGCTCACGGAGCTTATGCTTTTCAGTGTACAGGTCAGAACCTGTCAGGAAACAAAAGAGCTGCCGCTTGAGTGTAGAAAATTTTCAGCCAGGTGAGTATTAAAGCCGCAGCTCTGTTTAGCGTGCTCCGGAGTGCAGTTAGTTTATTCATGAAGCAGCACTTGTGTAAATGAGCCCAAATGCCTCTTAGTAAGCAGGATTAGAATGGCAGGCGCAGTAACCTGGAAAACTGGCAGCCATCAATATAGAGTCCTAGGTGTAGTTGAGAGGCTTATCCAAGGGCTTCTTGTTACAGCACTTAAAAGCCCGTGTAGAAATGGTGTGCACCAGCCAACGTGCAATCTTGGGCTGCAAACTTAACTTCCCATGCAGGATCGAAATCCTAATACCCAGGCCTGCGTGTGGCCAAGGGAAACAAAGGCATATGTTGGTGGTGAATTAGGCCTCACACAGAGGCGCGGAGCTTCCACAGCACCTGCAGCTACCTGCATGCCCCGCCTCCAACAGGAAGTCTTCTTGTAAAATTTGTATTGTTCATAATACTGCACTTGTATCTTGTTAATTTAAAATGCGTTCTTTCCAACTTTAAAAACTGCATTTAAAGACTATTAGTAAATGTCTATGCATCCAACTCTAAACAATCAACCTTTGTTAAATAGGAAGAAAATACCACAAGTACTCTAGCAAAAGGTGTTCTAGTACCAGGAGATTTTAACGTACCTCTGAACCCTTACATTGATAATTCTATAGTTAATATAAAAAAACTCCCCAAAATGTTCTGAAATCCCTCCGGCAATCTCTATGCTCTCTTAAACTACATGATGCGTGGAAGCACATCTTCTGAGACACCAAGGACAACACCTTTTTCTCCCTCATACTGGCCATCATTCCAGAATAGATTATATCATGCAAGATCATTTAACCCTACACCTCTTGAAAGAGACCTGACATATTCCAACAACCTGGACAGATCAGGCAGGTGTTTTATGCACTTGGCCCTCCATCCCCCTTAGGCCCTTCTTATGACATTTGGATGAAATGCTTCTTACAGACCCTCTTATTATTAACATATTAAAAACTCTCTCCAAGAGTTTTTCCAACTTATTTCCCAAGCAGATACCACACCCAATATTTTATGGGAAATAAATGTTTCATCCGTGGAGAGCTAGTTAAACTTAAAACCTACAAAAATAAAAGGAATAGATAGGAATACAATACACTTGCAGATAAGCTATTTAGACTAGATTATGCCCACAAGCTAACTCCAACAGATAGCCAAATTCTATTAGCCCTCCAATAGTCCAGAAGGAAAGTTAATGACTATCTTTCACTCATGGCACAGAAACAGGCTCTTAAAATGCAACAAAGATTCTATGCAGATGGCAACTGTGATGGCAGGCTGCTTGCTAGAGCACTCAAATGCTGCCAATCCCAAACTTATATGCATTCACTTCATATAAAGCTAATGTTAAACTAAAAAGTACCCATGATATTGACAAATCTTGTTAAGATTTTATTCTGATCTTTTCTAGCCTCCCCCCCACACACACACAAACAAGGGAAATTTTCATGAGGAGATGTGTAGGAAATAACTACAATCAGTCCACGCATCAAAATTTTCTTTGAAAATGGTAGAATTCCTAGAGTCACCAATCACAGCTAAAGAAACTAGCTGTGAGGATTTATTATATAATTAATATGAACCCAGTTGTATCTACTCCACTCAGTCTCACACCAAACCTAGGTACCTTGATAAACTAGGAACCTTATTCTGCTCATTGACTGAGGGTGACCTGTTTAGGTCAAAAGTAAATAACAACTATCTTTAGTTGCTGGAGATATGCACAACAATGTGAATGTGCTAATACTCTCCTAAGTAATATAATAGCATTTGCTAAACAATAGATAGTCTCTTTGGATATAGAATGAATTATAACTTTATGTAATTGAAGCTCTGTTAGTATCTCTTTAAATAGATTGTAGCTTATCACTCAGGTACGATGCTTAAATGTTCAGGTTAGTAAAGTTCATATGCAACCTTATTTATGAATGCAGCAGAATTGTTATGGCAGTGTATTGAATGCAGAAATAACCAGGATATATGCAGAAGATGTTAAACATGCACACTTTCCATTAGTAACGTATATGTATAAGCTTGATTTGTTAGTATATACAGTCTTAGGAACATATGAAATTAGCGTAACTTCAGCAATAACTTTATGTTTAGTACGATACCCAACACTTCATGACCAGCGTGTACTTGTGAAGACTTTGCTTGCTAGCAATTCAGTTGTCCTGAGAAGCAGTGTAGAATCCGGCAACAGAGAGGAGCTGCGACACTGACTCCCGGAGTGCTGATGACGTCAGACGCCGAACTACTGCAGACACGCTGTATGTCAGTTAGCGTTTCAGAATGAAGTATGCTGTCCTGTGATTGAAGAGAACTTTGCAGATATAAAGTTAGAAAACAATTTGACGAAAATGGAGAGAGCTTCTTGAAAGTTGTGATCACTCCTCATGTGAATCAAATTACCAAGCATCGATGAATTAGAGAGGAGGGCTTATAAAGGCATAACGGTCATGTGATATTATGTTTAAAGGGACAGTGAAACGTGGAAAACATGAAGTATAGAGATTGAGAATTACTGTGATATGACAGGACACCCCCCTTAACGATCTGCTCCGCAGATCAGGGTTTGGGACGGTCTGGATGTCTGCGATGAAACAGAGATACCAATCTAGGGGCTGATAAGTTAGTGGATGGTTCCCAAGAATCCTCTTCTGATGAATAATTTTTCCACCGAACTAAATACTGTAGAGAATTCTTATAGAATCTAGAATCCAAAATGGAATCAACTTCATATGATACTTCATCCTCAATGAGTGTCGGAACTTGAGTTGTCAAGACTTGATCTCTGACTGGAACATAAGGTTTCAAAAGGGATACATGAAATGTTGGATGTATCTTAAAAGAACTTGGTAGTTGTAAAGTGACAGCATTAGCATTAACAATCCTAATAATTTTGTAAGGACCAATAAACAGAGAACCAAGCTTTTTACTGGGAATGTGAAGCTTCAAGTGTTTAGAAGACAACCAAACTAGATCTCCCACCTTATACTCAGGAGGTTTCGTTCTCCTTAAGTCATAATAACGTTTTTGCCTTTCTTGAGATTGTAGTAAAATCTGTTTTAGTTGAATGAATCCTTCAGCAATTGTATTCACAGTGTCATTTACCAAGGGACAAGAACTTTCTGATCTTTGAAGAAGATGATAAGAGGGATGAAACCCATAGTTAATGAAAAATGGAGTTGTATTGGTAGATGAATTAATGGTGTTATTATATGAGAATTCAGCAGTAGGTAGAAGAGAAGACCAGTTGTCTTGCTGAAATGTACAGTAGCATCTTAGATATTGCTCTAAACTCTGATTAGTCCTTTCGGTCTGACCGTTTGTTTGAGGATGGTAAGCTGAACTCAAACGGCGATCAATATGCAAACTAGAACAGAGTTGTGTCCAAAATCGAGAGGTAAATTGTGTACCCCTGTCAGTCGTAATAGACTTAGGTAACCCATGCAATCTGACAATATGTTTGATGAACAAATCTGCTGTTTCTGAAGCTGTTGGCAAAGTGTGAATAGGTATAAAATGTGCCATTTTTGAAAAGAGATCCACAACAACCAGGATGACTGTGTTGTTAGAAGAGGGAGGTATATCGACAATGAAGTCTAGGGCAATATCTTGCCAAGGTCTGTCAGCGATTGGAAGAGATAGAAGTAAACCATAAGGGTGAATTCTTTGAGATTTACATTTGGTACATACAGCACACCCTTGTATGTACTGTTTTACAGACTGAATCATATGCGGCCACCAGAAATCCCTTTGAATTAAATGAAGAGTTTTCTTGAAACCAGGATGTCCTGAAAGTGGAATATCATGTGCCATAGCTAAAATGTCATTCCTAAGAGATTCTGGAACATACAGTGCATGACCATGGTAAAAAAATCCATCATTACCTTTATGAATCCTAGAATCATTAATCAATGGATCATTCTGTTGTTGTTCTTTGAGAATAGATGTTTTCCCCACTAAAAGGCCAATGAATTTTTCTGGTGGTATTATTGAGTTTAGTTCAGAACTCTCAGTTAATGGAGTTGAATATCTAGATAGAGCATCTGCCTTTGTATTTCTTACTCCTGGACGATAAGTGATTATAAAATCAAATCTAGTAAAGAATAAACTCCATCTGACTTGTCTGGAAGAAAGACTTTTGTTAGTTTTTAGATATTGTAGATTACGATGATCTGTAAATATGATGATTGGAAATCTTGCGCCTTCTAATAGATGTCTCCAAAATTCTAATGCAGCCTTAATGGCTAGAAGTTCTTTTTCCCCAATTGGGTAATTAATTTCGGCCGAATTCATAACCCGAGAATAATATGCAACAGGATGAAGCATGTTGGTAGAAGAATCTTTTTGAGACAGAATGGCTCCTATTGCAAATTCGGATGCATCTACTTCTAATGTATATTGTTTCGATGGATCTGGGAATTGTAGAATTGGAGCGGTAATGAAACTATGTTTGAGAGCGTTAAAAGAATCATCTGCCTGTTGGTTCCAGTGGTATTTGTTATTCTTTCGGGTGAGTAGTGTGAGAGGTTTTGCGATAGTAGAGAAACCTTTAATAAATTTTCTATAAAAATTTGAGAATCCTAGGAATCTCTGGAGCTCTTTCTTATTTTTTGGAATAGGCCAGTTAGTGATAGCTTGTACTTTGTTGTCCTCCATGGATATTCCTTTTGGTGAAATATGATACCTCAGGAAAGAAATAGTATCAGAATTGAATATACATTTTTCTGCCTTAACATATAAGTTGTTCTGTCTTAATCTTGAAAGAACTGTTCTGACATGTTGTATGTGATCCTCTTTGGAATTTGAATAAATGAGAATATCGTCCAAATAAATGACAATGTATGTGTCAAGTAAATCTTTGAAAACATCATTAATGAAAAACTGAAAAGTTGCAGGTGCATTGCACAAACCAAAAGGCATGACACAATACTCATAGAGACCATACCTAGTGCGAAAGGCAGTTAACCATTCATCACCTTTGCGAATTCTAATTAAATTATATGCACCTCTTAAATCCAGTTTGGTGAAAATGGTAGCACCCTGTAACCTCTCTATGAGTTCTGGAATAAGAGGTAAAGGATATCTATTTTTTATTGTACAGTTGTTCAGTTGTCTATAGTCAATTATAGGCCTGAGACTGTCATCTTTATTCTTCACGAAAAAGATCCCGGCACCAGCTGAAGATGTAGAAGGCCGAATAAAACCTTTCTTTAGATTTTCCTCAAGATATCCTTTGAGATGAAGCAGTTCTGGTTCAGAGAGTGGATATATACGACCATAAGGGATTTTACTGTTTGGTTTTAAATCGATAGGACAGTCGTAGGGTCTGTGGGGAGGTAGAGATTGAGCCTCAACCTTATCAAAAACATCATAAAAATCTGAGTACTCTGTTGGTATATTTGTGATATCGACCTGTAATATAGTTTGTGATTGTGTACAGTGTTTTTTACAGTATGGTGAGTCGAAGGAAATAGTACCACTATTCCATGAGATGGTTGGTTGATGTTTCTTTAGCCATGAAAGTCCTAGAATTATGGGGTACAAAGGAGAATGAATAACCTCAAAGGTACACAATTCAGAGTGACCTGATGAAAATGTTAATGATAATGGATCTGTATGATGGGTAACAGGACCTGAATTGATAAAAGAACCATCAACAACTCGAATAGGTAATGCAATTAATTTTTTAATTATAGGAATCTTGTGATTTTCAACAAAGGATGAATGAATGAAATTATTAGTTGCTCCTGAATCGATTACCACCTGGGCTTTAAGTTGATGTTGATCCCACTGTAGACAAACAGAAAGAGTAAAGTGAGATGAGTTTTTTATAACAGTCTCATTTAAATGAGCTATCTCTTGCTTACCCTTTTTTGATTTTAACAGAATTGGACACTCCTTTACTCCGTGGTCCTTAGCAGCACAATATAAACAAAGATTAAGTTGTCTTCGTCTAGCCTTTTCTTCAGGTTTAAGAGGACCTTTGACAAAACCTATCTCCATAGGCTCATCTGTTGAACGGACAGTGGAAACTGAATGAGAGCTATAGGCTTTCTTGGTGGATAATTCTGATGACCCTCTTTCAATCTTCCTTTCCCTCAAACGACGATCAATAGATATAGACAAGGTCATAAGATTTTCTAAGTCCTTAGGAATAACCACACGTGCCAATTCATCTTTTAGAGCATCCGCTAATCCAATACGGAATTGATTTGTCAAAGCTGGGTTATTCCACTGTGTGTCAGGTGCCCATCTTTTGAAATCAGTTATATATTCTTCTACAGGGCATCTACCTTGTCGCAGATGTCTGATAGAATTTTCTGCTGAAGCTTGTTTGTCGTGATCTTCATATAGTAAGGACATGGCATTAAAAAATGATTCTAATGAGTTTAAGATAGGATCTTCTTTCTCATAGTATGCATTAGCCCATGCCTTGGCTTCACCAGTGAGAAAAGAAATTACCGTTAGAACTTTAACCCTTTCGGTAGGATAGGTTCTTGGTTTCAATGAAAATAATAAAGTACATGAATTTTTAAAGTCTCTAAATTGAGTTCTGTCTCCAGAAAAACTCTCAGGTGGACATATTTGTGGCTCAGGAGAAACAAGAGGTGATGGTAAAGTTTGAGCAGGTACATGATCCCTAATATATTTTCGTAATTCCTGATTTTCAACTTGGAGGTCCCTAAGACCCTGGATCATTATATCCATATTTTGAGAAAGGGTTCCAACACGGTTGGACAATTCAGTAACATCCATTATAGATACAAGTGGGTTAAGGGAGGCTTGGTAATATGTGAGGATTTATTATATAATTAATATGAACCCAGTTGTATCTACTCCACTCAGTCTCACACCAAACCTAGGTACCTTGATAAACTAGGAACCTTATTCTGCTCATTGACTGAGGGTGACCTGTTTAGGTCAAAAGTAAATAACAACTATCTTTAGTTGCTGGAGATATGCACAACAATGTGAATGTGCTAATACTCTCCTAAGTAATATAATAGCATTTGCTAAACAATAGATAGTCTCTTTGGATATAGAATGAATTATAACTTTATGTAATTGAAGCTCTGTTAGTATCTCTTTAAATAGATTGTAGCTTATCACTCAGGTACGATGCTTAAATGTTCAGGTTAGTAAAGTTCATATGCAACCTTATTTATGAATGCAGCAGAATTGTTATGGCAGTGTATTGTATGCAGAAATAACCAGGATATATGCAGAAGATGTTAAACATGCACACTTTCCATTAGTAACGTATATGTATAAGCTTGATTTGTTAGTATATACAGTCTTAGGAACATATGAAATTAGCGTAACTTCAGCAATAACTTTATGTTTAGTACGATACCCAACACTTCATGACCAGCGTGTACTTGTGAAGACTTTGCTTGCTAGCAATTCAGTTGTCCTGAGAAGCAGTGTAGAATCCGGCAACAGAGAGGAGCTGCGACACTGACTCCCGGAGTGCTGATGACGTCAGACGCCGAACTACTGCAGACACGCTGTATGTCAGTTAGCGTTTCAGAATGAAGTATGCTGTCCTGTGATTGAAGAGAACTTTGCAGATATAAAGTTAGAAAACAATTTGACGAAAATGGAGAGAGCTTCTTGAAAGTTGTGATCACTCCTCATGTGAATCAAATTACCAAGCATCGATGAATTAGAGAGGAGGGCTTATAAAGGCATAACGGTCATGTGATATTATGTTTAAAGGGACAGTGAAACGTGGAAAACATGAAGTATAGAGATTGAGAATTACTGTGATATGACACTAGCAATGCTATCAAATCAATATAATTGTGGAAAAGCCTAGATCTGGATGGTCTTGGGGGTAAATATTGTAAAGTCTTTCAACAACATCTGATCAAGCCCCTACTAGCTTTATTTTCTCAGATAGTTATTGGGGTACCCTTTCCGGCATCTATGTTAGAAGCTTACATTTAATTAATTCCTAAACCAGGTAAACCACAGACAACTCCAGGTAATGTCAGACCTATATCACAGCTTTATTATTGAAATCAAACTGTATGCAAAAATTCTGTCTGGACACATCAATCGCTACCTTCCTCTACGTATACACCCTGACAAGGTGGGATTTGTACCACAGAGAGAGGCAAAAGACAATACCACTAAAGTCCTCCAACTGACTGATTACTTTTCTATATTTATTTCGACAGATGCAGAGAAGGTGTTTCATGGGATTGGACCTATTTATGGATGATTCTACTTCATTTTGAGTTAATTCTAACCTTTCCGCTAAAGTTAGTTAATGGATTTCTATCACCACCACAAACCCAGATAAGTAATGGCATGAGTCATCTTTCTCCATTACTTTTTATATTAAAGGGACAGCTGTTGCCAATGATCCACTTTACCTGCTGGAATTTTCTTTACCCTTATATTGGAATTTGAAATAGTTGATTTAGCCTGTGGTATCCCCACCTATTCTGAAATGTTCTGGCCTTAGGTCCAAGCTGTATATAAGCTGTGTATACATAGACAGTAGAAGAAATAACACTCCCAGTGAGATAAGGTAATAAAACTTAGATTTTCCATTGTTCTTTCCAAGTATTGGTCTTTGGTTTATGGACAGATATAAGATAAAGAAGCATGTATATGTACACAATGTGATAAAGTAATGAGATCTGGTAATACCTACAAGCTCAACCCATTTTATTAGGTTGTGGTTTCAAAACACAAAGGGCCAGATTACAAGTGTAGTGCTAAATATCACTTGCATGCAAGCAATATTAGCACTTCACTTGTAATACCAATGCGCTTCCATAGGCTCCGCAGCAAAGGAAATCTGTAGCTCAGCAATGAGCAGCATTTTTTAATATATATGTATATGAATATATACATATATATTTATGTGTTAATATGTGTATATGCACATATAAACACATAAATATATATGTATATAATCTTATACATATATATTTACATTGCGGTCTATGGGAACACACAGTTCCCATAAACCACAATGTAAAGGGACTTTTCAGTGCTGTTTTTTTTCCTAACACCCCACTCCCACCAACTTTAAAGCACCTAAACTGCCTTTAATAAAAAACTATAATGCCCTCTATGTTGAGGGCATTTGGGGCACTTTTTGAAAATCTAATCTCTGATTAATTTTCATAGCGCTAATTTCTACCACAAGCTCGCAGTAGCAATAACTTGTAATGGCTGGTTAATTATCGCGCTCCCGCAAACGGGCAAATTTCCCCTTTTGCGGGAGTGCAATAATTTAGCACTCAACTTGTAATCTAGCCCAAAATCAGCTATTTAATATACACAAATAAACCTTAAAGGGACAGCCAAGTCCAAAAAAACTTTCATGATTCAAAAAGATCATGTCATTTTAAACAACTTACCAATTTACTTTTATCACCAATTTCGCTTTGTTCTCTTGGTGTTCTTAGTTGAAAGATAAACCTAGGGGCTTATATGCTAATTTCTTAGACCTTGAAGGCTGCCTCTAATCTGAATGCATTTTGACAGTTTTTCACCACTAGAGGGCGTTAGTTCATGTGTGTCATATAGATAACATTGTGCTTACGCATGTGAAGTTACCCAGGAGTCAGCACTGATTGGCTAAAATGCAAGTCTGTCAAAATAACTGAAATAAGGGGGCAGTTTGCAGAGGCTTAGATACAAGGTAATTACAGAGGTAAAACATGTATTATTATAACTGTGTTGGTTATGCAAGACTGGGGAATGGGTAATAAAGAGATTATCTATATTTTTAAACAACAAAAATTCTGGTGTTGACTGTCCCTTTAAACAGCAAATTATCATACATTTCATGCTCTGCAAATGATAAAAAAGTAATTGGAAACACATTAAGGGAAAAACTATTTTATAGTTCACTGTCCCTTTAACCATGGAGACGTTGGCAATCAGGTTGAGGGCCAATGATAGCGCTAAAGGTTATCAGATTGGTAGCAATACTTATAAACTGGTCCTTTTTGCTGATGATCTCTTCCTGTCTCTTACAGCATCAATTACATCTCTCTCTGCGGTACAGACAGAACTCCTGATATATGGTTGAGTATTCAACTTCCTAGTAAATCTAAGTAAATCTGAAATCCTCCCGGTTCATATAACAGATTCAGAGGCACTTCAACATACCTTCCCATTTCGCTTCAATTCCATAAACCTAGGAAAGATAGAGAGATTTTATTTCAAGCAAATTATTAGGCCCTTTATATATCTACTCAACAATTACTAAATGAATTGACTAGAAAGACACTTTCCTGGATAAGTTGAATACACTCCAATAAGTTTACCCCTTTTCCCATAATTTACAGGATATACCCAATGTGGAAAACCACCTGGGATTACCAAACGCTCTCTTTACCTACCCACTTCCATTGGAGGGCTAGGGTTACCAAATTTAATACAGTATAGAACTACTTCTCATCTTTAAAAGCCATCAAATGTTTTTTACAGGGAAGTAAGAGGTGGGTACGATTAGAACATGAACTAACCTCTATTAAGCTACTAGGTCAGTTATTGCTGGCTCCCATCTCCTTTCAAAAACCAGTGCATAGCATTTTACCCTTTTATACATGAAACGTTAAAAGTCTGGACAGAGATAATAAGAATGTATCCTACAATCATCTAAAAAAAGTGTGGGTAGCACACTTTAGAGTTAAATATGCTAATTTATATATAATTATGAAACAGGTGCCAATTAGAAAAGATAAATGATCCACTGTGGAATGTTATTATTTGTAATCCAAATTTGAATGAGTCAAACAAGAAAGTGGTGATCAAATTATATCTCCCATCGTGCCACAAAGCCAGATGAACCAGGCATCATCCCCAACAGGAAAATACAAAAAACACGTTAGCTTTCTGTCTACATGGGATCTCCCCATGTCCAGGATCACCCCAGAAGACAACACGTTGTTGGTAGCAGTGTAGGCAGGAGGAGCATTCGCGTAAAGGACACAGGTAAAATTTCTGACTCTTGCTTGCTGAAGGAACTCTTCTGCGGTAGTCACACCTGGTAATACGTGTTGGTATACTGCTCCTCTCCATGCTAACGTGTTTTTTGTATTTTCCTGTTGGGGATGATGCCTGGTTCATCTGGCTTTGTGGCATGATGGGAAATATGATTTGATCACCACTTTCTTGTTTGACTCATTCAAATTTGGATTACAAATAATAACATTCCACAGTGGATCATTTATATTATATTATTGTACTCTTCATCTGGTGCACCAGATTTTGCTTAGCCGGTCTGATCTATGTGTGAATATAGGGATCCCTTGTATGAGTGTGATTTTAGTATAATAAAGTGTGTTTTGTATTTTGGCTCATTGTAATTCTCCTTGTTCTCATTTATTTTTGTACAGTTGTGCTGGTTATTCCTAGACTTTTAGAAACTCCTTATTTTGGAGTATCTACTTTCTTATTTGATATTGTTTACATGTATCCTACAATCACTACCTTACCTACCTTCTAATGCCATTATCCTTAACTGTAGCTTTCAACTGGCGCACACACAGGAGGAAATTTCTAGTATTTTGTCACTCATAGCAATATATTTAGTAGTAGAAAACTTCAAGCTGAAAGAAATGAATCTACAGATTCTTTTGGAGACAATTATCTCAATACATAGTTTTAATATTTCCCATGAAATCATTTTATTTTGACAAACAAAAATAAAGCCTATCTAATTAGGAACTTGGTACATTTTGAAAGCCTGTATTGTATAATTTCCCCTACCAGACACATGCTCTCCTTAACATATCATCTGTTGTTTTGTTCATTACAGAGCAATTGCCTAGTATATATTAAATCTTGGCACAAAGAATTGCCCCTCACATTATCTAATTAACAATGCAAGTTTTTTATTACACAGCTAAATCTTCAGTTTCCATAACAGTACTTGAGACAGTAACTACAACATATTAATGCGGTGGTATTTAACTCTATACTATCTGAAAAAATATATTTCTGGGAGCTTTAGACCTTTGCTGCAGGGGTTGTGGAGAAAAGTATTCCATGTTTCACATCTGGTGGAGGTGTCCGAGTATCCAAACATACTGTAATGTTTCTGCCAATCCTGACTGTCTCTTTAAATAATTTCCTCCTCCTCAATTTAGTGCCTATTTAAGGGTTCAGCACTCCTCCACAAATTGCTTCAGTTATTGTGCTGTTTGTATTAAGCACTACTAACAAGTCGCTTCACCTCTGGGTCTTGCTGTTTTGCCGCTGATTTATTCATCAGCTTCTTGCTTGTTCCAGGATTCTCCAAGTTTGCCTGTCTATTGCTCAACCTCTGGATCTCCTTTTCTGCTTGCCTGCTGTATTCAGGATTGCTTCTCAATCATTTTGGAGATATCCTGTAATTCTTCCACCTGACTGTCTTCACTTCCTGTCTGCCTGCTACAGCTACAAAGTGGATCCTGACAGTCTCTCTTGTGAATAGCTTACACTGGATTTCTCTTCTCTTCATAAAACCTGACAGGTACTGACTATTTGATCTACAGTTTGTGTGCATCATCTACATCCTATATTGTTCTCTGGGAAGTATTAAGTACATACTTGGAAGTTCATTATATCATTCTTTTGAACTCCATTTTAGCAAAGGTAACTCCTCCTCAGCTTTCATTCTGAGTAACGCTACATAGTATTTTCTATCAGAGCATAACTTCTCATTTTGTTTCTGATAATACTTTTAGCCACAAACTTATCTCATATATAAGCAACATTTATCTTAAATAAGAGGTATCATTGCAGTATAACTGAAGCCTACATCGATATATGTATATATATATATATACATAAAATAAAACCTTTTGTTTTTCCGTTTTGTTTATCCTATTCTACCTTTGAAGATGGATCCTAAGGAATTAGAATTATACTTCAGCACACTTAATCAAAGGTGAATTACTTGGCCAGGGGTTTAACAGAAGTACAGACGGAGGTCTTAACCCTAAAATGGCTTTTTAAAGAGATAGTTACTACTAAAACATCTAAATCACCTGAACCCACACTTAACCCACCCACTCCTTTCTCAGGGAATAGGTCTGACTTCAGGCACTTTAAAACTCCTGTCGCCTTATGTTTTCATTAAAACCGAGAACATACAACACAGATAAAGTCTTAGGGGCCTATATAACAAAGGTCTGTCGGACCTGATCCGACAGTGCGGATCAGGTTCGACAGACCTTGCTGAATGCGGAGAGCAATACGCTCTCCATGTTCAGCATTGCACTAACAGCTCTTGAGAGCTGCTGGTACAATGCTGCCACCTGCAGATTCACGGCCAATCGGCCACCAGCAGGGGAGTGTCAATCAACCCGATCGTACTCGATTGGGTTGAATTGCGGCGATGTCTGTTCGCCGGCTCAGAGCAGGTGGACAGGTTATGAAGCAGTGGTCTTTTAACCGCTGCTTCATAACTGAAGGCTCACCAGAAACACAGGGATTCAAGCACCATCCGGAGCTTGATAAATGGGCCCCAAAGTCTGTACTGTGATTTCATACTTGAAAGGTGAACCAAGGGCTTTTTTTTTTAAAAGGATGACCCCATCCTCAATTCCCTGGATTACTTTTTTGCCACCATGGGGACCCTGTATGAGGATGTAAACAAGCAATTAACAGCTGAGACTAATCTGAGATCTCTTAAACAAGGGAAACGCCCCATGGAGGAATATGTGGCAGATTTATAGATGTGGAGCACAGATTTAAAATGGAATCAACTAAGTCTCAGAAACCAATTTCGGTTGGGTCTGGCTGAACATCTTAAGGATGAATAAGCCTGACTCGAACTCCCAGACACACTTAATGCTGTCATTAAAATCTGCAGGCGGTTTATCTTTTCCAGATATTAAAAAGTATAACATAGCCACGCTAGCTTGTTTCGCATTTGATTGGGTAACAGAAGCCAACTACCTGACACATGTTCATATGGAAGAACAACTTATTGCCAATATACATTGAAAGCCTTGTTGCACTGTTCGATATCACAGCTACCAAAGGATTTTAAAAAGATGCTATTAATACGCAACACTATTGAAGCATGGCAGAAATTAAATAATTTACTCAAACTCAATTTTGAGATATCTCCACTTCTCCCAATATGAGGTAACCCGAAATTTATGCCTGGTTTATCCTATGAAGTTTATAATGTATGGTCTCAAAAAAGCCTACTATACGTCTATCAATGTTTAAATAACTACCTTCAGATCAGATCGTTTGAGGATATTGCTAGAAAATTCGGTCATTCAAATAAAACATTTTTTGCTTACTTGCAGATCAGACATTTTATAGCAGAAAGTAAATTATTAAATGTAGAACGCGAAGGATGGGGGCAAATTGAAACATATTTAACGTATTACAAAACAGGCAAACATAGTATCGCCTTATTATATAAAATCATGCTTGCCAAACAGGGCCAGTTAATAATTAATAGTCTTTTTGAGAAATGGAATACCCATTATGAGAACATGACTGTAGATACACTAAACGCAAGTTTTAAATGGGTCAAGAGTGCTATTATTTTGACAGCTTGGAAAGAATCACATATAAAACTAATTAATAATGCCTATTTGACACCTATGAAAATGACTAAATGGAATTCCAACTCCGCCAATAATTGTCCCAGATGTAATAATTTAAGTGCAGATATAGTGCATTGCTTCTGGGAGTGCCCCAAAATTCTGCAGTTTTGGATCAAAATAGAATTTTGGCTCAATAAGATGCTAGACACTAGAGTAAAAATTACATCTAAACATATTTTATTTTATTTTCACCGCAGAGACTAATAGAGACAACGTCAACATTATTAATACGGCAATCATGCTGGGACGTAATCTAATATTAAAAAATTGGAAACGTAAAAGGCCCCTTCCTTGTCTTGTTTCATAAATTCAATACACGCACAGTTAATTTTTGAACAAATTAGTATCTCAGTCTCACAAAAAAGAAAAATTAAAGCTTTTTTTTCAAAATGGTTAAGAGTTATTCTATCTTACCCGCGTGATATTTAGTTCTCTCTCATTTTTAATTTTCGAAGAACAGAATACTTTGAAACTTTGATTTTGACAGGGGTTTTCCCAACTGAATGGTATTGACCCTGGATGAATTTAGCCCGAGAGGGCTCTGTGGAGAGTATAGGCCATCTGGGGAGAGGGGGTGGATGAGAGGAGCGGGGATGGGTTGTGGGGCAAAAAGGGAGAATTCCCCTTTTTTTTTTCTTCTCTTCTTCTCTTTTTTCCTTCTCTTTTTGTCTTGTCGTTGTTTGTGGTATGAGTGGATTCCCTCCCCGGAGAGAAAGGTGGAAGGGTGTAAAAATTCTGAAAACCCCCAACATGGGTACGAGAATATATTATGTTTGAACTCTACTGTTAGATCAAGATGGAGATATAATTATAAGTGTTACTATATGACTGTAATATGATGTTTTCTTTGTCTTTGAGCTGTACCCATTTTGTTTCAATAAAAAATTTATACCAAAAAAAAAAATCTGCATTTCCTTGGACAGACATTATAGAGAAAGGAAGTTAGAAAAAATTGATTCCCAAGTCTACTATTGTGCTAGCAGTGAGCATAATGTTTCTTCTTGTCCTTGCCTCCTTCATCAGAAGAAGGGTAAGCTTTCTAGTATACAATCCATACATAATCCTAAATTTGCTTCTCATTACTCACTTACCTTGTCTCTACAGTGCGATCACCAAGTCATCCAAACTGAGGGAATAATTGACTCTGGAGCCTATGGAACATTTTTTGATTAGTCATTGATAAAAAAGAATAAAATACCATCGGTTAGATTACGAGTTGTGCATTAGGGTAAAAAAGCAGCATTAACAGGTCCTAACGCTGCTTTTTTACGCCCACTGGTATTGCGAGTCTTGCAGGTTTAGGGGCACCGCACACGTTTTTGGCCTTATCGCAAAACGACTTACGTAAAATTCGTAAAGTCTTTTTTCTATGGGACTTCCATAGCGCCGGTATTACGAGTCTGTCCTGGGAGGCCAAAAAGTGAGCGGTACACCCTATACCGACAAGAGTCCTAACGCATTTAAAAGTCAGTAGTTAAGAGTTTTATGGTACAATGTCGTAGCATAAAACTCATAACTAAAGTGCTAAAAAGTACACTAACACCCATAAACTACCTATTAACCCCTAAACCAAGGCCCTGCCACATCGCAAACACTAAAATTACATTTTTAACTCTTAATCTGCCGCTCCGGACACTGCCGCCACCTACATTATATTTATGAACCCCTAATCTGCTGCCCCCAACATCGCCGACACCTACATTATATTTATTAACCCCTAATCTGCTGCCCCAATGTCGCTGCAACCTACCTACACTTATTAACCCCTAATCTGCCGCCCCCAACGTCTCCACCACTATAATAAACATATTAACCCCTAAACCTAAGTCTAACACCCCCTAACTTAAATATAATTAAAATAAATCTAACTAAAAAATTCCTATCATTAACTAAATTATTCCTATTTAAAACTAAATACTTACCTATAAAATAAACCCTAAGCTAGCTGCAATATAACTAATAGTTACATTGTTACTAGCTTAGGGTTTATTTTTATTTTACAGACAAGTTTGTATTTATTTTAACTAGGTAGAATAGTTATTAAATAGTTATTAACTATTTAATAACTACCTAGCTAAAATAAATACAAAAGTACCTGTAAAATAAAACCTAACCTAAGTTACAATAAACACATTTAGACAAGACAAAGTCCAAGCACCATAAATTCTTCGCTTGATTTTCATATACACCTGTGATTGGTGTGTCCACCGGAATACATATAACACCTTGGCTCATTCACCTTCTATACTTCAAGCAATCTTTGCTCTGTACAATAATAATAGAGTATCATCTGTATTGTATTCTTGCAGGTCAACTGTTCGATAGAGGAAAAGATAGATTTCGTCTTACCACTTTGCTGGGTCTCAATGCTGAGTGCGTGTTCTTCCCGTCTGTGAATAGGGGTCGGTCCACAGGAGCTGTATAGGCTCTGGTGCCTTGCTCCCTCCTCAATCCCTCTATTGGCGACTCGGAAATAATCAGCAATCACACTGTATGAGCGCCCCGTCTTTACATCCGTATCGGTCCACAGGAGCCGTTTACCTGTTTGGTCTTGCTCCCTCCTCGATCTGTTATGTGACGATTTCTGCTGCTAAAGCTTTGTTCTTTTCTTTCCTCGGTCGGTTGCCACAAAAAGGCTTTCGGTGTTTGCCGGTTACACACCCTTTGCTTTTCCACAGGCTCTGACTTCACAGTTAAACTCTGTCTCTGCTCTCTCGAAAACGCCCCAAACTCGGTATACAAACAAAGTTCAATGAGGAGCACCAGGCAGACTTACTTGGAATAAAACTTAGCTTTTATTTGGCTCATTAGCCTGATAAAACTGCATCAATAAATAAACATGTAATCAGATAGTTCAGCATTCCTCTTGCTTACGCGTTTCGGCAATAGCCGTAGTCATAGCATGAGGAATTTACAAACACAGTACTCATTTAAAATCCCCACCATACTCTGATTGGATCTAAAAACAGATATGCCGACTCTCTGATTGGATACTTATCTTTGTTCTCTCATCCCTTCTGTCTACAGACTCAGGTGTGTTGATCGGCTTAACTCTTTGATTAAATGAGTGTTATATGGGGACACATTACTTACAATACTTCATACATTGTTTGTTCTTTCCTTATTTTGTATCTTATTTATTGCAAAATGACATTACACTTTTGGTTATGATCCGTAATATATTCAATAATATGTTGCACATAAAAATAAAATATTATATTATATTTTCTTGAAAAGATTTTTTTTTTTAAAGAACTTAAGTAATGTGTGTATTTTCCTTGTCTTTCCAAAAAATTAACTGTATCTACTATGATATTAATTTAGATTATTTATTATCTCTAATCGCATTGCACTCTCAAATTAGACTTTTTACTTAAGATATGACATTTCTCAATCTTCATATGGAGAAAGCTTTGGGGAGGATGTGCATATATAGATATGCATACATAAATGTGTGTATGGCTCTGTTCATTTGACCAACGAACACCTAATGGAACTTGTGTAAATATCAATATGTGTATCTAACTTATTCAGCTTAAATGTAATATTTTAATTTATTTTATTTTATTTTATTTCATCTTCGTAAGTAGCAATTAATTTATTTAGATAACTTTTATTTCTTTATTCCATTATGTTAGGCTTAGTTTAAACCTCATATTTGATACTTTATACTTTTTTCTTAATTCTGCCAAAAATTGATTAAGTCATATTCAGTGTTTAGGCCCCACGGTATTCTGGTTTTTAGTTTATGTATCCAGAATACTTCCCTGCAAGCCAGATCATTCTCTCTGCTTGTTTTACTTTTTCTGGGTTTTTCTATGATTGTCCATTTTAGGGAAGTAGGATCACTATGATGTTTTTCTTTAAAATGTTGAACCAGGGGAGTCATTAGTCTGCCTTTCTTTATACTCGAGACATGTTCCCTGATTCTTTCGCGTACCTCCCTGGATGTGAGCCCTACATATTGCAGGTCACATAAAATGCAAGTCAATATTGAGTAAAAAGTCTAATTTGAGAGCGCAATGCGATTAGAGATAATAAATAATCTAAATTAATATCATAGTAGATACAGTTCATTTTTGGAAAGACAAGGAAAATACACACATTACTTAAGTTCTTTTAAAAAAAAATTATTTTCAAGAAAATATAATATAATATTTTATTTTTATGTGCAACATATTATTGAATATATTACGGATCATAACCAAAAGTGTAAAGTCATTTTGCAATAAATAAGATACAAAATAAGGAAAGAACAAACAATGTATGAAGTATTGTAAGTAATGTGTCCCCATATAACACTCATTTAATAAAAGAGTTAAGCCGATCAACACACCTGAGTCTGTAGACAGAAGGGAGGAGAGAACAAAGATAAGTATCCAATCAGAGAGTCAGCATATCTGTAAGTTACAATAACACCTAACACTACACTATAATTAAATAAATTAAATAAATTAACAACAATTAAATACATTAAATTAAATTAGCTAAAGTACAAAACAAAACAAAACACTAAATTACAGAAAATAATAAACAAATTACAAGATATTTAAACTAATTACACCTAACCTAATAGCCCTATCAAAATAAAAAAAGCCCCCCCAAAATAAAAAAAACCATAGCCTAAACTAAACTACCAATAGCCCTTAAAAGGGCCTTTTGCGGGGCATTACCCCAAAGTAATCAGCTCTTTTACCTGTAAAAAAAAATACAAGCAACCCCCCAACAGTAAAACCCACCACCCACACAACCAACCCCCCAAATAAAATACTATCTAAAAAAACCTAAGCTCCCCATTGCCCTGAAAAGGGCATTTGGATGGGCATTGCCCTTAAAATGGCAGTTAGCTCTTTTGCAGGCCCAAACCCTAACCTAAAAATAAAACCCACCCAATACACCCTTAAAAAAACCTAACACTAACCCCCTGAAGATCGACTTACAGTTCTGAAGTCCGGACATCCATCCTCAAGGAAGCGTTAGAAGTCTTCATCCAACCGGGCCGAAGTCCTCAACGAAGCTGGGAGAAGTCTTCATCCAAGCCGGGCGAAGTGGTCCTCCAGACGGGCAGAAGTCTTCATCCAGACGGCATCTTCTATCTTCATCCATCCGACGAGGAGCGGGTCCATCTTAAAGACATCCGTTGCGGAGCATCCTCTTCATCCGACGACTACCCAACAAATTATTATTATTTTATTATTATCAGGTATTTGTAGAGCGCCAACAGATTCCGCAGCACTGTAAACATAGTCGGTGTACAGGATAGTTTTTGTAGGGGTCAAGTGGGTAGAGGGCCCTGCCGAGAGTTTCACTGTTGTAGTTGTCTCTTATGAAGCGATATGTAAACAGCTGGGCCCATAGGCTTACATTCTAAGGGGTTCAAGGGGAAAGCAATGGAGTTAGGAAAGGTTAGTGTTGGTTGTATGCATCCCTGAATAGTAGAGTTTTTAGGGAGTGCTTGAAGCTGTTAAAACTAGGGGAGAGTCTTATGGAGCGAGGCAGGGAATTCCACAAGATGGGGGCCAGTCTGGAGAAGTCCTGTAAATGGGAGAAAATTAAGGTTCCTTTAAGTGACGTCATCCAAGATGGCGTCCCTTAGATTCCGATTGGCTGATAGAATTCTATCAGCCAATCTGAATTAAGGTAGAAAAAATCCTATTGGCTGATCCAATCAGCCAATAGGATTGAAGTTCAATCCTATTGGCTGATCCAATCAGCCAATAGAATGCGAGCTCAATCCTATTGGCTGATTGGATCAGCCAATAGGATTGAACTTCAATCCTATTAGCTGATTGCATCAGCCAATAGGATTTTTTTCTACCTTAATTCCGATTGGCTGACATCACTTAAAGGAACCTTCATTTATCGGGTAGTCGTCGGATGAAGAGGATACTCTGCGTCGGATGTCTTGAAGATGGACCCGCTCTGCGTCAGATGGATGAAGATAGAGGATGCCGTCTGGATGAAGAATTCTGCCCGTCTGGAGGACCACTTCGCCCGGCTTGGATGAAGACTTCTCCCGGCTTCGTTGAGGACTTCGGCCCGGTTGGATGAAGACTTCTGCCGCTTCCTTGAGGATGGATGAACTGTAAGTCGATCTTCAGGGGGTTAGTGTTAGGTTTTTTTAAGAGTGTATTGGGTGGGTTTTATTTTTAGGTTAGGGTTTGGGCCTGCAAAAGAGCTAACTTCCCTTTTAAGAGCAATGCCCCTCCAAATGCCCTTTTCAGGGCAATGGGGAGCTTAGTATTTTTTAGATAGTATTTTATTTGGGGGGTTGGTTGTGTGGGTGGTGGGTTTTACTGTTGGGGGGATTGTTGGTATATTTTTTTACAGGTAAAAGAGCTGATTACTTTGGGGCAATGCCCTGCAAAATGCTCTTTTAAGGGCTATTGATAGTTTAGTTTAGGCTAAGGTTTTTTTTTATTTTGGGGGGTCTTTTTATATTTTGATAGGGCTATTAGATTAGGTGTAATTAGTTTAAATATCTTGTAATTTGTTTATTATGTTCTGTAATTTAGTAAATTTTTTTTTACTTTAGCTAATTAATTTAATTTATTTAATTGTTGTTAATTTAGTTAATTTATTTAATTATAGTGTAGTGTTAGGTGTTATTGTAACTTAGGTTAGGTTTTATTTTATAGGTACTTTTGTATTTATTTTAGCTAGGTAGTTATTAAATAGTTAATAGCTATTTAATAACTATTCTACCTAGTTAAAATAAATACAAACTTGCCTGTAAAATAAAAATAAGCCATAAGACAGCTACAATGTAACTATTAGTTATATTGTAGCTAGCTTAGGGTTTATTTTACAGGTAAGTATTTAATTTTAAATAGGAATAATTTAGTTAATTATAGGAATTTTTAGTTAGATTTATTTTAATTATATTTAAGTTAGGGGGTGTTAGGGTTAGGGTGAGACTTAGGTTTAGGGGTTAATACATTTAGTATAGTGGCGGCAATGTTAGGGATGGCAGATTAGGGGTTAATAATATTTAACTAATGTTTGCGAGGCGGAAGTGCGGTGGATTAGGGGTTAATATATTTATTATAGTGGCGGCGACGTTGGGGGCAGCAGATTAGGGGTTAATAAATGTAGGTAGGTTGCGGTGACATTGGGGGCGGCAGATTAGGGGTTAATAAATATAATGTAGGTGGCGGCGATGTTGGGGGCAGCAGATTAGGGGTTCATAAATATAATGTAGGTGATGGCGGTGTCCGGAGCGGCAGATTAATGGTTAATAAATATAATATAGGTGTCGGCAATGTCGGGGGTGGCAGATAGGGGGATAGTGAAAGATTAGGGGTGCTTAGACTCAGGATTCATGTTAGGGTGTTAGGTGTAGACATAACTTTTTTTCCCCATAGGACTCAATGGGGCTGCGTTACTGAGTTTTACGCTGCTTTTTGCAGGTGTTAGACTTTTTCTCAGCCGGCTCTCCTCGATTCCTATGGAGAAATCATGCACGAGCACGTACGACCAGCTTACTGCTCACTTAAGCAGCGCTGGTATTGGAGTGCGGTAAGGAGAAACATTTTGATCAACGCTCACTTCTTGTCTTTTAACGCCGGGTTTGTAAAAACCCGTAATACCAGCACTGCAGGTAAGTGAGCGGTGAGAGAAAACTGCTCGTTAGCAGCTCACAGCTCAAAACGAAAAACTCGTAATCTAACCGCATGTGTGTTGAAGCAAACCCCAGTGCAAATTTGAGTTATTGATGGCTCTACTTATTTAAAAGCACCTATTAGACATCATACTATTCTGATATTGACTACCAGACCCTGTGGTCACACAGGGTATATTAATTTCAACATTGTACACTCTTCCATACACCAATAATATTGGGACACCCTTGGTTGGTAAAACACAATCCTCTTCAGATATCTTTTCAGTCACGCTACTGTAAAGATATTTGTATTCCACATGTAGTTGTCCTACTCTCTTCCGACAGAATATTTAGACTTCAATTAAGTTTTCAATGAAAAGGAAGCCGAAACTCTTCCAACTCATCGTCCGTATGATTGTCCGATTTAAACCCTACCAGATTCTGTAAGGCAGGATTTACCCACTCTCAGAACAAGAATTACAATTTCTCTGTGAATATTTACAGGAGAATTTAAGAAAAGGATTCATATCCCCATCAACATCACCAGCCGCATCTGGAACTTTTTTGTACCAAATAAGGACGGATCTCTTCATCCAATTATCGACTACAGAGCTCTCAATAATATAACAATTAAAAATCTTTCACCAAGATTACGAGTTTTGCGGTAACAGGGGTGCGTTGCTAACGAGCCTTTTTTTCTCACAGCTCACTTAAGACAATGCTGGTATTACGAGTTTTCTGCAAGCCGGCGTTAGCCTCAGAAAAGTGAGCATTGAGCAAAATTTAGCTCCACATATCACGTCAGTACCAGCGTTGCTTAAGTCAACGTTAAGCTGGCTAAACGTGCTCATGCACAATTTCCCAATAGGAAACAATGGGGCTGAGCTGGCTGAAAAAAAAACCTAACACCTGCAAAAAAGCAGCGTTCAGCAGCCCCATTGTTTCCTATGGGGAAATTAATTTTATGTCTACACCTAACACCCTAACATGAACCCTGAGTCTAAACACCCCTAATATTACACTTATTAACCCCTAATCTGCCGCCCTGCTATCGCTAACACCTACATTATATTATTAACCCCTAATCTGTCGCTCCGGACACGGCCGCCACCTACATTATACTTATGAACCCCTAACCTGCCCCCCCCCCAACGTCGCCGCAACTATATTAAATGTATTAACCCCTAATCTGCCGCCGCCAATGTCGCCGCCACTATTATAAATTTATTAACCCCTAAACCTAAGTCTAACCCTAACCCTAACACTCCCCTAACTTAAATATAATTCAAATACATCTAAATAAATTTACTACAATTAAATAAATTATTCCTATTTAAAACTAAATACTTACCGATAAAATAAACCCTAAGCTAGCTACAATATAACTAATAGTTACATTGTAGCTAGCTTAGGATTTATATTTATTTTACAGGCAACTTTGTATTTATTTTAACTAGGTAGAATAGTTATTAAATAGTTATTAACTATTTAATAACTACCTAGCTAAAATAGTTACAATTACACCTAACACTACACTATAATTAAACTAATTATCTAAACTACCTACAATTAATTACAATTAAATTAAATAAACTAAATTACGCAAAAAACAAACACTTAATTACAGAAAAAAAAGAATTACAAGAATTTTAAACTAATTACACCTACTCTAATCCCCCTAATAAAATAAAAAAGCCCCCCAACATAATAAAATTCCCTACCCTATACTAAATTACAAATAGCCCTTAAAAGGGCCTTTTGCGGGGCATTGCCCCAAAGTAATCAGTTCTTTCACCTGTAAAAAAAATACAATACCCCCCAACATTAAAACCCACCACCCACACACCCAACCCTACTCTAAAACCCACCCAATCCCCCCTTAAAAAAACCTAATACTACCCCCTTGAAGATCACCCTACCTTGAGCCGTCTTCACCCAGCTGGGCACAAGTGGTCCTCCAGAGGGTCCAAAGTCTTCATCCTATTCGGCCAGAAGAGAACATCCAGACCGGCAGAAGGCTTCATCCAGGCGGCATCTTCTATCTTCATCCTTCTGGAGCGCAGCGGGTCCATCTTCAAGACATCCGACATGGAGCATCCTCTTCATCCATCGGCCAACGGCTGAATGACTGATCCTTTAAGTGACGTCATCCAAGATGGCGTCCCTTGAATTCCGATTGGCTGATAGAATCCTATCAGCCAATCGGAATTAAGGTAGCAAAAATCCTATTGGCTGATGCAATCAGCCAATAGGATTGAAGTTCAATCCGATTGGCTGATCCAATCAGCCAATAGGATTGAGCTCACATTCTATTGGCTGTTGTCCTCTTCTGGCCGGATAGGATGAAGACTTCGGACCCTCTGGAGGACCACTTGTGCCCAGCTGGTTGAAGACGGCTCAAGGTAGGGTGATCTTCAAGGGGTAGTGTTAGGTTTTTTTAAGGGGGGATTGGGTGGGTTTTGAGTAGGGTTGGGTGTGTGGGTGGTGGGTTTTAATGTTGGGGGGTTGTATTCTTTTTACAGGTGAAAGAGCTGATTATTTTGGGGCAATGCCCCGCAAAAGGCCCTTTTAAGGGCTATTTGTAATTTAGTATAGGGTAGGGAATTTTATTATTTTGGGGGGCTTTTTTATTTTATTAGGGGGATTAGAGTAGGTGTAATTAGTTTAAAATTCTTGTAATTCTTTTTTTTTTTTCCTGTAATTTAGTGGGGGGGGGGGGGTTCTCGTAATTTAGTTTATTTAATTTAATTGTAATTAATTGTAGGTAGTTTAGGTAATGAGTTTAATTATAGTGTAGTGTTAGGTGTAATTGTAACTTAGGTTAGGGTTTATTTTACAGGTACTATTATACTTATTTTAGCTAAGTAGTTATTAAATAGTTAATAACTATTTAATAACTATTCTACCTAGTTAAAATAAATACAAATACAAATAAGTTGCCTGTAAAATAAATATGAATCCTAAGCTAGCAACAATGTAACTATTAGTTATATTGTAGCTAGCTTAGGGTTTATTTTATCAGTAAGTATTTAGTTTTAAATAGGATTAATTTATTTAATTATGGTAAATTTATTTCGTTTAATTTAAATTATATTTAAAGGGACATCAAACCCCAATTTTTTCTTTCATGATTTAGAAAGAGCATGCAGTTTTAAACAACTTTCTAATTTACTTCTATTATATAATTTGCTTCATGCTCTTGATATTCTTTGCTGAAAAGCATATCTAGATAGGCTCAGTAGCTGCTGATTGGTTGCTGCACATAGATGCCTCATGTGATTGGCTCTCCCATGTGCATTGCTCTTTCTTCAGCAAAGGATATCTAAAAAATTAAGCAAATTAGATAATAGAAGTAAATTGGAAAGTTGTTTAAAATTGTATTCTCTATCTGAATCATGAAAGAAAAAATGTGGGTTTAGTGTCCCTTTAAGTTAGGGGGGGTTAGACTTAGCTTTATACTTAGGTTTAGGGGTTAATAAATTTAATATAGTAGCGGCGACATTGGGGGCGGCAGATTAGAGGTTAATAAATGTAGGTAGGTGTCGGTGATATTAGAGATGGCAGATTAGGGGTTAATAAAAATTAACTAGTGTTTGTGAGGCAGGAGTGCGGCGGTTTAGGTGTTAATACATTTATTAAAGTGGCGGGATGTCTGGTCGGCAGAATAGGGGTTAAACATTTTAGTTAAGTGTTTCCGATGTGGGTGGGGGGCCTCGGTTTAGGGGTTAATAGGTAGTTTATGGGTCTTAGTGTACTTTTTAGCACTTTAGTTAAGAGCTTTATGTTCCGGCGTTAGCCCATAAAACTCTTAACTACTGACTTTTAAATGTGGTAGGAGTCTTGACAGGAGAGGGTGTACCGTTCACTTCTTCCAATACCGGCGTTAGGCAAATCCCATTAAAAAGATAGGATACGCAATTTACGTAAAGGGATTTGCGGTAAGCTGGAGTCGCGGAATAAAAGTGAGCGGTACACTCGTAATCTAGCAGTTTATTTGTTACCACTTATTCCGGAATTACTGGAACGTCTCACACATGCATCTCTGTATACTAAACTCGACTTAAAGGGGTCCTACAATCTCATTTGCATAAAAGAAGGGAATGGAAGACAGCCTTCAGAACCTGCTACAGTCTTTTCCAATATAATGTGATGCCATTTGGGCTATGCAACGCCCCATCCACCTTCCAGTATTTCATTAATGAAATCTTCAAAGACCTGTTAGATATATATGTCTTAGTCTATCTCAACAATATTCTTATATATTCTAGATCTCTACAAGAACATATTCTTCACATACGCAAGATCCTCTCTTCAAGAACATCATGTATTTACCAAGATGGAGAAATGTTTATTCAATCAAACCACTATTAAATTTCTTGGTTATGTAATTTCACCTGAAGAAATCCAAATGGATGCAAATAAAGTTCCCACTATCACTTACTCTCCTCAACCTGACAACAAAAGATCCCTACCGAAATTTCTTGGATTCGCAAATTTTTATAGGAAGTTCATTTCTAATTATTCAACTATTGTCAATCCTCTAACCCAACTTATTGGAAACTACCAATAGTTTTGGTTCAGATGGGGCTGATGATGCCTTCAAAATGCTAAAGAATTAGTTTCACCTCTGCTTCCATACTAAAATTACCTGATCCCCAGAAACAATATGTTCTTGAGGTTGATGCCTCAAATGTTGGAATAGGAGCTATTCATTCTCAACGGAACTCTATTTCATCTACTATCCATCCAATAGCTTATTTTTCAAGAGTGTTAACTCCAGCTGAATACAACTACACCATCGGAGATAAGGAACTGTTAGCCATCAAGTTAGCATTAGAAAACTGGCACCACCTTTTGGAAGGAACCAAATTACCTTTTGTAATATACACAGATCACAAGAATCTGGAGTACTTGAGAACTAATAAAACTCTATCCTCCCGCCAAGTTAGATGGTCCCTCTTCTTGGATAGGTTTGATTTTATAATTACCTATAGACCTGGATCAAATAACGCTAAAGCTGATATACTGTCCCGTTTAACTGACAAGAACTTCTATAAATCCAAAGTTTCCACTGTAATACCTTCTCACAAGATAGTTGGGTTTTCTACAACTCTAGAACAGGACATCCTGAAAGCTTTGGAATCAGATACTGCAATACCGTCAGAATCCTTAACCAAGACTTCCTCTGGTTTATATCTCTATCAAGACCGCTTATATATTCCATTATCCTTAAGACAATGTCTTCTTCAGCATTTCCATGACAACCCCCTATCAGAATTCCACAAGTTAGAGAACAAACCCAGACCGGCTCCAGGGCAATGATAAAAGGAGAATGTTTATTGAGTACTTTAAAAGCGTGTTACACCCGGGTAACACCTGAAACGCGTCAGTGACGTCATCGGGCCCAGGTTGTAGCCCTTACACACTTTTTAACTCAGCAGTAGCTGTTTGGTTTGTTTGTTTATATCTGATGTGTAACACGCTTTTAAAATACTCAATAAACATTCTCCTTTTATCATTGCCCTGGAGCCGGTCTGGGTTTGTTCTCTAACTTGTTGAATTCTGGCGTTCATTAAGGATACCCATAGGGCACCTTTGGAGCAAGAGATTGGGGAGAAAAAGAGATTACGGTAAAGATACACCCAGCAGTGGGATGGCAGTTTGGCTCAGCAGACAGGATTCTGGGGAGCCGACATTTAACTATACACAGAGGTAAGACGGAGAAGACGGACCTTATCCAACAGTGAGTAGTTACTATACATGTTTATTATCAACATAAGGCTGTTGGATACTTATGCTATATACAAGGACATTGTCATGTTTATATATATATAAAGGCTGAAGACCGCTGCAATACTGTGGAATGTTATATATTTGAAAACTATAATCTTGTCCAGCGTGTCCGGATTACGCTGCTTCTTGCATAGCGAACTGTGTGTGTGTGGAGTATTTTAACCCCCTATCAGGGCACCCTGGTATGTCTAGAACACTTTCTCTTATCTTGTGTAAACTGTGCCCGGAACACAACGGATCATAAAAAACCTGTTGTAATAGATCATTTTGTTAATGTGGTGATTATGTGACACAATTATTTAGAGACCTTTTTGTGACTCTCTTTACTATTCTTATTAGATTCATGAATATCAAATGTTACTTTTATTATTGTTTTTTCTTCCTTCCCTTTTTTTGTTTAATACTGAGTACTTTTTTTTGTTTAATACAGAAGTACTTGTTCTGAATTGTGTACTATGGGCTAGATTGCAAGTGACGTGCCATTTAGTGCTTTTGCTTGAGTGCAACGCCATGAGAATTAATCTATTTGCTTGTTAACGTGCGTATTACAAGTTGTAAGTAAAAGTTTTGCATTATTAGATATGTATCGAAATATATATATTTAATAGTAAAAATTTATTGGAATGTAAAATATGTGTATTGAGCTTAGGGTTTAGGTTAAACACGGTGTCAGGTTAGCGCGCATGACGAATTAGTTATCTTAAGGCGCATTATTGAAATATTAAATATAACATTTTGAATAAAATATTCAGAATAATTATTAATTATTATTATAGCCATAACTATTAATAATTATATATATATATATATATATATATATATATATGTGTGTGTGTGTGGAATATTTAGACATTTTCAGTGTATATATATAAACATATATAAACACCTTAAGATAACATGTCGGGTTAGTGCACATGAAGAATAAGTATACTCCTCTAGGGTTTATGTGAGCAAACCCAACAGGAGTACACTAATTATTTATGACCTGATTACAAGTTGTATGGTACGGCTATACTGCTGAAAAATTGGCCTTTGCGAGCGGAATAGTCAGCTCCCCCCTATTACAAGTTGCAGTGGTATGGCTATTTTAGCCTATACCGCAACCAGGTGCGGAACTACCATTGGTGCATCAGGTGCTGTCGCAACAGGTCCCAAGTGCTGGAGGGGCACATAATCGCCTATCTATACATAGGCCTGTGCAGGATTTGTACAATCCTAAGACAGGAGAGCCTTTTATTAGTGCAGGTTGCAGGTCCATCTATTCTCAAAATTATTATACAGAGCATTATTATTATTATTATTATTGCTTACTACAGAGTTACCTTTTTTTTTTTGCACCAGGTCCCTCTGTTGACTAGGTCCTCTACTGACCACAACCATCCATTCCGCACTAAAAAATGGCTTTTGAATGTGGAATATCCAGCTCACCTGTATTACAAATTGTGCTGTACGGCTATTCCGCTAGTGTTATATCTTATACCGCCACGATCCATCCCGTAATCAAAGGCCAGTAGATATGGATTTTGCAAAAAAAAAAAGTTTCACAAAACTCATAAAAAAATGTTACATATTACACTAACATCCATAAACTACCTATTAACCCCTAAACCGCCACCCGCATTGTAAATACTATAATAAACCTATTAACCCCTAATCCGCCGCTCACCCACCCACATCACCAACACTAAAATAAACCTGTTAACACCTAATCCGCCGCCCACCCACATGGCTAATACCTAATCTGCTGCCCACCGCATCGCAAATACTCAACAAATCCTTTTAAACTCTAAACATTGCGACTACCTAAATTAAACTATTAACCCTTAAACCTAACACCGCTAACTTTAAATTAAAGTTACAATATAGCTGCCTTAAAATAAATAAAAACTTAACTGTGAAATAAAAACCCTAAGCTAAATAAACCAAACATTACTATTTAAAAAAAAAAAAAATATACCAAAATTAAACAATCCTAACACTAATAAAAAAAACAACCTAACATTACAAAGAAATAAAATTTAAGATTACAAAAAATAATAAACTAAATTATCAAAAAAAAAATTAAACCTAATCTAATACTCCTATAAAAATAAAAAAGCCACCCCAAAATAAAAATACCCCCTAATCTAACAATAAACTACCAATAGCCCTTAAAAGGGCCTTTTGTAGTGCATTGACCTAAGTTTAACAGCTCTTTTACTTTAAAAAATACAAATTACCCCTTAACAGTACAACCCTCCACCCACCCAACCCCCCAAAATAAAAAAGACCTAACTCTAAAAAAACTAAGCTACCCAATGCCCCTAAAGGTTCATATGTATGGCCATTGCCCTTAAAAGGGAAATCAGCTCTTTAGTGCCCAATAAAAAACAAAAAAAGCCCTAATCTAAAAAAAAAACAACCAAAAAAATAAAAAAAAACCCTAAAAAAAAAATTAAAATTTAAACTAACCCCGATATAGGTACTCACCATTCCTGAAGTCCAGTGGTGAAGGTCTTCTTTCAGGTGGATCCATCTTCATCCAGTACAGGACCATCTTCTTTCTTCATCCAGAAGGCGGTGCGGAGCTGGAACAGCAGCCGTGCAGACATCCAGCGTGGAGGGTTCTCTTCATGCGATCGTCCACCGCACACTGAAGATTAAATGCAAGGTACCTGTTTTATATTGGGGTACCTTGCCTTCCTATTGGCTGAAATTTTCAAATCAGCCAATAGGATGAGAACTTCTTAAATCCTATTGGCTGTTTTTAAAGTTAGCTGTTAAACTTAGGGCAATGCCCTACAAAAGGCCCTTTTAAAGGGAACCACAACACCTGCTTGAAAAGTTTTTAACTAACTTTCTTTGATTAAGCAAAATAAACTAACTACAATTCTGCATTCAGTCTTCATCTTACTGCATTCTGTTGCAGAAAACAGCTTTATAATTTTAATGATGATCTGCAGCCTACAATCTGCTATGTCTGCTGCCATATTGTGAAGACTTTCCACTACAGTGGGTCATGTGACTAAAACGGTACCTCTTTCTATTACTAACACTGAGGAAGCAGAGGGATCACTGCAGTGTCTTCTAAGAACGGCTTCAGTCACTGCTATAATTGTAAATACCAAGAGCAGGGAAGGAAGTGGGAGGGGGAGAGGAATGCACAGGGGAAGAAAAGCTCCGGAGACAGAAAGCAAACTCCTGCTGCAGATATAATTGTAACCAGATACTTCTGCATTTATCTATGTTACTTACAGCCCTGAGTCTCCCTCCCCCTCTCTGCTTCCTTCCCTGCTCTTGCTGATATAAATATAGCAGTGTCTGAAGCCGTTCGTCTTTGAAACTGCAGTCCTCACTCTGCTTCCTCAGTGTTAGAAATAGAAGGTGCCGTGTGAGTCATGTGACCTACTAATGTTGAAGACGTGCGTTACAATATGAGAGCAGACATAGCAAGTGCTAGGCTGCTGATTAAACTTTAAATTATGAAGCTATTTTTCTACAACATAATGAAAATATGAAAATACTGCATAAATAATTGATAGCTAGTTTATTTTGTACAATTACAACAAGTTAGTTTAGAACATTTGAAGCAGGTGTTGTGGTTCCCTTTAAGGGCTATTGCTAGTTTAGTGCTAGATTAGGGTGTTATTTTATTTTGGGGTGGCTTTTTTGTTTTTATAGGGGTATAAGAGTAGGTTTAATTTTTATAATTTTGGATAATTTCTTTTATTATTTTTTGTAATCTTTGATTTTTTTTTATTTTTCTTATTTTAGACTGTTATTTTTTGTAATGTTAGTTTTTTTTTTTGTAGTCTTAATTTTTTTAATTTTGAAATTTAGGTTTTTTATTTTTGGTATATTTAGTTTTTTAGTTTTAAAGGCTTAGTTATAGATTAAGCTTAGTTTTTTTTTAATTTCACAGGTAAGTTTTTATTTATTTTAAGGTAGTTATATTGTAACTTTAATTTAAAGTTAGCGGCTGTTGGTCGATGTGGGCGTTTATCTGTTTGGGGTAAATAGCTTAAGTTGAGTATTTGCGATGTGGGTGTTTGGCGGTTTAGGGGCTAATAGGTTTAGTTTAGTATTTGCGATGTGGGTGTTTATCTGTTTGGGGTAAATAGCTTAAGTTGAGTATTTGCGATGTGGGTGTTTGGCAGTTTAGGGGCTAATAGGTTTAGTTTAGTATTTGCGATGTGGATGTTTGGCAGTTTAGGGGCTAATAGGTTTAGTTTAGTATTTGCAATGTGGGTGGTGGGTGAATTAGGGGTTAATAGGTTTGTTTAGTATTAGCGATGTGGGTGGGTGGCGGATTAGAGTTAATAGGTTTATCGTAGTGTTGGTGATGTCAGGGGTGGTGGATTAGGGGTTATTATCTTTATTTAGTGTTTGCGATGTCGGGGGCGTATTTCGACTAGGGGTTTATGTTAGGGTGTTAGATTTAAACAAAACCTTCTTGTATCCATAGACATACATGGGGATTGTGTTATAGCTATCGCTATTCCACAATCGCAGGTGTTTTTTTCTCCATTGATGTCTATGGGGCAATATGTGCATGAGCACATCAAGTCAGGACTTGACTTTTGTGCGGTATGGAGCTTAACGCACCATACCACACAACACAAGAAGGTTTTTTTGTAACTTGTAATGGCAGCGTTATGGAAAATGCAGTACTGTTAAATCTTTAGCATTATTTACGCGCCGGGTTTAGTGCACAACTTGTAATCTCGGTCTATGTGCGCTATATATTTAATAAATATAAAAAGGCCCATTTATCAAGCTCCGTATGGAGCTTGTGGGACTGTGTTTCTGGCGAGTCTTCAGACTCGCCAGAAACAGCAGTTATGAAGTAACAGTCTAAAGACTGCTGCACCATAACCCTGCTCAGAGCAGGCGGACAGGAAACGCCACAATTCAACCTGATCGAGTACGATCGGGTTGATTGCCACCTCCCTGATGGCGGCCCATTGGCCGCGAGTCTGCAGGGGGCGGCGTTGCACCAGCTGCGCTTGTGAGCTGCTGGTGCAATGCTGAATACGGAGAGCGTATTGCTCTCTGCATTCAGCGAGGTCTTACAGACCTGATCCGCACTGTCGGATCAGGTCCGCAAGACCTTTGATACATAGGCCCCGAAATATTAAAAAATATGTATAATTAATGTAAATAATTATTATAGATGTATAGAAAAATTCTTGCTATTCCATTATATATATATATATATATATATATATATATATATATATATATATATATATATATATATATATATATATACCGGTATATATATATTTTTCTTACAGTAATAATAATTATTAAGAATTATTATTAATATTTTATTCAATATTTTATATTTAACATTTCAATAACACGACTTAGGATAACTAATTCTTCATGCGTGCTAACCCGACACCGCATTAGACCTAAAGCACGCACATAGAAAAAATTAAATTTGTAATTCACTTCCAAACTTGCCAAAACATATCAGCACTGCTTCAGCAGCAAGTAATTCCTAAAAACATAAGTGGCTCATTGACCCTTAGCTTTATGGAATGGGTGAATTTGGTACATGTGGCTACTTTGGAAGTGAGCATTCCTGACCATTGTGTTTTAATCTGAATCAAATTTGCTTATTTCTCTTTGTATTATTTGTTAAAGATGAATCCTACGTGAGCTCAGGAGCATGCATGTGTCTATCGCCTATCAGGCAAAAGTGTTTTCAACAATGTTTATAGCAATGTTATACTTAGTTACAAACAGTGCTGCCATAGCATACTAACGAACATGTCTTAAACTTAATGCTCCTTTCAGTCTACCTAGGTGTAGTCTTTAACATTGAATACCAAGAGAACAATGCAAATGTTATAATAGAAGTACATTCTGAATCATGAATTTTTAACTTTGACTTTACTATGTCTTTAAATCTTTAGTTTCAGTGCATGATGATCTAACGCTCCCTGGTCTTGTGGAATTATCCAAACAGTCTCATCAGTACTTTGGGGTCCCTCAAAGAATTTTAGAACGGCAAATTTTAGCTTGAGAACTATTTATCTTTATCTAGCTATACAGGTTCTGTGTGCAAAGTCATTGCAAAATAATGTTAAAAAAATCAAATGAGGGGGCGGAGTTTACTGCCAAGCTGAGAGGACGTGTTTGTAGGGAGCTCCTCAACTTAGCTAAAATACTCAGTGAATTTAGCTCTTTTTTCTTTATTCCAAGAACCAGTTTTTACAGTAAGCGACACAGGAAGACAAAGACACCTGAAATTTCAACACCCTAAGGATCCTCGGAGGTGTTATAGTGAGATAGCAGCCTAAGGAGCTTTGGGACCTGACTCTCCTATACAGAGCTGCACGGCTCCCGTAATGGCTATAGATCCCTAAAGGACCACCAGGCAAGTGCTCCGTGACAGTAGGCACTCCGGAGGGTCGGGGCTCCGCTCCGAAGTGCCTAGTAAAGACATTGGGCTATCACCACCGGGGATATTACTAACCCGGCAAAGTGCGCACTCCCACGTGGTGTTCCGACGGACTGAGCTGAGTTGGTTGCTACCAGTGATTGCCGGACTTCTTCCTCTACCCAGGAGATCGCTGCTGCTCCACACGGCCAGTTGGAAGACAGAGTGGAGGCCGAGTGGGGATAACCGGCAAGGGACCCATTTCACTTAAGAAGCGGCACAGACCTATTGGCGTGAAAATCTGCCATTTTGACACCTCTGGCCCAGCTCCGTAGCCTAAGCTGCAGGCGCTGCAGCTAGCGAGAGTTCACCCTGCAAGACTCTGTGGGAAGGTAAGGCTTATACCTATACACATCACCCCCTACACATTGGTGGCCTGCATACACCCTAGATCCAAATACTCTGAGCAGGTGTGGGGACCCCTACACTTGCGGTACCAAAAGACTGTCAGCTTTACTTAAGGAGCCTTGCTGGAAAACAGGTCACTTATTAGTAACTAAGGTGTATTTGGACATTCTTCAGATATCACAGGGTCAATTCTTAGTGATCTCTGACAAGAAGCTGGTATAACTTCCCTAGAGACTGCTACTGAGATCAAGCTAGAAGCTGAAATACTTTAACCCCCACATAAAAGAGGTGTTAGCCTGCTTATACACTCTCCCATGGGCATGCACATGATTTCCTCGCTAGGGTCCTATGTTAATTAGGTTTTGGGACTCTATCTGAAGTTGCACCCCTATTAACAAGATTATGAGACCCTGCAACAACGGTTTTCAATATTTTCTCTAAGGCCACTCAGGCCCCCACAGCAGCTGAACCAAAAATAGCAGGTCCTGAATACTGCTCTATGAGACCCTTACACCAACAGAATTGCATACAAGTTACTTTGTATAAGTGATTTTTGCAAGCTGAGAAACTGAGTGTTTTGGACTTTTTTGTGCTGTGTCCAGTCCTGGCTATTACCCTGAGAGTGTATATGAGCTTTCGGTTTTACTACACCTATCTCACTGCAGTTGCAGCATCTCTACAAAACTGTATCTGTCTGCTCATATTGTTTGAGGTGTCTTTCATAGGTATCTCTAGGGAGGATAATCAATAGAACGGGGAATCTTGAGACAGGAATTGGATTGGTATTTACCGTTTATCTAACCAAATAATTTGGAACTTTGGTATCAATCATAACTCCTGCGAATCTTGTTAATCTATCTTTGCAAGCGGTGCTCCTTGCCAGCACCCCCCACGTTACATAGCCTGTGCAGAGTGTAATAACAACTTATAAGCAGAAAGCCCTGCACCCACTAATTGCAGCTTTTTCTATTTTTTCCCTCAGGATAGCCTCTGGAGCATTATGTGAGAGTAAAGTCCTAACTAGCCGGCGGCTGGAGGGATACCTGGGTGCCTTATGGTGCCAATAGCCATGTGTCAGTATCAAGTTACTTTCAGCTTTAAATAGAAAAACGTCTTGTTCACTACAGAGTTCTTCTTAGGACATTAACCTCTAATACACTCTGATAGACTCTGAGGTGCAGGAGTCTGCTGTCTTTTTTTTCCTTCCTAATATGCCGCAGGGTTCCAGGAGATGGACCACAAACCAGGCCACATACAAGAAATCACTAAAACCCAAGTCTCATCTAGAGCGAATCACTGGTGCTGAAAACAATAACCCTAGTCCCTGCTCTGATAGTGACTCGATGGACTTAGATTCACAAAACATCTCTGAACCACCACATACCATGGCCTCAGAGATTGTGGAGACTCTTACTCAGAGGATCAACAACCTACAGGAGTCCCTAACCAAAACCTTCAAACACTGCTGATTTAAAGAAAGATATTGGGGTTATAGGAGAAAGAGTAGATTCGCTGGAACAGAAACAAGAGGACCTCATAGTAGAGCAAGTACACCTTTCCAACCACTCTCAAATAATGGTGGACATGCTAGACACTATGGAGGCCAAGATGGCGGATATGGAAGATCGCTCTCACCGCAATAATTTGCGGTTCAGAGGCATACTGGAAAACATCTCGCCAACAGATTTAGAACCCTTTCTTAGCGAATTCTGTACATTCCTAAAGACCCCGCTTCTACCCAGTGAAAACCTATTAGATCGAGTCCACAGACTACCGAGAGGAAAGAATGTGTCAGCTGAAAAGCCTCAGGATGTAATTGCCCGTTTTCACTTCTTCACATACAAGGAACAGATAGCCAGAGTAATGTTCTCTAATCCGACACTCCCTGATCGATTCCAAGTTATACAAGTATTCCCGGACCTCTCACAATATACAATCCATAAGAGAGCCACCTTCAGAGAGGCCACCAAGAAGCTAAGGCAACTAGGCATTAAATATCGTTGGGGATATCCAACGAAATTGCTTATACAAAAGGAAGGTCATCTTTTATCAGCTACAACACCGGATAAAGTATTCCAATACCTTAAGATCTGGGAACCTGCACAGTCCACATCAGCTAGAGAGAACTTAATTGCCAGTTCCACCCACCCTTCCACAGAGAAGCCAACTAATCCTCCAAACATAGATAATCTCCTCAGCCCCTCTGCTACTGAGTGGCGCCCCCTTCCGCAGAGACAGTCTATTCCCAAATCCACAGCTCTCCAAAGGGAGATGCTGTCACAACCTGATCCCAGACTGATCTACAAGACGATAAGTAATAATGTTTGTAGGGAGGGGAGTCGGGGGTTTTACTTGTTTTTTTTCTATCTTCTACTGCCAAATTATAATGTTTTTCTCTTTTTTTTTCTGTAATACTGCAATTGTCAATTTATAATGTTTGTGCTTCTTTTGGTGATGATTCCGGAGTAGTTTTCTTTCTCATTTTCCACGAGAGGCATTTGAGAAGTATATTCAGTTAATAATGTTTACTAAAAGTGTCATTACTTAATCTACACATGTACCAACTGGGTATAGTCTTTCTCTGAATGTTGTGCCTAGTCGGCTCTCCATGGGGCCGGGTGTCTCGCGACAAGGTTTGAGGCTGTGGTGAAGTTGTGGGGATTTGACCCCATGGAGTAGAGGATGCGGGTACTGTGAGGGTAGGTTGGATAACAGTCTGATATTTTTACTATAACTAGGATACGTACAATAATGTTATCTCCACACATGCTATATTCGTTCTTTTAATAGCTACTGTTAAAATAGTCTAGCAGGGGTTAATTTGTTCTACATAAATGTTTGCCTTATGTGATGCGAATCATTGTGCTCATTTGACCGTTATTTCTATTAATGTGCTCTGCCTGTCTGGTGAAGTAGACTCCAAGCTAATTTGTGACGGGTCTTACCCATCCTTAAGAGCAGTCTTCATTGACTGTGGGCTCTGCCCGCAGGGGAGGCAGACCACCAGTATTGCACTGTTATATAGGTTAATATTCTATCTATAGGATGGACCACATTATCTTAATGGGCTGTATTACACCTCTACACAATTATTTGTGATTTGCTCTATGTGGAACTAAATGGATTATTCGAGTTGGTTGAGAATAACAGAGACCTACTGACTGTAGCCGTGTTCCCCCCAGGCATGCTTATCTCTCAACGCATCGTTAATCTTCTATTTAACTCCTGATATAGACGACTACTCTACTACCCAGAATACACAGTGCCACACTACTAAACATCTAAGACTTTTTAAAAAAGTTTAATACACCTGAGATATGCTGAGAGATATGACTATTTTCCAATAACATATAGTTCAAACTACCTCTATCTCCTTTAACCAAGTCCTAGACCTAGCGGACTACTTTATTACCCATAGTATATAAAACTAGACCGACACATATCTAAGTCCCTTTATGACCTCCCTACACCCAAGATCTAACAAGCGCCTAGGTGACGTTCCTACTTTGCTTGACGTAATATGTTAACATTTCTAACTCCCTTGAAACTACTTTGACTTGTCGGTACTAATGATTAGTTTGGCCTTAATTTTCCTGGCTCCCTGAGCCTCCTTAATGGAGTCCTGGGGTCGTGACATTTGCGATTTACTTGTTAACAGTTATACTAATTGGGCAGCCCCAGATCCCCCCCCTCCCTAATACAATTGTAACTTGTTTGCTAACGATAGTTTGTTATATTTTCCCCCAGCCGCCGGCTTTACTGGCAGCTATCCTGTAGAAGTTCACAAGCTCTAACCCCCCTGAAACAAAAGTTTACACAGTAAACACCAGAACGCAGATTCTATAACTCCTCTTCGCCAATTGGTGCGAATTGCCTTTTTGTTTTCTCTCTCGTTTTTTTTTTTTTTCTTCTTTTTTTCTGTCCTGTTGGTTTTTTCTGTTTTTTTTTTTCCTCCTTTTTCTGGTCACATCCAGTATTTAAGCATATTAGTCCAGGCGACAGGACCGTGATACACTAGGCGGGCTCCTCCTCGGACCCAGCTTTCGTGGTTCTATTACTTTCGAGCCATTCCACTAGTCTACTGTCCATAGGCACTACCCATCTTCACCCAGCCATCCTCCTGGTTCCCCTTTAGTAATATTTATTTTCTTTCTTTCTTTTTTTTTTTTCTTCTCTCCCTTCACCTTCCCTCCCCTTTCTCCTCTTCTTCTCTTCTTTCCCTCCTGTACCTCACCATGACTCCATCAGCTGAGTTGAAATTTCTTACACTTAATGTTAAGGGATTAAACTCCCCTGGCAAGCGAAATCTCTTGAAGAACTTCCTAAAGTCTAAGGGAAGTGATGTGGTCTTTCTCCAGGAGACCCACTGGGCCTCCACACAGATCCCCTCTATTAGACTGCCTCAGTTCCCAGATATATTCCACTGAACCTATAGAGATAAGTCCCGAGGGACCTCTATACTCATAGGGAGACATACTGCCTTCCAATAAATTCAACAGATGAGTGATGAAGAGGGAAGGTTTCTTATTTTAATTTGTAAATTGAACAATCAACTATACACGCTAGTCAATGTATATGCCCCAAATCAGAAGCAGGTTGTATTCCTTAAAAAACTTCTAGCTTCTGTTGACAGAGTTAAGCAAGGGACCCTCATAGTTGGGCGATTTCAATCTTGTCTGGGACCCACAGATGGATAAGAAAATACCAGCACATAAAAATTTGGATTCTTATTCTCTCTCGGTGGCACCTAAATTCCGAGTTTTATGAGAATCTATATAATATTAAAACACGTGAGTCTCCAGAAGAGGCCCCAATTGAAGAGATATCCAAGTTTCTCCAGAAACTACATCTACCAAAGCTTACTGCAGTGCAGAAAGACGCCTTAATACAACCTTTTCAAGTTAGAGAGATCATATTGACGATCAGAAACCTCAAAAGCAACAAAGCACCAGGTCCCGATGGCTTCCCTGGGAGCTTGTAAAAAAACATTTTCAGACCAACTTATACCGGTTCTTTATCCTCTCTTTAATGAAATCAAAACGGAAGGCAAATTATTAAGAGAATTCCTAGAGGCTTCTATAGTCACTATTCTCAAGCCAACCAAGGACCCCACTATGCGGCAGCTATCGTCCGATCTCATTGATAAACGTGGACACCAAACTCTACTCTAAGCTTCTTGCAGCTAGAATAGTATCCCTCCTGCCTTCTCTTATAAATATGGACCAGGTGGGGTTCACTAAAGGACGACAAGGTCCTGATAACACGAGAAGGTTACTATCGGTCCTGTCGGACGCTAGCAGGAGTGCTACCTCAATGGTGGCCTTGTCGTTGGACGCTGAAAAGGCCTTCGACAGGGTCAGGTGGGAGTTTCTGTGGGAGGTGCTCACGGTATTTGGGTTCCCGAGGCAGGCGATTTCAGCCATTCAAACCCTCTACTCGGCACCACATGCTAAGGTAAGAGGACCTGGGTTTTGTTCTCCTGAATTCACCATTTCCAATGGTACGAGACAGGGGTGTCCCCTGTCGCCTCTCCTCTTCTCACTGGTTATGGAACTATTCGCCCAAGCGGTCAGAAATTCCCCACAGATAACAGGGATTAAATACCCCTCACATGAGGAGAAGATCTTACTGTTTGCGGATGATGTCACGTTACTGATAACTAACCCGGAGACATCTATTCCTGCAGTTTTCCGCTTGATAGAAGTATTTCTGCAACTTAGCTATTATAAATCTAACAAGATGAAAACGGAAGCATATGCCCTTAATCTCCCGCCCGCTCGACTGATTGCTCTTCAGAAAACGTTTGACTTCCAATGGTCTGAATCCCACTTGACACACCTAGGAATATACCTAAGTGGAAACCTTGACTTAGTAGTGAGTATGAACTTTGATAGACTCATTGGAGACTTGAAATCCTTGACAATAAAATGAGACTTCCAGGAGGTGTCGTGGCTTGGTAGGGTGGCAACGGTCAAAATGTCACTTTTGCCAAAAGTCCTTTATCTATTTAGATGTCTCCCACTCAACATCCCCTATGGATACTTGCAACAAATCCATAGATTATTTCTGCATTATGTCTGGAGGAACAGGGTTCCTAGAGTGGCGTACAAAATCCTTCAAAGGCCATTCTCCAGTGGGGGGATCGTGTTTCCTAACATATATCTCTACTATGAGGCAGCAAGATTATCCCATGTCTCAGCGTGGGGAGTTCTTGAAGAGCAACCTGGCTGGTATAGACTTGAGGAACAGGCACTGCCTTCGGGACTCTCCCTCAGAGATATAATTTGGGTCCCTAAGCATATGAACCTGGACAAAGAAATATCTAATCCCATTGTCTGCCAAACCTACTTAATCTGGCACGACCTGTGTCAGTGCACGGCAATTCCTCCGTACCCATCCCCTATCCATGGGATTAGAGGAATGCTATGGCGTTTCCCAAATATCCATATAGATTACTGGCTAAACGAGGGTAAGCATTCAATATCGGATTTGTACACCCACAGAACTTGGGCCTCTATGGACTAAATTTGAAGCCATGAGAGTCTGGAGTCTCATTAGGTCCAGGGGCTTTCCTAAGTCATCTCTAAGGGAACGTACAAAGTGGGAGGAGAGATGAATGCAGGGCAAAACTGTACCTGGGTCTTGGTCCTTTCTCTATGCAGCCCTCCTAAAAGATCAAGTCATAGGTACCCCTTGGCAACTGAAAGCGTGGAGTAGAGACCTTGAGAGACAGATTCCGGTGGAAGATTTCGCCAGAGTGATCTCACTCACGAAAAAGACCCTTCATTGTGTGACTGTGTTAGAGACCTATGTCAAGGTACTACTCAAGTGGCACAGGACGCCTGTAAGACTTTCCCTGATTTACAAAACAAGCAGCCCACTTTGCTGGAGAAATTGTCAGCAGATAGGGTCAGATGTCCACATATGGTGGTCCTGCACCAAAATTATTAAACTATGGAAAGAGGTCGAGCTTCTTATCAGAACTCTCAATATCGATGTATGTCTCACTCCACAAATTGCACTTTTTCACATCTTTCCTAACTCTCTTCCCACTCCAGCTAAGAAGATGCTAATTTACATTCTAGCAGTTACGAAGCTGTGTATAGCCAGATCGTGGAAACAAATCGAGCCCCCAACTCTAACAGAAGTGTGTGACTTGGTTAGCTACTTTGCTACAATGGAAAGATTTGTGGCTGGTGAGACTAATATGCTGGAACCATACTGGGAGATCTGGCAGGTATGGCACGACAGTCAGTAACTCCTGGGGTACAAAATTTCATTTTCTCTTCTTCTGTTTTTTTTTTCCCTTCTCCCCTCCTATCCCTTCCTCCCCACTGTGTGAGACCCCCCCTAACCCTCCTTAACCTTCTCCTCCTATGTGCTATGGACAGACTAGATAACCCTAATGAGCCCTTCTTCCGTTAGGGCTTCCTTAGCTATAATTACCACCCATGGTTTATCCCTGGGCTGGCCACTTCGAATTCCTGTGTCTTCTTCGCCCAGTGTCCTGGCTGGACTTTTGTATCTATATAATCCCAACTCTAGACTGTGATGTATGTGCTAGGTCAGCTACGACTACTGACTTAGACCTTGGACGAGACCCAAGCTCTACTAGTGACCTCATAATCATAAGCTTAACGTTGGGGTGACGACCTAGGGTGACTCTGGCAGCACGCAATACTATTATATTTCTAGCATTCAATGGTCCCAAAGGTTCTGGTTTTAAGATACAATATCATAATGCTGGTGTATTTTTTTTTTTTTTGTAATATGACTGTATTTATTTTTTTTTCTCCTTCGCGTTCATTGTGTGTAAAATGTAATTCATGTATAAAGTTTGTAACACAGGTACTGTTATTTTTCACTCTGCTTTCTTTAATAGAGAAAAGAAATATGTTGTTGTTCACTTCAATATTACCAAAAAAAATTTAAAATGTCAAGCTTTTCTTCTCAATACACGAATCAGAGTAATCTAAGACTTTACCGTCACTTTACCCTAAGACATTAGGGTCCATCGTACTTGGCTATTTGAACATTTTCCTTTTACTTATGATTTACCTTGGACTTTAAGCTTACTTTGTCGGAGTATTTACTAATGCTCTTGGCCTGATACTATGTTTGCTCTGTTTTTGTACTCTTGATGATTTTGTTCAATAAAGCTTGTTTAAAATAAAAATAAAAAATAAATAAAAAAAATTAAATGATTTACCTAAACGTTTTAGATCTTCTGGCCCTCAGTTCTTTTTCCCTGAGTTACACAAGCATATATGGTTTTATTTCAGCAGATTATTCACTTTTTTATGTTGTAAAACCCTAAACTAGCTTGACTAGATACACATTTCTGTGTGTATGTTTTGAAATTGGATACATGGGGGCCGAATTATCAAGCTCCGAATGGAAACAGTAGTTATGAAGCAGCAGTGTAAAGACCGATGCGCCATATCTTGTCCGTCTGCTCTGAGGCCGCGGTCTTCAATCTGCCCAATCCTATATGATTGGGCTGATTGACACCCCCTGCAAGCGGCTGATTGGCTGCGAATCTGCAGGGGGCGGCATTGCACAAGCAGTTCACAAGAACTGCTTGTTTAATGATAAATGCTGACAGCATATGCTGTCGGCATTTATCGATGTGTGGCGGACATTATACACTACATTGTATCATGTCCGCTCGCACTTTGATAAGTTGACCCCATAGTGTTTATGATATGTGTTTAACAATATGAATTTCAGTTGTATATTGGAATGATGGGTATACTGGGCATTCATTAAGAAAACCTTGTTTGAAGTTTTGGGGAGGTTTTCATCTAAAATCTAGAACATTGTGGAAAATTTCCATAACAAGAAAGTGGCTGCAATGTATCTCATCTTCTATAATGGGTTTTTAATATTTCTTAAAGTGTAAAACCAGTGACAATGTTTAAAATATTGACAAAAGTTCCAAACCTCACTGTACAGAATAAGGTTTGTCTTTGTTGAATTTGCATTACTTTTTGAAGATGGTGAGGTTAGATTCTAGATACAGTAAATGTTTCCACTATTTTAGGGACTTCTGTTTAATGTAAAAGCCAGTGCAAAAGATCTTGGTTACCAGTAAAAAAGAAAGACCATCAAACTGTAAAATCACGTTTAAAAAATTGATTGCTGATATAAATTCTGTTTAAGAAGATGAAATTACTGTAACGTAGAATTACAAACGTGAGTATAAAATAAAAAAGAGCCATTTCTTGCTTGATGTTGTGCTCGTGATTTAGTTTTTTCTCTTTTTCTGCAGATCTATTGTTTATTAAATACATATACATTTTTACATGTTTGTCCTGCTCAATACTGAGGGACTGTACAATAGTGCTGAATATAGGTTTAATTCATCTAGACCATATATTGATATATACATAAAAAAATGGCATAGAAGTGCAACCAAACAGAATTATTCCAAAATTACTTGGAATACTGGCAAATATGTAGAAAATGCCAGTTTTCCACTTTATGAATATGCTTTGTGTGCTGAATTTGGTGTCTCCATTTGTTTCCTAAATATAGTGGTCGGGAAGATTGCATGGTATGAGTGATTTTTTTTTTCACTAGCTGCTCAGATCTCATCTGCATTTTCCCAATATGGAAATTATGTTATTGCTTGTAAAACCTGGGTAGGGAGCTGAAAAAACACCAATAATAAGTTTCAAAATAGTCTAGAGTACATTTCATTGGATAATAAACTCTAATATAGTGGTTCTGTTTCATGTCACCTACTTTTTACTCAGACCCTGATATCCAAAAGATTATCCAGCTTGGAGAGAAATTGTAGCTCAGACTTCACAGGGGCTAAACTCACCAAATGCTCAAAAGAAAAATGTCGGAACTCTCCAGAACTGCGAAATCTCTCTCATTTATGTATGTGAAGGAGAGACAAGCCCAGTACAATACAGCACTGCATGATATGAGAGATTTATTATACTTACACTTTGTGTTTTGTATTTTATATTACTACACATTTCAGATTAGGTCCTTTCAATAGTATTGCATTTAAGCTTTGCACTTTCTCTTTTTTATTTGTTTTTAATACTTTAAGATTTAGTTTTAGCAGTGAGTTTACAAATTCTGATTATGTTTTGGAAGTTTATGTGTTACATTGTATATTTATGTGTATATTTTACTAATTACATTGCACTTTGTATTTGCGCCATTGTAAGCTAAAACTGACAGTTTCAGAAAGTGGGAGGGACAGGGCAGTTCCCTGGTCTGAACAGAGGAGTTCCCAGGGTATGTCTGAAGCTCTTGTGAAATTTTGTAAGCATTTTAAACAAGATGGTCTCACAATTTTTTCTTGCCAGCTATATGAAGGTGAAGTTTGCTCAAAATTCACAATACACTTATTTTAAATAACAGAAAAGTAATAAATATATACTAAAATATAGACAAAAGCAAGTTATATTGTAGTATAAACATTTCAGTTTGATTTGTAATTTATGCAAACTGAGCCTTTATATAAGCCCCAGGGGTTCTCCAGTTACCTTCTCTCTCCCATATATCACAGAGAGCGTTATTACTTTCTATCGGCTAGATTTGGAGTTTTGTCGGTAACGACCCGAAAAACTAACGCCGGCTTTTTTCTGGCCGCACCATAAAAATAACTCTGGTATTGAAAGTCCACATAAAGGCTGCGTTAGGCTCCAAAAAAGGAGCGTAGAGCATTTTTAACGCAGCTTCAACTCTCGATACCAGAGTTGCTTAAGGACGCGGCCAGCCTCAAAAACGTGCTCGTGCACGATTCCCCCATAGGAAACAATGGGGCTGTTTGAGTTGAAAAAAAAACAAACACCTGCAAAAAAGCCGCGTTCAGATCCTAACGCAGCCCCATTGTTTACTATGCGGTAACCCTTCCTACGTCTGCACTTAACACTCTAACATGTACCCCGAGTCTAAACACCCCTAACCTATTAACCCCTAATCTGCCGCCCCCGCTATCGCTGACCCCTGCATATTATTATTAACCCCTAATCTGCCGCTCCGTAAACCGCCGCTACTTACATTATCCCTATGTACCCCTAATCTGCTGCCCTAACATCGCCGACCCCTATATTATATTTATTAACCCCTAATCTGCCCCCCACAACGTCGCCTCCACCTGCCTACACTTATTAACCCCTAATCTGCCGACCGGACCTGAGCGCTACTATAATAAAGTTATTAACCCCTAATCCGCCTCACTAACCCTATCATAAATAGTATTAACCCCTAATCTGCCCTCCCTAACATCGCCGACACCTAACTTCAAACATTAACCCCTAATCTGCCGACCGGAGCTCACCGCTATTTTAATAAATGTATTAGCCCTAAAGCTAAGTCTAACCCTAACACTAACACCCCCCTAAGTTAAATATAATTTAAATCTAACGAAATTAATTAACTCTTATTAAATAAATTATTCCTATTTAAAGCTAAATACTTACCTGTAAAATAAATCCTAATATAGCTACAATATAAATTATAATTATATTATAGCTATTTTAGGATTTATATTTATTTTACAGGTAACTTTGTATTTATTTTAACCAGGTACAATAGCTATTAAATAGTTAAGAACTATTTAATAGCTAAAATAGTTAAAATAATTACAAATTTACCTGTAAAATAAATCCTAACCTAAGTTACAAATAAACCTAACACTAGACTATCAATAAATTAATTAAATAAACTACCTACAACTACCTACAATTAACCTAACACTACACTATCAATAAATTAATTAAATACAATTTCTACAAATAAATACAATTAAATAAACTAGCTAAAGTACAAAAAATAAAAAAGAACTAAGTTACAAAAAATAAAAAAATATTTACAAACATAAGAAAAATATTACAACAATTTTAAACTAATTACACCTACTCTAAGCCCCCTAATAAAATAACAAAGCCCAAGGGGGGCGGAGCCAAGAGCCGAGGGAGTGAGACGTGTGTTAGTGGAGCTCCTGGCTTTACATCTTAATTATCTAAGTTTTTCTGGGGAAAACTACTATAACTCATATAAAAAGTATGCTATATGACAATCTGGACTGAGCTATAATTGGAAACCCCACGTCAGCCGTGCTTAAAATCAAAAAAAGAGGGTGAAGCACCTTCCCGCATGGACCTTATCGTTTCTAAAATGGAGGTTTGCTCGCTTACTGAAATCCAAGCCCTGCTTCTGGAGTACGAGCAACTAATACTCAATAGATTCGACTGTCTAATTGCAGCGGTAGAAGCGGAGAGCTTTAAAAATAAGCTAAAGAAACCTGATGAGGCGGGAGTGACAGTTTGCTGCACGCAGCTTGACACCATGCGGCGGGCGGCGGGGGATTCTCCCTGTGAGCCTGCACTACCCAAGAGAGAGCGGATCGAGCCCGGGAATGGCGACTCCGGCGGTACAGTGAACTCACCTGCTGAGTGTGATCATAACCCGCAGACGCCCGAGGAAATCATTCATGTGAGTAGAGAGGCTCCTGCTGTAAGGTGTGCGATGGTCGAGACTGCCGTTGCCTACCCATGGGGGTTTTACTTACCTCACATTTGGAATTCCTCATGCTCGAGGGTCCGGAGCCGCACTGCACAAATGCCCCTTCAATTTGGCGCTCTGAAAATTGTCTCAAAGTTGGAGTTGGCTGATATTTCAGACGCGACAGGAGAAGCCGACAGGTCAGGCCCAGCACATCCTTTTGACCCGTAATACATGCGCTCTAATGACCCAGGACCTTGCTTTCATGTGAGTCTCCTCTATTAGACTTATGGGCGCTTTATACGTGGAAAATATGGCCTGAAGATGTGTGGACTTTGCACCTATAACTTTCCCCTTTTTTCTCTGTTGGCCTATTTATGAGGATCTGTCTGCTCTCCCAAGCCTACTGTGTGAACTGTCTTTCAATGAGGACATTGCCATGAACAAGTCTTTTCTCCTTATAGTTAAATGTGTTTTGCGCTAACCTTTTTTTTTGTGTTCAGCAGTGTGACTATGCATACAATGATTCTGTTATATGCTGACTGGATTGCTGGGATGACTGTGGCTGGTTGATTGCTCCCCTTCCCTTGTGTCTGATTATACATCTAACTTCCCATGAAACAGAGATATAATGTATTGTACAGAGGGATGTCACCCTATGTATATATAGCTACGGATCTGTGCTAAATCTCACCAATGTTACAAAGCTACCCAGTTTCTCTCGTGCTGCTATTATGCCTTTCTACCTTGTAAGATTGTATGTTCTCAGTACAGGATGCCTTAGTTTGACGAGTAATATTTAGCCCTTAGGAAGCACCTGTTAAATCATGTTTGCCGCAAGGTTCCAATAGGCTGCACACATAATGTAAAGCATACACAAGTGTTATTATTAATTAGTACAAACAAGCTGGTAGTTGACTATTTTAAAAAGATCATTGTAGAGTGTGTTCAATTTGTATTTGTTCATAGTTGGCTAGGTCATACTACCTAGTTTATTTTGAGAACAGGTTTTTACTGAGACTGGCACCCTCAGAGTCATTGTTGTGTCGGGCTTTGGGGCTTCTACTCACACACAACTTGGAGAAGAAACTTCTCCCTACATGCTGAAGACTCTCCCCCCCCCCTTATCTATGGGGCTTGGGATTAATAGCTTATCCTATGTAACCCCCTTTTTTGGCAGAGTTAGGTAGTCTCTGCCCTGTCCGTAGAGCCTAGATCAAGTTTGTCTCTATAGGAGTGTCAGTAAGGCTCTCCGGATTTTACTAAAGAAAGAATTCCTATGTTTATCCTCCTGTGTTTTAATTTTTCCTGACTGCTTACCCTTATACTTAAAGTACAACTGTTAGCTTGCATCAACATTCACTGTTTGTGTCAGGCCTGCGGGCATGATGCTCAAACACAAAAGTTAACGAAGGGAAACACTGATAAATCTGAATTATTACCCTGGTATGTATGGCTAATTACATGTGGAATTATTTTCTCCTTTATATAGCTACTGTACTATTCCATTATTTGTCATTTTGATGTTATGCCATTTATATAGATGGGAACAGGGGCATTCCCCCATATATTAGTACCTAGTTTTTTCTGTGAAGCACTTCCTGAAGTTTGTTTCCCTTCTTCTTTATTACTCAGTTTTGAATAATTGTTTATTCTATGAGTTTGCTATTAGCTTTATAAACATGCCTAAAATATTTATGCAATGTACTATTAAGATTAGTCTAAGTTGTCTGAGACATGTCTTCAGTTAGGCCTAGTCTTCTGATCCCATGAGAGGATCTTTATTCCATGGAAGACGCTAGCACCGTAACCATTAAAACTAGAGGCATGGAGGGAGGGTGACACTCTACCTAGAAACACCCTGCTTACTGATATATTATTACTGTATACGTCTTTGGACTTACACTGTTGTTTTGGAGTTGTTATCCCTCATGTTATGACTGCTGTATCTGTTAATTGCCTCAATAAAAATATTATTTAAAAAAAAAAAAAAAATAACAAAGCCCCCCAAAATAAAAAAATGCCCTACCCTATTCTAAATTACTAAAGTTCAAAGCTCTTTTACCTTACCAGCCCTGAACAGGGCCCTTTGCGGGGCATGCCCCAAGAAATACAGCTCTTTTGCCTGTAAAAAAAAACATACAATACCCAAGCCCCCCAACATTACAACCCACCACCCACATACCCCTAATCTAACCCAAACCCCCCTTAAATAAACCGAACACTAAGCCCCTGAAGATCATCCTACCTTGTCTTCACCTCACCGGGTATCACACCGATCCGTCCAGAAGAGCTCCTCCGATGTCCTGATCCAAGCCCAAGCGGGGGGCTGAAGAGGTCCATGATCCGGCTGAAGTCTTCATCCAAGCGGGGCAGAAGAGGTCTTCCATCCGATTGAAGTCTTCATCCAAGCGGCATCCATCCGGAGCGAAGCGGCAGCATCCTGAATACCTCCACCGCGGAACATCCATCCTGGCCGACGACTGAACGACGAATGACGGTTCCTTTAAATGACGTCATCCAAGATGGCGTCCCTCGAATTCTGATTGGCTGATAGGATTCTATCAGCCAATCGGAATTAAGGTAGGAATATTCTGATTGGCTGATGGAATCAGCCAATCAGAATCAAGTTCAATCCGATTGGCTGATCCAATCAGCCAATCAGATTGAGCTTGCATTCTATTGGCTGATCGGAACAGCCAATAGAATGCGAGCTCAATCTGATTGGCTGATCGGATCAGCCAATCGGATTGAACTTAATTCTGATTGGCTGATTCCATCAGTCAATCAGAATATTCCTACCTTAATTCCGATTGGCTGATAAAATCCTATCAGCCAATCGGAATTCGAGGGACGCCATCTTGGATGATGTCATTTAAAGGAACCGTCATTCGTCGTTCAGTCGTCGGCCAGGATGGATGTTCCGCGGTGGAGGTCTTCAGGATGCTGCCGCTTCGCTCCGGATGGATGCCGCTTGGATGAAGACTTCAATCGCATGGAAGACCTCTTCTGCCCCGCTTGGATGAAGACTTCAGCCGGATCATGGACCTCTTCAGCCCCCCGCTTGGGCTTGGATCAGGACATCGGAGGAGCTCTTCTGGACGGATCGGTGTGATACCCGGTGAGGTGAAGACAAGGTAGGATGATCTTCAGGGGCTTAGTGTTAGGTTTATTTAAGGGGGATTTGGGTTAGATTAGGGGTATGTGGGTGGTGGGTTGTAATGTTGGGGGGCTTGGGTATTGTATGTTTTTTTTTACAGGCAAAAGAGCTGTATTTCTTGGGGCATGCCCCGCAAAGGGCCCTGTTCAGGGCTGGTAAGGTAAAAGAGCTTTGAACTTTAGTAATTTAGAATAGGGTAGGGCATTTTTTTATTTTGGGGGGCTTTGTTATTTTATTAGGGGGCTTAGAGTAGGTGTAATTAGTTTAAAATTGTTGTAATATTTTTCTTATGTTTGTAAATATTTTTTTATTTTTTGTAACTTAGTTCTTTTTTATTTTTTGTACTTTAGCTAGTTTATTTAATTGTATTTATTTGTAGCAATTGTATTTAATTAATTGATTGATAGTGTAGTGTTAGGTTAATTGTAGGTAATTGTAGGTAGTTTATTTAATTAATTTATTGATAGTCTAGTGTTAGGTTTATTTGTAACTTAGGTTAGGATTTATTTTACAGGTAAATTTGTAATTATTTTAACTATTTTAGCTATTAAATAGTTCTTAACTATTTAATAGCTATTGTACCTGGTTAAAATAAATACAAATTTACCTGTAAAATAAATATAAATCCTAAAATAGCTATAATATAATTATAATTTATATTGTAGCTATATTAGGATTTATTTTACAGGTAAGTATTTAGCTTTAAATAGGAATAATTTATTTAATAAGAGTTAATTAATTTCGTTAGATTTAAATTATATTTAACTTAGGGGGGTGTTAGTATTAGGGTTAGACTTAGCTTTAGGGGTTAATACATTTATTAGAATAGCGGCGAGATTCGGTCGGCAGATTAGGGGTTAATAATTGAAGTTAGGTGTCGGCGATGTTAGGGAGGGCAGATTAGGGGTTAATACTATTTATTATAGGGTTAGTGAGGCTGATTAGGGGTTAATAACTTTATTATAGTAGCGCTCAGGTCCGCTCGGCAGATTAGGGGTTAATAAGTGTAGGCAGGTGGAGGCGACGTTGAGGGGGGCAGGTTAGGGGTTAATAAATATAATACAGGGGTCGGCGGTGTTAGGGGCAGCAGATTAGGGGTACATAAGTATAACGTAGGTGGCGGTCGGCAGATTAGGGGTTAAAAATTTTTTTTAGAGTGTCGGCGATGTGGGGGGGCCTCGGTTTAGGGGTACATAGGTAGTTTATGGGTGTTAGTGTACTTTAGAGCACAGTAGTTAAGAGCTTTATAAACCGGCGTTAGCCCAGAAAGCTCTTAACTACTGACTTTTTTCCTGCGGCTGGAGTTTTGTCGTTAGATGTCTAACGCTCACTTCAGAAACGACTCTAAATACCGGAGTTATAAAAATCCCATTGAAAAGATAGGATACGCAATTTACGTAAGGGGATCTGCGGTATGGAAAAGTCGCGGCTGAAAAGTGAGCGTTAGACCCTATTTTGAGTGACTCCAAATACCGGCGGTAGCCTAAAACCAGCGTTAGGAGCCTCTAACGCTGGTTTTCACGGCTACCGCCAAACTCCAAATCTAGGCCTATGGAAGGTATCTCTCATCTCAACTTCTAGGTTCCTCCCTTTTACTTAGAAAATTCAGTGAGTTATGCCCCTATAAAGTCTATACTATATTTTTTTCCAAACTAGAAAATGTTTCATTACCTGGCCCATAAAAATTAATGAAGCTCTCTGGGTAATTGAAGCTGAAAGTTTTTCAGTTTTAATTTAAATAAAATAAATGCAAAGTGCAATGTATTTTTTAAAATATACACATAAATATACATATTATGAGGCTAATTTGTTAAAGTTACATACAAATTGTGAAGCCGTAATCAGAATTTGTAAAATCACAATCCTAAATACACTGCTGCTTTACAAAATAAAATACAAAATAGAAAGTGAAAAATTAATAAAAGTTAATCTGAAGTGTAAAGTTATGTAAAATAGAAAGCACAGTGTGTAAATGCAGTAGAACTTTTTGAAAATTTCACTAGGGATTGTGTAGTGCTGGAGGATCATTTTAATTTATCTCATCTGAGCGAAGAGGTTTTGAACATCAGGCCCCTATTGCCAAAGTAGCTGCATCTAAATCATGTCCAACTGAAATTTGGAAATTTTACCAGTGCAAAAAAACCTTTAGGGCATTTGATTACTGGAGCTTGTCCTGATGAGTAGGCACCATCTGTTTAAGATGGGACACCCACTACTCTTGGTCTGGTCTTCATGAATTTATTTAATTTACATTATGAAGCAACAAACTTCATATTATGTAAGGCTATCTTCTGTAAAGCAGTGGTTCTGGTACATGACAACCTACCTGACTCTACAAGATGGTCTATCAGGTGTGGAGTGCTAGACATAGCATTAAAATTGTCTGGAACTGTTAAATGACTTCCATCAACTGTCTTTTCTATTTCTCATTTAAAAGTCTACTGAAGTCCACCAGGTGAAAAGAGCTAGACTTTAAAGTATCCTCAATAAAATCATGGAGTAAATTGCTTTCCCAGTTCATTGTTGTGGTAGATAAATAATCACTGAATCATGCTTGTGTGTTGAATCCAGATGTCATCAGTACCAAGAAGCCTTTTGGGCCCTTGCTAGCTGGAGCTTTTTCTGATGAGTAGGCACTCAGTATCCAACATGGAACATCTTCTTAGAGATCTTTTTCTTTTCTGGACTGCACCGAGTTTCAGATTGGACACACAACAAAGCAGTGCAAAAATGTAAAAAATTTCCAGAATCTTGAGTAACATCCAGAACAGCAAAATGATAAATGGGTAAGAACTGCATTCAGTCTGTAATGGAGTCTGTGAAAGCAGAAATCACTATCTTGAAAGCCCTGTTGACCCATTTACATAGTAAAATGATCTATGCGTGGTAAAATAAGCTGTCTTTTTTTAGTGATCTACTCTGCTTTAGCTAAAGAACAATACGTTTTTCTTTCCACAATTTCAACTACTTACATTTTCTACTCTGATTTGACAAAATATATGTTCGATAATAGAGATTTTGTTTTCATTAAAGTTTTATTTCTGTAAAGTAAAGTTAAAAAATAAAGCAATTGGATCCCAAGAGAAAGGAAATACTACTTAGCATTTTAGGGGTGTATAGTCTATACCTATGGATTACTAATAATTTAAGAGGCTGATAATGGGGGCTTGGGAAAAGAACGTGTCAGCAGATAGTCAGATATAACAGCTGGGAGGTAAGAAATAGGAAGAAAGAAAAGTTTGGTTTTCCAGCCTGCAGAATAACGAGTCCACGGAGACACAGCAGTAAGGGCATGCTCCATACAGTCTGTGACCTGAGTCAGGTTAGGGTTGCAATTAGACACTTTGCTTTGGATCATTTTGTAATCTGTAATAGAAAAAAAAACTGCATTGAGTATTTGAATAGCACTTGGTACAAATATATTTTTTTTAAAAATCATCCATTCGTCCTAATTGCAGTTGTATTGTAATTTAATTTTTCAATTTCATATTCCTATATTGTATTAAATACCATTTTTTGCTCTGACATACCTTTCCTCAACTTATAGATATTTTATTGCTCCTGAAGTCTCGTGCGGAAACAGATGCATTGACTGGTTGATAAATCGACCCCTAAGGGCTAGATTTCAAATGGAGTGCTATTTAGTGCTTTCGCTATAGCGCTAATTGTGCTAGAAGAAAACTTTTTGCGTGCGTCAGGTTACGCTGGTATTACGAGTTGAAAGTAAAAAGTTATTGTACTCAATCCATGCAAAAGCCTAACTTACAATAGCACGTACTCATTCACATATTCCCCCATAGAAGTCAATGAAGGAAAAAAGTGTTAAAACCCCCCACTTGCACATAATCCCAATCACATATTCTCATGTACGCTAACCCGACATGAAAATATTATTAATATTTCACATTTCCATGTTCTGCACATGGCAGAATATGTTGTATATATATATTTTGATACAATATATATCTATACCTATATATATAAATACATGATTATATATATACTGTATATATATATATATTTATATATATATGTTTATGAATATCTATTTATAAATACATAGAACACATTCTGCTATGTGCAGAACATTGGAATGACACATTTTTTACAGTAAATACATAGTTAAAACCTTTATTAAATATGAATATTGCATAAATATGTTTTTCATGTTTTAATCTACTTAACTGCAAAGGGTTCCAATGCACTCAACTGTATTTATGTGTTTATATGTGTATTTATGTCTGTAAATACATATATACACCTATAAATACATATGTATACATATATAGATATTTTTACATACATACATATACATCTTTAGACATGTATATGTATGTATCTCAATGTTAAAGCCCTTTGTCTGCCTTTTTTTCACCTGAGATATCAGATCTTTGAGCCCTTAAAACTTTTTTGTGAAATATTTTTTGAATATTTTTTATTAGATGTGTTATTATGAGTGTAAGTGTACTTTGTAATGTATTTTTGATGTGTTTTGTGCAACTTTTGTTTTGCGAAACAGTTATCCACTGCTCTCAGGACTCGGTAATTATTCTAGCATAAATCATGATTGCGCTCAAGCAATCACGTTTACTTTCAACTTGTAATACCAGCGCAATTTAACCTGCTTGCAAACGATCGCAAAAACCCGATATTGCTTGTGCGCAAAGATTTGTGCTCCACTCGTAATCTGGCCCTTTATAAGCTTAGTAATGAGGTTATTCTATTTTATTTCTATATATAAATTAATTAACCATCTATCGTATAGCTTCAAAGAGAATGTGTCCATATAACCTGTTTAGTCAGTGCAATTGCTCAAGTAAAAGGATATTGAAGGTATTTTCTTTCTTTCTTTCTTGTATGAAAAAATAAGGCATTTTTAATTTTATTATCATTTAAAAAAATTACATAAGCTGTGCTAAGGTATACTAATTTTTGTTGGTCTGCTAATTTAACATCTCATGCTTAACTCACATATTAATACAGACGGTTGTCTTATGGTTTGATAAAATAAATAAAAAGATGGCGTAAATGATTGCACTCCACTTTTAATCTAGCCCTTAATGTGCTCATTCTTCCTATAAAAGAGTTATCCCTAAATAGAATGAGTGTGTGTCAGGTAGTAGCATATTACGAATTGAAAGTAAAATGTTTGCACGTGAGTAAAATCCAACCAGCACTAACCAAATATCGCAACCGCGTTAATGTATACTCCCCATTGAAGTCAATGTATATTCCTATAGATATATAGGTATAGATATCTATTTTACATTATTAGTATCATATATATATAAATATACTGTATATCTAATAATTTAAATGACATTATTTTGTATGTGAAGAACATAGGAATGTAAAATATGCGTAACATGCAACACGCAGATGGGTTAGCGAACATGAAGAATTGCTAACATCAATGCACTTACTTGAAATATGAAATGATTGTACATAAAATTCCAAATAATTCATAGAATATATATATATTACATTATGTATACTTTTTTTTAATAATTATGTTTTAATATTTTATGTTTAATATTTCAAGAATGTGCATTAAAGTAAGTACATATCAACCGCGTTAGAACTAAAGCACAAAATCTTATGCACGTTACACATATTTTACATTTCTATGTTATTCACATAGAAAATAATGCAATTTTTTTATTATTAAATATATATTTCTACATATATCTGATACTGTTAATGTAAAATTGATATCTATACCTATATATCTATCTATCTGGATAGATATATAGGTATAGGTATATATATATATATAAATATGTATTTACAATAAAAAGTACATTGTTCTGTTAGTGAAGAACATTGGAATGTTAAATATGTACAGTAAATATACACTAAAACACATACAAATGTAAATACATATTTACACACATCTATATATATCTATCTATCTATCTATGTATCTATGTATCTATCTATCTATCTATCTATCTATCTATCTATCTATCTATCTATCTATCTATCTATATACTATATATCCACACATACACATATTTAGACATGTGTATGTATGCATATATATGTTAAAGCTCTTTGCAGCCCTTTATTTGTCAAACACCTTATGCCATATATCTTTGAGCTCTTATAACTTTTTAAATATTTTTTATAAGAATTTTTTCTCAGAAAGTGTTTATATGAGCGTACCAGTGCTACGGAATTTGGCGGCTCTATACAAATAAATGATAATAATAATAATAATAATAATAATAACTTGTGGAAATTTAAAAAAAACAATTTGTCCAAGGGACTAAAGCTGGAGTCCAATCTACTTGTCCCTCGTGACAATCTAAATGTCCTGTGTTGTCTGTAGAGCTGCACTACTTTATACAGTACTAGAGGTGTGTTGTCTGTAGAGCTGCACTACTTTAATTAGTACTAGAGGTGTGTGCGTGTGTTGTCTGTAGAGCTGCACTGCTTTATACAGTACTAGAGGTTTGTGTGTGTGTTATCTGTAGAGCTGCATTACATTATACAGTACTAGAGGTGTGTGCGTGTGTTGTCTGTAGAGCTGCATTACTTTATACAGTACTAGGTGCGTGTGTTGTCTGTAGAGCTGCACTACTTTATACAGTACTAGAGGTGTGTTGTCTGTAGAGCTGCACTACTTTAATTAGTACTAGAGGTGTGTGCGTGTGTTGTCTGTAGAGCTGCACTGCTTTATACAGTACTAGAGGTTTGTGCGTGTGTTGTCTGTAGAGCTGCATTACTTTATACAGTACTAGGTGCGTGTGTTGTCTGTAGAGCTGCACTACTTTATACAGTACTAGAGGTGTGTGTGTTGTCTGTAGAGCTGCACTACTTTATACAGTACTAGAGGTGTGTTGTCTGTAGAGCTGCACTACTTTATTCAGTACTAGAGGTGTGTGCGTGTGTTGTCTGTAGAGCTGCACTGCTTTATACAGTACTAGAGGTGTGTGCGTGTGTTATCTGTAGAGCTGCATTACATTGTACAGTACTAGAGGTGTGTGCGTGTGTTGTCTGTAGAGCTGCATTACTTTATACAGTACTAGGTGCGTGTATTGTCTGTAGAGCTGCACTACTTTATACAGTACTAGAGGTGTGTGTGTTGTCTGTAGAGCTGCACTACTTTATACAGTACTAGAGGTATGTGCGTGTGTTGTCTGTAGAGCTGCACTACTTTATACAGTACTAGAGGTGTGTTGTCTGTAGAGCTGCACTACTTTATTCAGTACTAGAGGTGTGTGCGTGTGTTGTCTGTAGAGCTGCACTGCTTTATACAGTACTAGAGGTGTGTGCGTGTGTTATCTGTAGAGCTGCATTACATTATACAGTACTAGAGGTGTGTGCGTGTGTTGTCTGTAGAGCTGCATTACTTTATACAGTACTAGGTGCATGTGTTGTCTGTAGAGCTGCACTACTTTATACAGTACTAGAGGTGTGTGCGTGTGTTGTCTGTAGAGCTGCACTACTTTATACAGTACTAGAGGTATGTGCGTGTGTTGTCTGTAGAGCTGCACTACTTTATACAGTACTAGAGGTGTGTGTGTGTGTGTTGTCTGTAGAGCTGCACTACTTTATACAGTACTAGAGGTGTGTGCGTGTGTTATCTGTAGAGCTGCATTACATTATACAGTACTAGAGTTGTGTGCGTGTGTTGTCTGTAGAGCTGCAATACTTTATACACTACTAGAGGTGTGTGCGTGTGTTGTCTGTAGAGTTGCAATACTTTATATAGTACTAGAGGTGTGTGCGTGTGTTGTCTGTAGAGCTGCACTACTTTATACAGTACTAGAGGTGTGTGCGTGTGTTGTCTGTAGAGCTGCACTACTTTATACAGTACTAGAGGTGTGTGCATGTGTTGTCTGTAGAGCTGCACTACTTTATACAGTACTAGAGGTGTGTGCGTGTGTTGTCTGTAGAGCTGCACTACTTTATACACTACTAGAGGTGTGTGCGTGTGTTGTCTGTAGAGCTGCAATACTTTATACAGTACTAGAGGTGTGTGCGTGTGTTGTCTGTAGAGCTGCAATACTTTATACAGTACTAGAGGTGTGTGCGTGTGTTGTCTGTTGAGCTGCACTACATTATACAGTACTAGAGGTACCCTCCAGGGGGTGACACCAAAAAATTTTTTTTTTTTAATGTTTTTAATTTTATTGAAATTCAAAGAAATACAATGTTGAGATGCATAGATTATTTTATTAGAGGCTGGCATTTGTGAACATTAGTGGGACTGGGGAAGTTGTAGACACACAATTTTTTTGCCCATTGAGCCAGTGCTGCAATTTCAACAAATAGTTTTCCCGGCTGTTTTTGCTTGTTTGTACTTTGCTCCTCCCCTGCCCAATTTCACTATGAATGTTGTGTGCGTGTGTTGTCTGTAGAGCTGCAATACTTTATACAGTACTAGAGGTGTGTGCGTGTGTTGTCTGTAGAGCTGCAATACTTTATACAGTACTAGAGGTGTGTGCGTGTGTTGTCTGTAGAGCTGCACTACATTATACAGTACTAGAGGTGTGTGCGTGTGTTGTCTGTAGAGCTGCAATACTTTATACAGTACTAGAGGTGTGTGTGTGTGTTGTCTGTAGAGATGCACTACATTATACAGTACTAGAGGTGTGTGTGTTGTCTGTAGAGCTGCACTATATTATACAGCACTAGAGGTGTGTGTGTGTTGTCTGTAGAGCTGCACTATATTATACAGTACTAGAGGTGTGTGTATGTTGTCTGTAGAGCTGCACTACATTATACAGAACTAGAGGTGTGTGTGTGTTGTCTGTAGAGCTGCACTACTTTATACAGTACTAGAGGTGTGTGTGTGTTGTCTGTAGAGCTGCACTACTTTATACAGTACTAGAGGGGTGTGTGTGTGTGTTGTCTGTAGAGCTGCACTACTTTATACAGTACTAGAGGTGTGTGTGTGTTGTCTGTAGAGCTGCACTACTTTATACAGTACTAGAGGGGTGTGTGTGTGTGTTGTCTGTAGAGCTGCACTACTTTATACAGTACTAGAGGTGTGTGTGTTGTCTGTAGAGCTGCACTACTTTTTACACTACTAGAGGTGTGTGTGTTGTCTGGAGAGCTGCACTCCTTTATACAGTACTAGAGGTGTGTGTGTTGACTGTAGAGCCGCACTACTTTATACAATACTAGAGGGGTGTGTGTGTTGTTTGTAGAGTTGCATTGCTTTATACAGTACTAGGTGCGTGTGTTGTCTGTAGAGCTACACTACTTTATACAGTACTAGAGGTGCGTGTGTTGTCTGTAGAGCTACACTACTTTATACAGTACTAGAGGTGTGTGTGTTGCCTGTAGAGCTGCACTACTTTATACAGTACTAGAGGTGCGTGTGTTGTCTGTAGAGCTACACTACTTTATACAGTACTAGAGGTGTGTGTGTATAACATGTGCTGTATAAGAATGCACTATACAGAGCTGGCAGCTTGTATTGTACAGCAGGCATGTATTATCTGTTCAACTGTGAAAATATTCATGCTGGGTAATTCTTCCTAAATATAGAATTTTACAGAGGAAACCTTTGAACATCATGTAACCTTCTGGACAAACCAAAATTGTATCACCTACTAAAACAAACGCACTTTACCAGGTCAAATAAAGAAATATGTAAAGTAGTGTAAATTAAAGCAGTTTAATGCAGGTATATACAATGGGCTTTTAAACATATACTCACATTGTCACTGTAAAGAACATATATGGAGCAGTGAATTACCCTTCTGATTACCAGACACATAGGAGCAATGATTGTCAGAAGCGCATATCCAGCAGATTATGTACCTGCAATTCAGTGAGGAAATCACCCGATAGTCCTGGCTATGAAGTACGCGTGATTTATACTCAGTGTGTTTCAGCACCCTGTGAGACTTCCGCCCAGCCCGACCGATGGCATCTGACAGTGACACAGAGGAGTTTTTTGATGCGCCCCAGGATGTCAACCTGTCCTGAATTGCTATCTTTTGAAGCAGTTTTTCTAACTGTAATGCTGCCAGGCAGTTAGAAAGTGACAAATGCTATATTAAAGCATGCCACAAAGGGCTATGGCCTCTAGTTACTGTCTGGTTGCCTGGCAGTGTTGGTTAGAAAAAATGCTTTAAAATATAGGAACTCAGGACAGGTTGACATCCTGGGGCACATCAAAGAACTCCTCTGTGTCACTGCCAGATGCCATCGGTCGGGCTGGGTGGAAGTCGGCCCGGCATGAAATCTGCAGGCTCCCGCTAACAGGCAAAGCTCTGGATGATAGGGAGGGGGAGGACCAGGCACAAACATACACAAACACGACTGCCGGGATCTTGCGAGAGTACTTCTCACTGACAGGAAGAGGCTGGTTGCGCACAGGGAGCTGCTACACATTGGACAAGTATGTCCCCTGCTCACTCACAGCTGCGCTGTCCTTATATAAGGCAGAGCAGACGTTTTAAGTGTAAAAGAGAGTGTCACCCCCGCTGGCCACTATTTAAATAACAATGAAAAAAATACAAAACAAAAAACTTTAGCCCTGCTGTGGTCTGTTTGCCCACTGAAGGACTAAATGTAAAAAAAACCCCACATGTCCTGCGAAAGAAACTACATAGCCCAGGCATCGGGCAATAGGAATTGCGCATCCCTGTAAGTGCATTTATGTTGTGTTTAATGCAACTTTATATTCTTCCCTTACCCTCTACGCAAGATTTCAAGTTGCGCAAACCCAATGAGCATAAATCGCAACTGCCTCCAAACGAACATGTTTACTTTCAACTTGTAATACGTGTGCTATTTCCATGGTAAGCAAAAAGACCAAAAAAACAACATTGCTTGTGCACAAAAGTTGGCGCGCCACACATGGGGGCATATCTATCAAGCTCCGTATGGATAGGCTTACCATAATTTTTAGAGGTGAAACTGGGACCACCTGGTGCGGTGCCAGTGGGGGTGTGGTCAGGAGCGTGGTCAAGGGGGCGTGGCAATTACCGGTCCTTTTAAAGTAGTAGCTTTTATGTATGTAATGTTTTGTGGATACTCTACCCTTCCTCAGTCAAACAAGTGAATCACACAGTTTAAATAGACCATAACACCTCCCCTAGTGAAAAAGGCACCATTACATTGTCATGGCAAATAAATCATTAATCTAAATCTCAGATTCTAAATAATGCCAAACATCAAGCATAATTATCAATTTCACAATTTAATATCTGCAGTGTAATATGTGTTTTATGTGTCTAATTAAGGAACAGAGCCAAATACTGATAAGGCATAAATACAACATTGAATGAAAGTAAAAAAGAAACACCTACCTGCTAAAGCTGTTTAAGAAGCTACTCTATACCATAATGCAGGAAGATTATAGCCAAAATGCTATCCTGCATGAAGTAAAGCAAGATCCACGCCAAAAATCCTTCCTGTCTGTACTTCCTAGTCATACCCATATGATTCCCCTAAAGGAATATCACTGCTGATGTCACCAGGGGTCGGATGTTACATTCTTAGAAAAATAAACCAAGTAGTACTATAAAATTAAAAAAATTCTATACTGCTCACTCAGCCGGTATTACTAAATATAAACTTTGAAGGACACGAACGTTAAGCTAAGCAGGGCTGTATGTAACAAAGTACCAGCATCCAACTATGCTGGAGAGCCACAGTCCTGTCATTTTGAATAATGTGTCTGGGTTTCAGGCGGTCTGAAACTCGGACACATGATTTGAAACCTGGAGGTGGCAACCCTACTGGGACAGAATGAACAACTGGGTGGGACACTGGGACAGCGCCTCCAAACCGGGACAATCCCAGTAAAAGTGGGACTTCTGGTAAGCCTACGTATGGAGCTTGAAGCCCCGTGTTTCTGGCGAGCCTTCAGGCTCGCCAGAAACACCAGTTATGAAGCAGCGGTCTAAAGACTGCTGCTTCATAACCTGTCCACCTGCTCTGAGCAGGCGGACAGGCATTGCCGCAATTCTACCCAATCGAGTATGGGTTGATTGACACCCCCTGCTGGTATTGCTCTCCGCATTCAGCGAGGTCTGGCAGACCTGATCCGCACTGTTGGATCAGGTCCGACAGACCTTTGTTAAATAGGCCCCATGATCTAGCCCAATAGTAGGAAAATATGTCATATTTTTAAGTCCAAACACAAGCCCTCATTCTGTACTAAACTCTAACTGCACATTTTAGATTCCCCATAAATCCAGGGGATTTAAGCAATGTTGGTGTGGTTCTAATATAAAGGTTGATGATATATGAGGCTTTTTCATTAATACTGGTTTCCCAGTAATGGGTTAACAAGTTTTTTAAATAATATATCAAATTACTTACAGTCCCTGAAATACTGCTCTCCATAACTGTCCTTGATATTTCTTGGGACTCTGCTCCAGATTTCATAAATATTTTGCAGTGTGGACTTTGGATCTGTGGCTGGAGTTCTATAAGAGCTGGGTTCAATAATGGAGATTCTGACACCAAAGGGACGTAATTCACGCCTGGAAAGACATTTAAGTAATTAAATGCTTTATAATATAAATAACCTTCTTGGAATGAGCATATCTATCCTATAGAAACATAATTAGGGCTATATCCATATATAACAAAACATGTCACTCATGATGATTTTCTTAATTTTAAATTATTTTAAACAGTGTCATTTTTTTCTTCTAAACTTATTTGTGAGCCTCATGAGCATATTGTGCAGGTTACCCTAAGATAAACTATTTATTTAGCGCATAACATTTCTTTACATTGATTTGATATTAATCCAATTATTATAACAAATGGACTAGCAGTTAGCATATAAAAGGTCCTAAGCATTTTTTTAAATATAACACAGTGTGAGCTATCAATATCATGGGACTTCACTAAGAGTACCTTGCTATATGATATTACAAGTCTATGGTAAAACATATTACTGTTGTGAGTTATGTGCTGTGACCAATACGCAATACATAACAGTGCTATGAAGTCAAGTTTTAGGGCTAGAATAAAAGTATAACAAAACAGATGTAAAACAGACTCATATATGCATATTAGGGTATAGAATATGAGTGGAGTGGTATTCTGCGCTTGTGCATTAACTCTGCTATAAGTAAGCTTTTTGAGCGCATTGGGTAGCACTCATATTACAAGTTAAAAGTAAAACGTTTTCGCACTAGAGAAAACTGGGTATGGGTGTACCTAGGTACACACAAGCTCAAAAGGGGGCGCTTCCCAATACTAAATCTAAAAACAATAGTGACTAAAATGAAAATAGAAATAAAAAATATAATATTATAGTGTATATATAAAAACCATACACCAACAGAACACAAAAGTCCAATATAATTTAAAAGGCGGCAGCACTCTGTCAAAGGAGGTCAAATCCTGGTGTGTGATGATCTATGAAAAAAAGAACAGAGGCGCTACCATGGCCTAGTACCACCAACACAGTATGATAATGTTGCAAGATTTCAAATAATACTCACAAAGGTGAAGCACCCAACGGTGCTAATGGGGCAGACTGGAACTTCGCAGTTGTCCAGCTCACTGTCCAGTCAGAAATCCCTTGGGGAAGCCTTCTTAACACCTATGTGAACACAAAAAAGCAAACAACCATAGCCAAGTAACATAGAGACAAGGGCAAGAGGAATTGTGTTGGTTGCACTTACAAGAAGGGATGCACCTCCAGGTGCAGTAACAACAGACTGGGACTTCGCAGCTGCCCAGCTGACTGAGAGCACCAGCAAGCAGCAGGCAGCTACAGACTTGTTCCAAAAAGGCCCAAAACCAGTGATGTATTAGTGTTAAACACCATACAGACAAGTGATGATGAAGCAAGTGCATAATAAAAGTAATCTTTATTCCAAAGTGACGCGTTTCTCAGCCTATAAGTTGCTGTTTCCTCAGGCTAAGAAGGCTTCCCCAAGGAATTTCAGACTGGACATCATTGCTGGTTCTATACAGTGAGCTGGACCACTGCGAAGTTCCAGTCTGCCCCATTAGCACCATTGGGTGCTTCACCTTTGTGAGTATTATTTGACATCTTGCAACATTATCATACTGTGTTGGTGGTACTAGGCCATGGTGGCGCCTCTGTTCTTTTTCCATACGTTTCCACACTAGTGCTAACTTGGCGCATGCAAAAAGCCGAACTTTGAATATTGCGACCACGTTGAAGTATTCCCCCATAGACTTCAAAATTGTAAAAGAAATGTTTAACACCCAACAAGACGCTCAAACTCAATCACATTATTAATATTTCAAATTCCAATGTTCTTCACATAGAAGAATATGTTCTATTTCTTTATATATTTATATATATATATATATATATATATATATATATATATATTCTGTATATATCTGATGGAGTTTTGTTAAAATATGTATCTATACCTATATATATAGATGATTATATATAGGTATAGATATATACATATATATATATATATATATATATATATATATATATATATATATATATATATGAATATCTATTTAAAATTCTTTGAACATATTCCACTATATAATGAACATTGTAATGTGAAATATTTACAATAAATACAGATTACGAGTTTTGCATTATGAGTATAACGCTGCTTTTTTCCTACCACTGCTATTACGAGTCTTGTAGGTATAGCTGTACCGCACACCTTTTTGGCCGTCACGCAACATAACTACCGCATCTTTCAAAAAGTCCTTTTTCAATGGGGCTTCCATAGCGCCGGTATTACGAGTTTGCCTGTCCGGCCAAAAAGTGAGCGGTACAGCCTATAACTACAAGATCTGTACCGCCACCTGAAAGTCAGTAGTTATGAGTTTTACGTTACAGAGCTGTACCATAAAACTCATAACTAAACTGCTACAAAGTACACTAACACCCATAAACTACCTATTAACCTCTAAACCGAGGCCCTCCCGCATCGCAAACACTAAAATAAAATCATTAACCCCTAATCTGCCGCTCTGGACATCACCGCCACTATAATAAACATATTAACCCCTAAACCATTGCACTCCAGCATCGCAAACACTAGTTAAATATTATTAACCCCTAATCTGCTGTCCCTAACATCGCTGCAACCTACATTACTGTTATTAACCCCTAATCTGCTGCCCCCAAAATTGCCGCCACCTAACTACACTTATTAACCCCTAATCTGCTGCCCCCAATGTTGCCGCCACACAACCAATCCCCCCAAATAAAAACCTACCTAAAAAAACTATGCTTCCCATTGACCTGAAAAGGGCATTTGGATGGGCATTGCCCTTAAAAGGGCATTCAGCTCTTTTACATTGCCCAAACCCTAAGCTAAAAATAAAACCCACCCAATAAACCCTTAATAAACCCTAATACTAACCCCCAAAGATCGACTTACAGTTTTGGAAGACCGGATATCCATCCTCATCCAGCCGGGAGAAGTCTTCATCCAAGCAGCAAAAAGTCCTCAATGAAGCCAGGAGAAGTCTTCATCCAAGCGTCAAGAAGTCGTCCTCCAGGCAGGCAGGCAGAAGTCTTCATACAGATGGCATCTTCTATCTTCATCCTTCCGGCGCGGAGCGGGTCCATTTTCAAGACATCCGGCATGGAGCATCCTCTTCATACGGTCCCAGCCATACACTGAAGGTTCCCTTTAAGGGACGTCATCCAAGATGGCGTCCCTTGAATTCCGATTGGCTGATAGAATTAAAGGGAAAAAGATCATATTGGCTGATGCAATCAGCCAATAGGATTGAGCTCGCATTCTATTGGTTGATTGGAACAGCCAATAGAATGCAAGCTCAATCCCATTGGCTGATTAGGTAATGGGAATGGGATCAGCCAATTGGAATTCAAGGGACGCCATCTTGGATGACATCCCTTAAAGGGAACCTTCAGTGTATGGCTGGGACCGTATGAAGAGGATGCTCCGTGCCGAATGTCTTGAAGATGGAGCCGCTCCGCGTCGGAAGGATGAAGATAGAAGATGCCATCTGGATGAAGACTTCTGCCCGCCTGGATGATGACTTCTTGCCGCTTGGATAAAGACTTCTCCCGGCTTCGTTGAGGACTTCTTGCCGCTTGGATGAAGACTTCTCCAAGCTTCGTTGAGGACTTCTTGTTGCTTGGATGAAGACTTCGCCAGCTGGATGAGGATGGATGTCCAGTCTTCGGGGGTTAGTGTTAGGTTTTTTTAAAGGGTTTATTGGGTGGGTTTTATTTTTAGCTTAGGGTTTTGGGCAATGTAAAAGAGCTAAATGCCCTTTTAAGGGCAATGCCCATCCAAATGCCCTTTTCAGGGCAATGGGGAGCTTAGGTTTATTTAGATAGGATTTTATTTGGGGGGTTGGTTGTGTGGGTGGTGGGTTTTACTGCTGGGGGGTTGTTTGTTTTGTTTTTTATTTTGATAGGGATATTAGATTAGGAGTAATTCATTTTTATTGTTGATCATTTCTTTTTTTATTTTGTGTAATTTAGTGTTTATTAGGTGGCCATGCAACGAAGTTGCAGGACAACCTATTGTTATTGTCAAGATTATTATTATTATTATTATTTTTTTTTATTTTTTTTTTATTATTATTATTCCGCCACTTATTCAAATGCTTATAAAAACAACAGCATAACTCAAAAACTCATGAAACTTGGCACAATGCTAAAGATCTATGCTGTGCATAATCCTATGCAACATAAATCTCATAGGTCATGTGATCTAGCAGCCATATTGCTTTTTGCGACAAATTTCAACAAACACTTGAAAATCTTCTTCTCCAGAACCGCTTATGTTACAGCTGTGAAACTTGTTGTAAGTACTGCTGTACTAACCTAGAATAAAGTTTGTTCAAGAGAAGTGATTTAGTCACATGACCTAGCTGCCATTTTGAATTGTGCGAAAATCTTTAAACATCTTCTTCTCTGCAACCACTAAGTGAAATGAAGCGCAATTTTGCACATGTGCTCCTTGCAATATCCTCTACCAAGTTTGTTCAAACTGCGAATTTTCCATAATCAACATGGCTGCTATGAGTCATTCGCCTTTTTATCGCTGTTTAATTGCGTAAATTTGCACTTTATGCATTATGTTTACACTATTTAACTATATTACAGTGTAGCAGACACATGAGTACACATATTCATGACCCCTAAAGGCAATATTGCAGTAAAAATTCGCACTGCGCAGTCGCCTTCGTGAAATAAAACATTTGCAAATTTTCATAAAACTTCTGCAAATTGTAGAGGTCTATAGTGAGCATTAGTATGTGCAATTTGAAAGCCATACAATGCATAGCTTGGCAGCCATTTTGTTTCGTATGCGCGTTTTTTAAAAACTACAAAAATCTTCTTCTCCGAAACCGCTTATGGCACAGACTTGAAATTTTGTTTACAGAGTTATCTTATGACTAACATTCAGATTTGTTCAAGAGAAGTTGATAAGTCATGTGGTTTGGCAGCCATTTTGAATTGTTCAAAAACGCTTAACGATATTTTAAAATTAATAATAAAACAAAAATCGTTTTACAAAAATGCTTTATTTTTGCCATGTTTATTGCCATCTATAGTGAGCACTATTGTGCGTAATACGGAGGCTGTATATCTTACGATCGGGCAGCCATCTTGGTTTACGCGAGAATTTCGAAAGTCTATTTTCTCTGCAACCGCTTATGTAAGAACTGTGAAATTTGCTGTCTTATATTGTGACCTAGATTAAAATCTGATCGTGATGAAAGTAGTAGTCATACGGTGGGGCAGCCATCTTGAAAAACGCAAAAATTTCGAAAATGTGTTTTCTTTCCAACTGCTAATTTTAGAATTGTAAAAACTTCAAAAAAGCTTTATATTGTGACTTAGCTGCTTGTATGCCATTGCAATGTTGATGCGCATGGCCACCTCTATCGCTGCTTGCAGCTATATTTATTTTTTGTAATTTAGATAAATGTATTTTTTTAATTTAATTTATTTAATTTTATTGTAATGTTAGGTGTTAGTGTAACTCAGGTTAGGTTTTATTTTACATGTAAATTTGTATTTATTTTAACTAGGTAGCTAGTAAATAGTTAATAACTACTAGTTAAAATAAATACAAACTTAGCTGTGAAATAAAAATAAAACCTAAGCTAGCTACAATGTAACTATTAGTTATATTGTAGCTAGCTTATGGTTTATTTTACAGGTAAGTATTTAGTTTTAAATAGGAATTATTTAGTTATTAATAGTAGGTTTTATTTAGAATTATTTTAATTATTTTAAGGATAGGGGTGTTAGGGTTAGGGTTACGTTAGGGTTAGGGTTAGACTTAGGGTTAGGTTTAGGGGTTAATATATTTATTTAGTGTTAGTGATGTGGAAGGCCAGAGGTTTAGGGGTTAATAACTTTAGTATAGTGGCGGCGGCGACATTGGGGGCGGCAGATTAGTGGTTAATACATTTATGTAGGTGGTGGCGACATTGGGGGCGGCAGATTAGGGGTTAATAAATTTATGTAGGTGGCGGCGACATTGGGGCGGCAGATTAGGCGTTAATAAATTTATGTAGGTGGCGGCGACATTGGAGCGGCAGATTAGGGGTTAATAAATGTATGTGTAGAAGAAAGAACAAGAGCGCAACCTCAGACTCAAGTGAAATTTTATTAAGTACACAATAAGGGCAAACACATAATGCACTTACAAAAGATTTTTTTTTTTTTGTATTTAAAATAGAAATAATTGAAATACCATTCTTCACTCAGAAGAACAGAGCTATTTCAAGTATTTCTTAGCACTTCTTCACCTTTAGCGCACTTGGATAAGCACACCTTTGGGATAGTGTGCAAGTGAAGCCAGAATAGCTATTTGTAGCAAGCTGCATTGAAGTCTATGGGGAAAGGGGCTTAGCGTGGCCAAACTATCCGTTCTCCAGATGTTTTCAGCCTAAGGATTTCACTTAAGTCAATTTTTTTTACTTTCAACTTGTTATTTGAGTGCAAGAAGTAGAGCACTGTTGATTAAACTTGAGTGATGTAATCGCTCAATAGTGCTAATATTTTTGCACTCCACTTGTAATCTAGCCCTAAATATGAACTGTTACTTTGTGACGTCTTACCTCAAAGAATCCGAAAATGCCTCCACCCCATGCTTGGAGATACTGTATCCACCTCCTGTGAAAGCTAATCTCCCCATGACACTGGACATATTAACAATGCGTCCTTTGGCTTTTCTTACAAGAGGTAACAAGTTTAGTGTTATGTCAACTGCTCCTACCAAATTCACATTCAGTATCCGAGCAAAGTCATCCTTTGTCAGCCATTCATTTGGGGCAATGTGAGTTCCAATCCCAGCATTATTCACTAAGCCCCAAAGCCCTGTGGAGTGATAAGCAAAACAATTCATTATTATTAAAATACTCGATAACTTCCCTAGGTATATGTTGTAGTCTACCAAAGGATCTCTATAATTGTTGTTGATTTTTATATATGCCTATATTAAGTAGTTATGTTATGGCCACAAGTTAAAACAGTTGTTTAAATATATATATAAAAAAAAGGAAAAAGGTTATTGTTAGTGTAAAAGGTAACTTCCCTTACGATAGTAGTCACAGCCAACCTTCTCCTTTTAGCTGTGTATAAACATATTGTATGGGAACGGTGGGGCCAGTGGGGTGATACGTGTAGCCTCCCAAATGTTCACCTCGCAGCTTGCCTTAAACAAGTTGGTGTAGAACGCACAGGTGATAGCAGTTACTTAAAGGAATATACTCACAGATAGAACTGTAAAGTGAATGCAATTATGAGGGCAAAACTCACTGGTGAGTGAGTGTGTCCAAAAATGAGTGCTTCCATGCACTTATTTTATCTTGATAGATTCAGATAAGTAAATAGTTAAAAAAAAAAAAAGTAACTTTTATTTTTGCAAGTTAAAAAACAGCAAGTTTTAATGGTATCCTGATGCCCACACTTTAAATTAAAAGCACATCTCCTGTTATGTATATTTCGATATATATTGAATCTTTGGAGCAGTGGTATACACAGATAATTTAGTTCAGATGTAGCTGACTTGTCCCTATTGTTTGGATTATATTATGATCCTGGGTATAATGAAATCATTTAGCTTGGCCTAATGTTAGTCTTGTTCAACATTATACTCTGATCTAATCCCCACTTTGAATACAGTAGATAACAACCTTATGTTATTGTAGCTTTAGTCATTCCAAACTAATTTATAGATCTGCTAATGAATAATAGTGTCTCTGTATATTGCTCTATGTGTTTGCCTGTTACTTAGTACCTTGTGAAAAAGAGCATATTCTTGAAGTGTATGATTTCAACATATATTTAATTGGTATTTGTTTGGGGTGAAATATCTAGTGTTCTGATTTTAACGTAATAAGGATTATAAGTATACTCATATGGGTAATAATCCTTTATGGCTTTCTAAGGATCGTTACTATGTATCAGTACACTGATATAATTCAGATTGCACTTAGAGGGCTCTTAATGTTTGCCATACCTAAATCGGTTATTTCCTTAAACGTAATACAGCTTATAAGAGGATTCGTTTTGTCGCTATTTGCTACTTGTTTAGTTTACGTGTGTTTAAATTATGTCCTCGTATATACCCCCAAGTTATATAGCAATAACAGTAAACCACTATATATAGATAACATTATCTTATTCAACTTGAACCAAAAGTTATTTTGTGGCTCCTGTGTATTGACTGAGCTACGGTATTAAGAGCACGATCAGTTATGCTGGCGAGACCGCCGTTAAATTACCAATGGTGTACATATAATAATATACATTGTTTCTTATTGAAGTAAATATCTATCAAATAAACCACAACAGGAGAGCGGATTAAAATACAAAAACCCCTGATGCAGCATTTCTGATACGCTTCCTCAGAGGGGGTAAGCGGGGCAGCAAGAGATGCTGATTTATAGGCCTTTATGCACTCGCCACTAAATTCTGATTGGTTATTGACGTCAGTATCTATTGGTTCTTCAGACTGTCAGTCAATGTCAAGTTACGTCTTCTGTTTACTTGCGTTATTTGTTCTATGCAAGTGTAGTGACAAATAAATTGCAACTTTGTATCTCTTGACTTTGGTGACTTTTAATTGTACACTCATCCATAAGTATTGTTAAACTTGTTATGATTGTTATAAACATCAATCTAGCACTTTATTGTAAGGTCCTGTCTGACATCATAGCGTTGATTTCTCATGGGGGTCTGCAATCGTGATTCATCTGTCAGATTGTTCGCTTGTATGTATATTATATAGGTTATATTAGAAGAAGAGCTCATAATTATTATACCCTTTAGATGTTAATGTGTATTGTGATTCATTTTTATACGGACGGTGAAAATTGCCACAGTATAAGGACTCTTAAATAATGGTCTCCTAACAATTATGTTTGGACAACAGAACTGACCCCATCTCGTAATATGGGGATTGAGATGGCAATATTATGCCATATAACTGGTGTGTTGTGTTGATAAAACACTGTGATGGGGGTGTACCCCAGCTTGTAGATATCAATAAAGGTTGAGGGTGATGCAAAAAGCGTATATAACATTCCTTAGCTATTACGCTATGGATATGTGAAGTGATGTGAAGTCTTGGATAAATACATTTAAATAGTAACATAAGTGTGACAGGTAGTGAATAATTATAGTAAAGTAAAATAATGAAAAATTCAAACGATAAAATAATTGTGTGTTGTGAATACCCTTAAGTCCAAACAATCTTTTGATAGGGTATCTAAAATGTTAGTGTTGATTTCTATAGGGCTACTGGCATGCTTATAAGTGTGGAAATTTGTTATAATGTGCAGTTGGAAATTATTGCCATCTGTTATTTTATTAGTGATACTTTGGGGCCTATCTATCAAGCTCCAAACAGAGCTTGACGACCCGTGTTTCTGGCGAGTCTTAAGACTCGCCAGAAACACAAGTTATGGAGCAGCGGTCACAAAGACCGCTGTTCCATAACCCTGTCCGCCTGCTCTGAGCAGGCGGACAGGAATCGCCGGAATTCAACCCGATCAAGTACGATCGGGTTGATTAACACCCCCTGCTGGCAGCCCATTGGCTGCGAGTCTGCAGGGGGCGGTGTGGCACCAGCAGCTCATGTGAGCTGCTGGTGCAATGCTGAATACGGAGAGCGTATTGCTCTACGCATTCAGCGATGTCTTGCGGACCTGATCGCACTGTTGGATCAGGTACACAAGACATTTGATAAATAGGCCCCTTCGTGTGGTTGTTATAGTGATTAAAAATAGATTATTAGAACTAAGTGCTGGTCCCATATTCCGGATTCAATGTTTTTAGAAGGATTTGTCATCTGTACTCTTAATGCTATATTATCAAATACTAGGTTGATGCTATATGATTGAATTCTGGTATATGGATGTTGGAAACAGATATACATTATAATTGTTGCAATCATTCATTCTGAGTTTGTTCAATGTCGCCGCCTCTTATACCTAGGGTGGCTTGTTGTAAGACAGTGAACTTTAACAAGGTGTCATTGCTGTTATGTTTGTAGTAAAAGTGTTTTGTGACACTAGTTATAGTTGTATTCTTTTCAAGATCTTTTTTGGCATTACGAATGTTCCTACTGTGTTCCATGACCCGTATTCTTACTTGACGTGACGTCATCCCGACGTAAAACAAACTGCATGGGCATTGTATTGCATAGACTACTCCTATAGTTGTACAAGAAAAATATGCAGTTAATAGATGTTTTTTTCAATATTTATCATGGATCTCTTTAATCTTCCACACTTTACAAAATGTACTTCATGCCCGAAGGCAGAACATACATTGATCTAAGATGTCATCGCAGAAAATGCAGCATGTCTGCAGAAAGAACAGGACACATGCAGGAACTGTTAGCACTTTAACTTTGCAGCACTGCTCCACATTAGGCTGTTCTTTTCAATCAGAGCTGTACTCTGGCTGCACTGTTTTGCTTAACACAGTGCATTCAGAGCAAAGTGCTGTTTGAAGTGAACAGTCAAATATGCAGTAGTGCTGCAAAGCAGCAGTGCATTGATTTTTGACTGGCTCTCAGGGATTATTGTCAAACCCGCACCCCTAGCCTTTCCAAGTCTGCAAAGTTGTTTTTTTCTGAATGTAAGACGTTTATATGAGCAATGCACCTTTTTTAATACTACACTTCTATGTTAGACGAAGAGAAAAGGAAACAAATTTATTCAAGAAACATTTTATAATTTCTTTTTGTTGTCTGCAGCTAATTTGCAATGCAATTTGTAACTACTACAATATATTCTAAAACTTTAAAATGGTTTAACCAACACATTGCAATTGTACTGGTGATTTAGTGTAACTGCCTAATTTAAAATGGAATTTTATTTAAAAATGACCTGCAGAAAAATTTTTACTAAAAAAATTCTCAATGCAGAAAGTGAAAAAAGGTTCTGCCTCTGGGACTGCATGTACCACATAGAAACATGCCTGGAGATTGGCTTACTTTTCTGGATCTGTGAACATAGTGGCTTGTTACTAATCTATCTTTTAGATTCTTTGGTCTTTTATAACCAATTGATACTTGGTCTCCAATAAGACTTGCTAGAAGAGGATCATTTAATAAAATGTGCCAATTATCGTTTATCACCTTCATGACTTGTTTTATTTGAGAGTTAGAGGTTGTAATTAATCTTGGAGTATTGTCCGTTGTTTTTTGACGTGGTTGTAGCAATGTCTGGCATTCCATTTTTACAACTTGTGTACTTGCTCTTTTGATTGAACGCTTGCTATACCCTCTGTCTTGGAGTCTACTAGAAAGCTTTTTTGCTTCTTGTTAGTACTGAGTGATGTTAGAACAATTACGTCTCAAACATAAACTCCCCTTTCGGGTGGATTTTAGGGTGCAAGGAACATGGACACTAGTATGATGTAACAGGGTATTGGTTGCTGTTGCCTTCCTGTATAATGTAGTGCTTACATGTCCTTGCTCATTAGCTTGTATCTCCAGATCTAAAAAGTTTACTTTCTGATGACTATACACATAGGTGAGTCTCAAATTTAGATTGTTGTTATTTAAGTTAGTCAGAAAGTTCTAAAGGGTGTCGCTTAATCCTTCCCAGATAAATAGGATGTCATCTATATAACAAATCCACAGTGGGATGTGGCGTATATAGATATCATTTGTGTCTGAGAAGACAATTTTGTTCTCCCACCACCTAAGAAATAAATTTGGATATGTGGGGGAACATGCTGTGCCCATTGCAGTGCCTTTGATCTGTAAATAAAAATGGTCTTTAAATGTGAAATAATTATGATGCAGAATAAAGTGTAATAATTGTTTAATACAATAATTATGGTCTTGATTGTCAGTTACATTTGAAGCTAAGAAATATGAGACTGCCTGTTCACCCAGCTGGTGTCTGATGTTAGTGTAAAGCGCTTCTACATCTGCTGTAATAAGAAAGGAATTTGGAGACAATGTTAAGTTTTCCAATTTCTGACGCACTTCCATCGTATCTTTGATATACGATGGTAGTGTGTATAGATAATCTCAAAGTCTTTGATCAATGTATTGGCTAGACTTTTCAGTAAGGCTGTTGTTACCTAAGACATTGAGGCCTATCTATCAAACTCCAAATGGAACTTGAAGGGCTGTGTTTCTGGCGAGTCTTCAGACTCGCCAGAAACAGCAGTTATGAAGCAGCGGTCACAAAGACCGCTGCTCCATAACCCTGTCCACCTGCTCTGAGCAGGCGGACAGGAATCGCCACAATTCAACCAGATCGAGTACGATCGGGTTGATTGACACCTCCCTGCTGGTGGGCCATTGGCCGCGAGTCTGCAGGGGGCAGGGTTGCACCAGCAGCTCTTGTGAGCTGCTGGTGCAATGCAGAATACGGAGAGCGTATTGCTCTCCGCATTCAGCAAGGTCTTGCGGACCTGATCCGCACTGTCGGATCAGGTCCGCAAGACCTTTAATAAATTGGCCTCTATAGGTCTTCCTGGGGGTTTGTGGATATCTTTATTTATCTTCGGAATAAGATAAAAAGTATCTGTGGTAGGATGTGGTTGTGTTAGAAATTGTTTTTCAGATGTATTAATTATTTGATCTTTGTACGCTTTATCAATGATTTGATTATATCTTTCAAGGCACAACTGTGTGGGGTTATTAAACAAGTTCTTATAACATTGGTCATTATCCAATTGTTTCATAGCTTCCTCCAGGTACATGTCTTTATGCCAAAGAACTATATTCCCTCCCTTGTCCAAGGGCTTGATGATTGTATCCTGCCAAGTTTGGAGTTCTTGAATAGCTCTCTTTTCCTGCGTAGACAGATTGGGAGTAGGCCAGGAAACTATCATAATAAGAAAGTATACAAATGGCAAGAGATACAATACACATACTCACAATATAAAAAACCTCAAAATGTATTTAGGTTTAATGATAGTGAAATTGAAGTATCAGAATCAGACACCTCAACTGAGTAGTGTCAATTCTGAAAATAGTATCCAACCCAGAACATATACAAGATCACAAATGCAGGCACTAGACAATAGAAATGACACAACTCCCTCCTACTATAGAAAACACAGAGAACCCCACTAATAAACACTACATCCCAACAATCAAGTTCCAACAAACACAAAACACAAACAATACCCCCCAGAGAAACAAGGAGGAGACAACTGAGTCCCTTTTCAAAGATACGAAAGGGAACTTAAAAGTTATAAATCTTACTCAACACACCTTGAACAATGATCATATTACAATCTTGTCTAAAGGTCTGAGTTTTTGTCCAACTAATAATCTTAATAAATTTGAGTTAGTTAAAGACGTACACTTGTTTACTAGAAAATTGTTACTCAAAAAACTTTATGCTAAGAAAGAATTAGGCGATGACTGGACTATATCTGATCAGTCAGCCTTAAATTATCTAGAGGAATTGTTACAAGACAATACAATAGAGACATGTTCAGATACTCACTGGACACAAAAAAGTAAAAAATAAGTCCAAATATATACCTCCAAGCAACCTGTCACCTGAAATACAAGTATGTAATCAAATAGTCTGTCAGAAAATTGAAGAATTGCCTGAGTACTGGCCTACTCCCAATATGTATATACAGGAAAAGAGAGTTATTCAAGAAATCCAAACTTAGCAGGATACAATCATCAAGCCTCGGACAAGATAGGGAATATAGTTCTTTGGCATAAAGACATGTACATGGAGAAAGCTATGAAACAATTGGATAATGACAAATCCAATTGACTGGACTATATCTGATCAGTCAGCCTTAAATTATCTACAGGAATTGTTACAAGACAATACAATAGAGACATGTTCAGATACTCACTGGACACAAAAAAGTAAAAAATAAGTCCAAATATATACCTCCAAGCAACCTGTCACCTGAAATACAAGTATGCAATCAAATAGTCTGTCAGAAAATTGAAGAATTGCCTGAGTACTGGCCTACTCCCAATCTGTATATACAGGAAAAGAGAGTTATTCAAGAAATCCAAACTTAGCAGGATACAATCATCAAGCCTCGGACAAGATAGGGAATATAGTTCTTTGGCATAAAGACATGTACATGGAGAAAGCTATGAAACAATTGGATAATGACAAATCCAATTGACTGGACTATATCTGATCAGTCAGCCTTAAATTATCTACAGGAATTGTTACAAGACAATACAATAGAGACATGTTCAGATACTCACTGGACACAAAAAAGTAAAAAATAAGTCCAAATATATACCTCCAAGCAACCTGTCACCTGAAATACAAGTATGCAATCAAATAGTCTGTCAGAAAATTGAAGAATTGCCTGAGTACTGGCCTACTCCCAATCTGTATATACAGGAAAAGAGAGCTATTCAAGAAATCCAAACTTAGCAGGATACAATCATCAAGTCTCGGACAAGATAGGGAATATAGTTCTTTGGCATAAAGAGATGTACATGGAGAAAGCTATGAAACAATTGGATAATGACAAATGTTATAAGAAATTGTTTAGTAACCCCACACAGATGTACCTAAAAAGATATAATCAAATCATTAATAAAGCGTACAAAGATCAAATAATTAATACATCTGAAAAACAATTTCTAACACAACCACATCCTACCACAGCTACATTTTATCTTATCCAAAGATACATAAAGATATCCACAAACCTCCAGGAAGACCTATAGTCTCAGGTAACAACAGCCTTACTGAAAAGCCTAGTATAGTCATCAGAAAGTGAACTTTTTAGATCTGCAGATACAAGCTAATGAGCAAGGACATGTAAGCACTACATTATACAGGAAGGCAACAGCAACCAATACCCTGTTACATCATACTAGTGCCCATGCTCCTTGCACCCTGAAAGCCATCCCGAAAAGGCGAGTTCATACGTTTCAGACGTAATTTTTCTAACATCACTCAGTACAAACAAGAAGCAAACAAGCTGTAAAAGTGGAACACCAAACATTGCTACAACCACATCAAAAAACAACGGACAATACTCCAAGATTAATTACAACCTCTAACTCTCAAATAAAACAAGTCATGAAGGTGATAAATGATAATTGGCACATTTTATTAAATGATCCTCTTCTAGCAAGTCTTATTGGAGACTGAGTATTAATAGGTTATAAAAGACCAAAGAATATGAAAGATACAAGCCACTATGTTCACAGATCCAGAAAAGTAAGCCAATCTCCAGGCATGTTTCCATGTGGTACATGCAGTACATGTTCTAAAGTGTGGAAGATTAAATAGATCCATGATAAATATTGAAAAAAACATCTATTAACTGCACATTTTTCTCGTACAACTATAGGAGTAGTCTACACGATACAATGCCCATACAATTTGTTTTACGTTGGGATAACGTCACGTCAAGTAAGAACACGAGTCATGGAACACAGTAGGAACATTCGTAATGCCAAAAAAGATCTTGAATAGAATAAAACTATAACTAGTGTCACAAAACACTTTTACTACAAACATAACAGCAATGACACCTTGTTAAAGTTCACTGTCTTACATCAAGCCACCCTAGGTATAAGAGGCAGCGGCATCAAACAAACTTTACTGAGAATCGAATGCAGATGGATTCATCTATTAAACAGTGTAAGACCATTCAGAGTGAATGATTACAACAATTATACTGTATATCTGTAATGAGCTGTTTCCAACATCCATATACCAGAATTCAATCATATAGCATCAACCTAATATTTGATAATATAGCATAAAGGGTACAGATAACAAATCCTTATAAAAACATTGGAACCGGAATATGGGACCAGCACTTAGTTCTAATAATCTATTTTTAATCATTATAACAACCACACAAAGTATCACTAATAAAGAAACAGATGGCAATAATTTCCAACCGCACATTATAACAAATTTCAACACTTATAAGCATGCCAGTAACCCTATAGAAATCAACACTAACATTTTAGATACCCTATCAAAAGATTGTTTGGACTTTAGGGTATTCACAGCACAAAATTATTTTATCGTTTGAATTTTTCCATTATTTTACTTTACTATAATTATTTACTACCAGTCACACTTATGTTACTATTTAAATGAATTTATCCAGGACTTCACATCACTTCACATATCCATAGCGAAATAGCTAAGGAGTGTTATATACGCTCCTTTTTGCATCACCCTCAACCTTTATTAATATCTACAAGCTTTATCAACACAACAGTTATATGGCATAATATCGCCATCTCAATCCCCATATTACGAGATGGGGTCAGTTCTGTTGTCCAAACATAATTGTTAGGAGATATTAAATAAAAAAGAAAATGAAAAGTACTAGAAAAAATCCCTCTTGCCTCAAACCTTAAATAGAGAAAAACAATGGCTATATATTGCTATGACCATCCATAATGGTGGAGTAAAACATCAACACACATGATACTAGTGTCAAACGGCTAGATTACGAGTTGTGCGTTAGGGTAAAAAAGCAGAGTTAAGAGGTCCTAACGCTGCTTTTTTACGCCCGCTGCTATTACGAGTCTTGAAGTTTTAGGGTCACCGCACACTTCTTTGGCCATACCGCAAAACGACGACGCAAAATGTAAACTTTGTAAAGTCTTTTTTCTATGGGACTTCCATAGCGCCGGTATTACGAGTCTGTCCTGGGAGGCCAAAAAGTGAGCGGTACACCCTACCCCGTCAAGAGTCCAAAGGCATTTAAAAGTCAGTAGTTAAGAGTTTTATGGTACAACGCTGTAACATAAAACTCTTAACTAAAGTGCTAAAAAGTACACTAACCACCATAAACTACCTATTAACCCCTAAACCGAGGCCCTCCTGCATCACAAACACTATACTAAAATTTTTAACCCCTAATATGCAGCTCTGAACACCTCCACCACCTACATTATATTTATGAACCCCTAAGCTGCTGCCCCCAACATTGCCGACAACAACATTATATTTATGAACCCCTAATTTGCCACCCTCAATGTCGCCGCAACCTACTTATATTTATTAACCCCTAATCTGCCGCCCACAACGTCGCCGCCACTATATTAAAGTTATTAACCCCTAAACCTAAGTCTAACCCTAAACCTAACACCCACTAACTTAAATATAATTTAAATAAATCTAAATATTAACTACATTATTATCCTATCATTAACTACATTATTCCTATTTAAAACTAAATACTTACCTATAAAATAAACCCTAAGCTAGCTTTAATATAACTAATAGTTACATTGTAGCTAGCTTAGGATTTATTTTTATTTTACAGGCAAGTTTGTATTTATTTTAACTAGGTAGAATAGTTATTAAATAGTTATTAACTATTTAATAACTACCTAGCTAAAATAAATACAAAAGTACCTGTAAAATAAAACCTAACCTAAGTTACACTAACACCTAACACTACACTATAATTAAATAAATTAACTAAATTAACAACAATTAAATCAATTAAATTAAATTAGCTAAAGTACAAAAAAAATTCTAAATTACAGAAAATAATAAACAAATTACAAGATATTTAAACTAATTACACCTAATCTAATACCCCTATCAAAATAAAAAAGCCCCCACAAAATAAAAAAAACCCTAGCCAAAACTAAACTACCAATAGCTCTTAAAAGGGCCTTTTGCGGGGCATTGCCCCAAAGTAATTAGTTCTTTTACCTGAAAAAAAAAATACAATCAACCCCCTCAACAGTAAAACCCACCACCCACACGACCAACCCCCAAATAAATTACTATCTAAAAAAACCTAAGCTCCCCATTGCCCTGAAAAGGGCATTTGGATGGGCTTTGCCCTTAAAAGGGCAGTTAGCTCTTTTGCAAGCCCAAACCCTAACCTAAAAATAAAACCCACCCAATACACCTTTAAAAAAACCTAACACTAACCCCCTGAAGATCGTCTTACCGGGAGAAGTCTTCATCCAAGCCGGGCCGAAGTCCTCAACGAAGCTGGGAGAAGTCTTCATCCAAGCTGGGCAAAGTGATCCTCCAGACGGCCAGAAGTCTTCATCCAGACGGCATCGTCTATCTTCATCCATCCGGCATGGAGCGGGTCCATCTTCAAGACATCCGACGCAGAGCCTCCTCTTCATCCCACGACTAAAGACGAATGAAGAAACCTTTAAGTGACATCATCCATGGCTTTTTGGTTATTGGTTGAGGACTTCGGCCCGGCTTGGATAAAGACTTCTCCTGGTAAGTTGATCTTCAGGGGGTTAGTGTTAGGTTTTTTTAAGGGTGTATTGGGTGGGTTTTATTTTTAGGTTAGGGTTTGGGCTTGCAAAATAGCTAACTGCCCTTTTAAGGGCAATGCCAATCCAAATGCCATTTTCAGGGCAATGGGAAGCTTATTTTTTTTTTTAGATAGTATTTTATTTGGGGGGTTGGTTGTGTGGGTGGTGGGTTTTGTACTGTACTGTTGGGGGTTGTTGGGGGTTGTTTGTAAAAAAAAATTCAGGTAAAAGAACTGATTACTTTGGGGCAATGCCCCGCAAAAGGCCCTTTTAAGGGCTATTGGTAGTTTAGTTTAGGCTAGGGTTTTTTTTTTTTTTTTTTTTTTATTTTGATAGGGATATTAGAATAGGTGTAATTAGTTTAAATATCTTGTAATTTGTTTATTATTTTCTGTAATTTAGTGTTTGTTTTTTGTACTTTAGCTAATTTAATTTAATTGATTTAATTGTTGTTAATTTAGTTAATGTATTTAATTATAGTGTAGTGTTAGGTGTTAGTGTAACTTAGGTTAGGTTTTATTTTACAGGTAAGTTTGCATTTATTTTAGCTAGGTAGTAGTGATGTCACGAATAGTTCACCGGCGAATAGCTCCCGGCGAACATAGCATGTTCGCGTTCGCCTCGGCAGGCGAACATATGCAATGTTCGATCCGCCCCCTATTCGTCATCATTGAGTAAACTTTGACCCTGTACCTCACAGTCAGAAGACACATTACAGCCAATCAGCAGCAGACCCTCCCTCCCAGACCCTCCCACCTCCTGGACAGCATCCATTTTAGATTCATTTGGAAGCTGGATTCTTAGTGAGAGGAGGGACAGTATAGCTGCTGCTGATTTAATAGGGAAATCGATAGCTAGGCTAGTGTATTCAGTGTCCACTACAGTCGTCCTGAAGGACTCATCTGATCTCTGCTGTAAGGACAGCACCCCAAAAAGAACATCAGTCTGCTTTTTTTTTTTTCCTGTGTAATCTAATTGCAGTTGCCTTCCTGCCAGCGTGTGTGTCAGGCTCACAGCGTATACTGTGCCCACTTGCCCAGTGCCACCACTCATATCTGGTGTAACAGTAGTTTACATTTAAAAAAAACAACACTGTTTTGACTGTGAAATAATAGCAGACAGCTGCCAGTACCCAAGATGGCCGCCAATAAGGCAGATGGGGAGGGTTAGAGAGCTGTTTTGGGGGTATCAGGGAGGTTGGGGGCTAAGGGGGGATGCTACACCACAGCATATGTAAATATGCTTTAAAAAATAAAAAAAAAATTAAAAACCTTTTATTTTAGTACTGGCAGACTTTCTGCCAGTACTTAAGATGGCGGGGACAATTTTGGGATGGGGGAGGGAAGGGAGCTGTTTGGGAGGGATCAGGGGGTCTGATGTGTCAGGTGGGAGGCTGATCTCTACACTAAAGCTAAAATGAACCCTACAAGCTCCCTACAAACTACCTAATTAACCCTTTCACTGCTAGCCATAAAAAACGTGTCATGCGCAGCAGCATTTAGCGGCCTTCTAATTACCAGAAAGCAACGCCAAAGTCATATATGTCTGCTATTTCTGAACAAAGGGGATCCCAGAGAAGCATTTACAACCATTTGTGCCATAACTGCACAAGCTGTTTGTAAATGATTTCAGTGAGAAACCTAAAAATTGCAAAAAAAATTAAGTTTTTTTTAAATTTGATCGCATTTGGCGGTGAAATGGTGGCATTAAATATACCAAAATGGGCTTAGATCAATACTTTGGGTTGTCTACTACACTACACTTAAGCTAAAATTAACTCTACAAGATCCCTACATGTTCCCTAATTAACCCCTTCACTGCTGGGCATAAAACACGTGTGGTGCGCAGTGGCTTTTAGCAGCCTTCTAATTACCAAAAAGCAACGCCAAAGCCATATAAGTCTGCTATTTCTGAACAAAGGGGATCCCAGAGAAGCATTTACAACCATGTATGCCATAATTGCATAAGTTGTTTGTAAATAATTTCTGTGAGAAACCTAAAGTTTGTGAAAAAGTGAACAATTTTTTTTTATTTGATCGCATTTGGCGGTGAAATGGTGGCATGAAATATACCAAAATGGGCCTAGATCAATACTTTGGGTTGTCTACTACACTACACTTAAGCTAAAATTAACTCTACAAGCTGCCTACATGCTCCCTAATTAACCCCTTCACTGCTGGGCATAAAACACGTGTGGTGCGCAGTAGCATTTAGCAGCCTTCTAATTACCAAAAAGCAACGCCAAAGCCATATAAGTCTGCTATTTCTGAACAAAGGGGATCCCAGAGAAGCATTTACAACCATTTATGCCATAATTGCATAAGTTGTTTGTAAATAATTTCTGTGAGAAACCTAAAGTTTGTGAAAAAGTGAACAATTTTTTTTTAATTTGATCGCATTTGGCGGTGAAATGGTGGCAGGAAATATACCAAAATGGGCCTAGATCAATACTTTGGGTTGTCTACTACACTACACTTAAGCAAAAATTAACTCTACAAGCTGCCTACATGCTCACTAATTAACCCCTTCACTGCTGGGCATAAAACACGTGTGGTGCGCAGTAGCATTTAGCAGCCTTCTAATTACCAAAAAGCAACGCCAAAGCCATATAAGTCTGCTATAATGGCATGTCTGGCACACAGTGTTGGGGCAAGGGTCCATCTGACCACTGATACCTGGTCTGCAAAGCATGTTCAGGGCAGGTATATCACCTACACTGCGCACTGTGAAGCAGGCGTAACCCTTACACTACCTGATCGATACAACATCATACCTGATATTTTAAAGCACGTTATTCCAAACAATTTAGGAATGTTAGGTGATTTATGCCCTTTATGGATTAAAACCAGACTCTGCATCAACTATGTAATTTTCCATGGGAGTTTTGCCATGGATCCCCCTCCGGCATGCCACAGTCCAGGTATTAGTGCCCTTGAAACAACTTTTCCATCACTATTGTGGCCAGAAAGAGTCCCTGTGGGTTTTAAAATTTGCCTGCCTATTGAAGTCTATGGTGGTTCGCCCGGTTCACCCGTTCGCGACCTTTTTCGGAAGTTCGCGTTCGCCGTTCGCGAACCCAAATTTTTAGGTTCGCGACATCACTACTAGGTAGTTATTAAATAGTTTATAACTATTTAGTAACTATTCTACCTAGTTAAAATAAATACAAACTTGACTGTAAAATAAAAATAAATCCTAAGCTAGCTACAATGTAACTATTAGTTATATTGTAGCTATTTTAGGGTTTATTTTATAGGTAAGTATTTTGTTTTAAATAGGAATAATGTAGTTAATGATAGTAATTTTCTTTATATTTATTTAAATTATATTTGTTAGGGGGTGTTAGGGTTAGGGTTAGACTTAGGTTTAGGGGTTAATAAATTTAGTATAGTGGCGGCGACGTTGGAGGCAGAAGATTAGGGGTTAATAAATGTACTTAGGTGGCGTCAATGTTAGGGACAGCAGATTAGGGGTTAATAATATTTAACTAATGTTTGCGAGGCTGGAGTGTGGCGGTTTATGGGTTAGTTTGTTTATTATAGTGGCGGCGATGTTGGGGCAGCAGATTAGGGGTTAATAAGTTTAGGTAGGTTGTGGCGACATTGGGGGTGGCAGATTAGGGGTTAATAAATATAATGTAGGTGTCGGCGATGTTGTGGGCAGCAGATTAGGGGTTCATAAGTATAATGTAGGTGGCGGCGGTGTCCGGAGCAGCAGATTAGGGGTTAATAAGAATAATGTAGGTGTCGGCGATGTCTGGGGCGGCAGATTAGCGGTTAATAAGTGTAAGATTAGGGGTGTTTAGACTTGGGGTTCATGTTAGGGTGTTAGGTGTAGACATAACTTTAATTTCCCCTTAGGAATCAATGGGCTGTGTTAAGGAGCTTTACGCTGCTTTTTTGCAGGTGTTAGACTTTTTCTCAGCCAGCTCTCCCTGTTGATTCCTATGGGGAAATTGTGCAGGAGCACGTACAACCAGCTCACCGCTGACTTAAGCAGCGCTGGTATTGGAGTGCGGTAATGAGCAAAATTTTGCTCAACGCTCACTTCTTGTCTTTTAACGACGGGTTTGTAAAAACTTGTAATACCAGAGCTGTAGGGAAGTGAGCGGTGAGGGAAAACTGCTCGTTAGCACTGCATAGCCTCTAACGCAAAACTCATAATCTAGCCGAAAGTGATTAGTTTATTGCACTATAAAATAAGATAAATAGTGCATGTGAACTTACATAAAATACATTATATATATTGCAGTGAGTCCCAAGAGAAACAAAAAAGTATTTTGTTAATGTCTTTTTTCCATTTGTGATAAAGGAAATAGTGACAAAAAACAATTGTAATCCTGGTATCGTTCCTGCTTGCAATTAAGCACTGCTTAATTACAGAGAGAGGCAGTAAAGTAAGGCTCTGCTACTTACGCTGAAAAGCTAGCAGTGTACAACTGCCAAACTGAACAGCTGAGCAGTCAGAGAGCTTCTGGAACACCAACACTAAACTGCCAATACTACCATGCAAAAAACAGACCCAATAAAGCTGGTAACTAGAACCTGATAGCCACATAAGCTTACTGTGATTCAGCAACAGTTGTGTCCCAGGTCAGTGATGATTTGAGCAAAGATTCTTTGTTTTCCAGTGAAGGTAAAAGGATATGTGTATAACACTTGCTCCAGGGATCTTGAAAGGAAATTAGCCTACAATCGTTTCACCAAATTGGCTTCAAATTACAAGCCCTGATGAAGCCAATTTGGTGAAACGATTATAGGCAAATTTCCTTTCAAGATCCCTGGAGCAAGTGTTATCCACATATCCTTTTACTTTTACTGGAAAACAAATAATCTTTGCTCAAATCATCACTGAACTGGGACACAACTGTTGCTGAATCACAATAAGCTTATGTGGCTATCAGGTTCTAGTTTTATTGGGTCTTTTTTTTGCATGGTAGTATTGGCAGTTCAGTGTTGGTGTTCAGTTTGGCGGTTGTATACTGCTAGCTTCTCAGCGTAGGTGGCAGAGCCTTACTTTACAGTCTCTCTCCTTGCTTAATGGATTGTGAGCATGGTTTAAATCTAGACCTGTTTTTATATGCCCATAAAGAGTGAAGATTAAGCAGTGCTTAATTACAAGCAGGAACAATACCAGGATTACAATTGTTTTTGTCACTATTTATTTCCTTTATCACAACTGGGGGAAAAAAGGACATTAACAAAAGACTTTTTTTTCTCTTGGGACTTATCAACACAGCATTCAGGAAAACAACACTTCAGTGTGGTAAACTATTTATGGACATTTTATTTGGAACACATTATTATTTATAGGGTTCTCTTTATTTAATTTCTAAGTTCACTGCTATATATACATTTTTTGTATGTAAGTACACATGCACTATTTATTTTAGAGTGCAATAAACTAATCACTTTGACACTAGTATCATGTGTGTTGATGTTTTACTCCACCAGTATGGATGGTCATAGCAATATATGGCCATTGTTTTTCTCTATTTAAGGATTGAGGCAAGAGTGCTTTTTCTAGTACTTTTCACTTTCTTTTTTTTATTTAATATTTTATAAATTTACTAGAGCACTGGTCTTTTATGACTTTTTGCTTGCCTACACTATACTTGTGCCCTGTTATTTTGTTATTTACTATCAGCTAGATTACGAGTTTTGCGTTATGAGGGGTGCGGTGCTAAATTGCAAGTTATTGTCACCGCTCACTTCCCTACAGCGCTGGTATTACAGGTTTATAAAAATCCGGCGTTATCAGGCAAAAAGTGAGTGTAGAGCAAAATTGAGCTCCATACCGCACTCCAATACCAGCGCTGCTGAAAGCAGCTGTGAGCTGGTTTTACGTGCTCATGCACGATTTCCCCATAGACATCAATGGGGAGAGCCGGCTGAAAAAAAGCCTAACACCTGCAAAAAAGCAGCGTAAAGCTCCTAAGACATCCCCAATTGATTCCTATGGGGAAATAAAATTTATATTTACACCTAACACCCTAACATGAACCCTGAGTCTAAACACCCCTAATCTTACACTTATTAACCCCTAATCTCCCACCCCCGACATCGCCGACACCTACATAATGTTATTAACCCCTAATCTGCCGCTCCGGACACCGCCGCCACACTCCTGCATCACAAACACTAGTTAAATATTATTAACCCCTAATCTGCTGCCCCTAACATCGCCGCCACCTACCTACATTTATTAACCCCTAATCTGCCGTCCCCAACGTCGCTGCCACTATACTATTTATTTATTAACCCCTAAACCTAATTCTAACCCTAACACCCCCTAACTTAAATATAATTAAAATAAATCTAAATAAAACCTACTATTAATAACTAAATAATTCCTATTTAAAACTAAATACTTACCTATAAAATAAACCCTAAGCTAACTACAATATAACTAATAGTTACATTGTATCTAGCTTAGAGTTTATTTTTATTTTACAGGCAAGTTTGTATTTATTTTAACTAGGTAGAATAGTTACTAAATAGTTAACTATTTACTTACTACCTAGCTAAAATAAATACAAATTTACCTGTGAAATAAAACCTAACCTGCTTTACAATAAAACCTAACCTTACACTACAATTAAATCAATTACCTAAATTACAAAAAAAACAACAACACTAAATGACACAAAATAAAAAACAAATTATCAGATATTTAAGCTAATTACACCTAATCTAATTGCCCTATCAAAATAAAAAAGTCCCCCCAAAATAAAAAAACCCTAGCCTAAACTAAACTACCAATAGCCCTTAAAAGGGCCTTTTGCGGGGCATTGCCCCAAAGAAATCAGCTCTTTTACCTGTAAAAAAAATACAAACAACCCCCCAATAGTAAAGCCCAACACCCACACAACCAACCCCCCAAATAAAATCCTAACTAAAAAAACCTAAGCTCCCCATTGCCCTGAAAAAAGGCATTTGGATGGACATTTCACTTTTCAAGTGCCCAAACCCTAACCTAAAAATAAAACCCACCCAATAAACCCTTAAAAAAACACTAACCCCCGAAGATCCACTTACAGTTTTGAAGACCGGACATCCATCTTCAACTAAGCCGGGAGAAGTCTTCATCCAAGCGGCAAGAAGTCTATCAGAATTCTATAGAATTCTATCAGTCAATTGGAATTAAAGGTGAAAAAATCCTATTGGCTGATGCAATCGAAATATACATAACAGGTGATGTGCTTTTAATTTGGGGTGTTTGCAGCAGGATATCATTAAAACTTGCTGTTTTTTAACTTGCAAAAATAAGTTACTTTTTAACTATTTACTTATCTGAATCTATCAAGATAAAATAAGTGCATAGAAGAATTCTCTTTTGGACACACTCACTTACCAGTGAGTTTTGCCCTCATAGTTGCATTTATGATATATGCTTAAGCACTGCTCCTTAAAGTGACCCACACATACACTTTTGGACAAGGCCCTTAAGGAGTTATACAATCATCAAATCTTACTTTAAGTTCCCCCTTTTTCACTTTAGAACTGTAAAGTGAATCTTCTGATTTTTATTCAAGAAATTCAAACTTTTGTTCCATTAAAAACAAACGGCTAGATTACGAGTTTTTGTCGGTAATGGTGTGCGGTGTTAAAAAGCATTTTTTTCTTACCGCTCACTTAAGACAACGCTGGTATTACAAGTTTTTCTAAACCCGGCGTTAGCCGCAAAAAAGTCAGCGGAGAGCAAAATTTAGCTCCACATCTTACCTCAATACCAGCGCTGCTTACGGTAGCGGTAAGCTGGTGTAACGTGCTTGTGCATGATTTCCCCATAGGAATCAATGGGGCTGATTCGGCTGAAAAAAAACCTTCAAAAAAGCAGCGTTCAGCTCCTAACGCAGCCCCATTGATTCCTATGGGGAAATACATTTTATGTCTACACCTAACACCCTAACATGAACCCTGAGTCTAAAAACCCCTAATCTTACACTTATTAACCCCTAATCTGCCGTCACTGACATCGCCAACACCTAAATTATATTATTAACCCCTAATCTTCCGCTCCGGACACCGCCGACACCTACATTATACTTATGAATCCCTAATCTGCTGCCCCCAACATCACCGCCACCTACATTATACTTATTAACCCCTACTCTGCCTCCCCCAATGTCGTCGCAACCTACCTACAATTTGAACCCCTAATCTGCCTCCCACAACGTTGCTAAACCTAAGTCTAACCCTAACCCTAACACACCCCTAACTTAAATATAATTTAAAATAATCTAAATAAAATTACTATTATTAAATAAATTATTCCTATTTAAAACTAAATACTTACCTATAAAATAAACCCTAAGATAGCTACAATATAACTAATAGTTACATTATATCTATCTTAGGGTTTATTTTTATTTTACAGGCGAGTTTGTATTTATTTTAACTAGGTAGAATAGTTAATAAATAGTTATTAACTATTTAATAACTTCCTAGTTAAAATAAGTACAAATTTACCTGTAAAATAATTCCTAACCTAAGTTACAATTACACCTAACACTACACTATCATTAAATTAATTACCTACATTAACTACAATTAAATACAATTAAATAAAATTATCTAAATTACGAAAAACAAACACTAAATTACATAAAATAATAAAATAATTACAAGTTTTTTAAACTAATTACACCTACTCTAATCCCCCTAATAAAATAAAAAAGCCCCCCAAAATAATAAAAATCCCTACCCTATACTAAATTACAAATAGCCCTTAAAAGGCCTTTTTGCGGGGAATTGCCCCAAAGTAATCAGCTCTTTTACCTGTAAAAAAAAATACAATACCCCCCAACATTACAACCCAACACCCACAAACCCAACCCTACTCTAAAACCCACCCAATCCCCCTTAATAAAACCTAACACTAACCCCCTGAAGATCACCCTACCTTGAGACGTCTTCACCCAACCGGGCAGAAGTGGGCCTCCAGACGGGTCCAAAGTCTTCATCCTATACGGGCAGAAGTGGACCTCCAGACAGGCAGAAGTCTTCATCCAGGCGGCATCTTCTATTTTCATCCATCCAGAGCGGAGCGGGTCCATCTTAAAGACATTCGACGCGGAGCATCCTCTTTGTTCTTGATCCGACTACTGAATGACTGGTCCTTTAAATGACATCATCCAAGATGGCGTCCCTTGAATTCCGATTGGCTGATAGAATTCTATCACCAATCGGAATTAAGGTACAAAATCCAATCAGCCAATAGGATTGAGCTCGCATTCTATTGGCTGATTGGAACAGATAATAGAATGCAAGCTCAATCCTATTGGCTGATTGTATTACGAGTCTTCCAAAAAGTGAGCGGTAGACGCTCTCCTGTGAAGACTGATACCGCATTTTAAAGTCAGTAGTTTAGAGTTTTACACTACAACGCCATAGCATAAAACTCTTAACTAAAGTGCTAAAAAGTACACTAACCCCCATAAACTACCTATTAACCCCTAAACTTAGACTTAGAACTAGTGTTTGCAAGGCGGGAGTGTGACGGTTTAGGGGTTAATATATTTATTATAGTGGCGGCGATGTCCGGTTCGGCAGATTAGGGGTTAAAATGTTTATTTTAGTGTTTGCGATGTGGGGGGCCTCAGTTTTGGGGCAATGCCCGCAAAAGGCCCCTTTAAGGGCTATTTGTAATTTAGTATAGGGTAGGGCTTTTTATTATTTTGGGGGGCTTTTTTATTTTATTAGGGGATTAGAGTAGGTGTAATTAGTTTAAAAAGCTTGTAATTATTTTATTATTTTCTGTAATTTAGTGGGTTTTTTTTTCGTACTTTAGATAATTTATTTAAATTATATTTAATTGTATTTAGTTTAGGTAATTAATTTAATTATAGTGTAGAGTTAGGTGTAATTGTAACTTAGGTTAGGATTTATTTTACAGATAAATTTGAATTTATTTTAACTAGGTAGCTATTAAATAGTTAATAACTATTTAATAACTATTCTACCTAATTAAAATAAATACAAACTTGCCTGTAAAATAAAAATAAATCCTAAAATAGCTACAATGTAACTATTAGTTATATTGTAGCTAGCTTATGGTTTATTTTACAGGTAAATATTTAGTTTTAAATATGAATAATTTAGTTAATGATAGTTATTTTATTTAGATATATAATTATATTTAAGTTAGGGGGGTGTTAGGGTTAGGGTTAGACTTAGATTTAGGGGTTAATAACTTTAATATAGTGGCGGCGACGTTGGGGGCGGCAGATTAGGGGTTAATAAATGTAGTTAGGTTGCAGCGACATTGGGGAAGGCGGATTAGGGGTTAATAAATATAATTTAGGTGGCGGCGATGTTGGGGGCAGCAGAATATGGAATAATAAGTGTAAGATTAGGGGTGTTTAGACTCGGGGTTCATGTTAGGGTGTTAGGTGTAGACATACAATGTATTTCCCCATAGGAATCAATGGGGCTGCGTTAGGAGCTTTACGCTGCTTTTTTGCAGGTTTTAGGTTTTTTTTCAGCCGGCTCTCCCCCATTGATTCCTATGGGGAAATCGTGCACAAGCACGTTTTACCTGCTTACCGCTAACGTAAGCAGCGCTGGTATTGAGGTGAGATATGGAGCAAAATTTTGCTCCACGCTCACTTTTCTGCGGCTAACGCCGGGTTTGTAAAAGCCCGTAATGCCAACGTTGTCTGTAGGTGAGCGGTGAGGGAAAGCTGCTCTTTAGCACCTTACTGACAAAACTTGTAATCTAGCCATTATTGTCTAAAAAGATAGATAATGCCTTTATTATCGATTCCCCAGATTTGCACAGCCAACATTGTTAGATTAATATACTTTCTAACATTTAAACCTCTAAATGTCTGCCTGTTTCAAAGGTTCTTTTGTCAGTCTCTTAATCACATGCTTTTGTATTTGCTTTTCACAACAGGAGACTAATAGTTCATGTGGACCATATAGATAACAATGTGTTCACGCCCGGGAAGTTATTTAAAGTGAAGGTAAACTTAGCAGGATTCGATTATAGTTAATGTTAATACTAATAAAAATAATGGTACTTTAATTTATGATTTTTAATAATTTAATATATTAACACAGTTCTCACCTTATTTCTTTCTATATCGTTCCGTTTCCCAAACAACCGGTTTTTTTTTTTTTTTTAACTCTCCGGTCACGTTTGTGCATCATCCAATGGTAATTCTGGCCGTTAGGCGGCCGTCATTTGACGTCACAACAGTTCTTGTCCTTCTGCGCATGCGTTTGGGGTTCTTGTCCTTCTGCGCATGCATTTGGGTTACTTGCTCTACATTTCAAGCCGGGCTCGCTCTTGTTTCGCGCCTGCGCAGATTAAAGCAAGCATAAGGTCGCAATAGAATGTGACTCACGCAGGTGCAAATAGAATATATGGAGAAGCGTCTGCGCATGCGCAAATTCTCCGGCAAGCGAGAACGCGTTTTTGAAGTACGAATAGAGCGGGTGGGACCGCTCTGTACGTAATAGGGTGAAAAGCAAGGAAATTCATGGAGGGAGGAGCTAATAATGGAAGCGTGAGTAAATAAGAATAGTTTATATACCATCATATATATTGCAATACTTAAAAAAAAATAGCGATCATACTATATAGCATATACGTAATGTAATAAAGCTTAAAAAACAAGAAAACTTTATCTTCACTTTAAGAGTTAGCACAACACAGTAGTAAATGCAACTCAATAGATTTAAATAGTCACAGTCATGGAATCAGGGGACTGTCAGAAGATGCTTAGATACAAGGTAATCACAGAGGTTAAGAGTATCTATACTATAATCGCATTTGTAATGCATTCCGTCAGTGTTGCCAGTTGTGCACGCATTCTCAAAGGAATGTTTGCATCGTGAAGCAGCCAAAAGAATGTGGATTCTTTCACTACCCTGCCATTTTCAGAATCCACCTTGATGCAGCGAAGGCTAATCGAGCATTACAAAAACAAAAACAAAAACCTAACCGCCCGTAATAAGTATTAAAAATAAAACATAATCGCCCGCAATAAGCTTTAAAAAAAAAAAAAAAAATAACTGCCCGCAATAAGTATTAAAAAAAAATAACCGCCTGCAATAAGCATAAAAAAAAATAACTGCTCGCAATAAGCATTAAAAAAACCAACCAACTACCTAATAAACGCCTAGATTTAGAGTTCTGCGTTAGCCGTCAAAAGCAGCGTTAAGGGGTCCTAACGCTGCTTTTGGCTGCCCGCTGGTATTTAGAGTCAGGCAGGAAAGGGTCTAACTCTCACTTTCAAGCCACAACTTTTCAGTACCGCAGATCCCCTTATGCCAATTGCGTATCCTATCTTTTCAATTGGATCTTCCTAATGCTGGTATTTAGAGTCTTGGCTGAAGTGAGCGGTAGACCCTCTACCGACAAGACTCCTAATGCCCATGGAAAGGCTGTAGTTAAGAGCTTTATGGGCTAATGCCGGTATATAAAGCTCTTAACTACAGTGTTTTAAAGTACACTAACACCCATAAACTACCTATGTACCCCTAAACCGAGGTCCCTCCACATCGCCGCCACTCTAATAAATATTTTTAACCCCTAATCTGCCGACCGCACATCTCCGCCACCGACGTTATACTTATGAACCCCTAATCTGCTGCCCCTAACATCGCCGACCCCTATATTATATTTATTAACCCCTAATCTGCCCCCCCAATGTCGCCGCTACCTAACTACACTTATTAACCCCTAATCTGCCGACCGGACCTTGCTGCCACTATAATAAGTGTATTAACCCCTAAAGCTAAGTCTAACCCTAACCCTAACATCCCACCTCGCAAACACTATAATAAATAGTATTAACCCCTAATCTGCCCCCCCCAACGTCGGCGCCACCTAACTTCAAGTATTAACCCCTAATCTGCTGACCGGACCTCGCCGCTACTATAATAAATGTATTAACCCCTAAAGCTAAGTCTAACCCTAACACCCCCCTAAGTTAAATATAATTTTAATCGAACAAAATAAATTAACTCTTATTAACTAAAGTCTTCCTATTTAAAAATAAATACTTACCTGTAAAATAAACCCTAATATAGCTACAATTATATTGTAGCTATTTTAGGATTTATATTTATTTTACAGGCAACTTTGTATTTATTTTAACTAGGTACAATAGCTATTAAATAGTTATTAACTATTTAATAGCTACCTAGTTAAAATAATTACAAAATTACCTGTAAAATAAATCCTAACCTAAGTTAAAATTAAACCTAACACTATACTATCATTAAATTAATTAAATAAATTACCTCCAATTACCTACAATTAAATACAATTAAATAAACTATTCTATAATACAAAAAACAAACAAACACTAAATTACGTAGGCCTAGATTTGGAGTTTGGCGGTAGCCGTGAAAACCAGCGTTAGAGGCTCCTAACGCTGGTTTTAGGCTACCGCCGGTATTTGGAGTCAGTCAAAAAAGGGTCTAACGCTCACTTTTCAGCCGCGACTTTTCCATACCGCAGATCCCCTTACGTCAATTGCGTATCCTATCGTTTCAATGGGATCTTCCTAACGCCGGTATTTAGAGTCGTGTCTGAAGTGAGCGTTAGAAATCTAACGACAAAACTCCAGCCGCCGAAAAAAGTCAGTAGTTAAGAGCTTTCTGGGCTAACGCCGAATCATAAAGCTCTTAACTACTGTGCCCTAAAGTACACTAACACCCATAAACTACCTATGTACCCCTAAACCGAGGTCCCCCCACATCGCCGACACTCGATTAAATTTTTTTAACCCCTAATCTGCCGACCGCCACCTACGTTATCCTTATGTACCCCTAATCTGCTGCCCCTAACACCGCCGACCCCTATATTATATTTATTAACCCCTAATCTGCCCTCCCTAACATCGCCGACACCTAACTTCAATTATTAACCCCTAATCTGCCGACTGAATCTCGCCGCTATTCTAATAAATGTATTAACCCCTAAAGCTAAGTCTAACCCTAACACCCCCCTAAGTTAAATATAATTTAAATCTAACAAAATAAATTAACTCTTATTAAATAAATTATTCCTATTTAAAACTAAATACTTACCTGTAAAATAAATCCTAATATAGCTACAATATAAATCATAATTATATTATAGCTATTTTAGGATTTATATTTATGTTAGCAGGTAACTTTGTATTTATTTTAACCAGGTACAATAGCTATTAAATAGTTAAGAACTATTTAATAGCTAAAATAGTTTAAATAATTTCAAAATTACCTGTAAAATAAATCCTAACCTAAGTTACAATTAAACCTAACACTACACGATCAATAAATAAATTAAATAAAATACCTACAATTATCTACAATTAAACCTAACACTACACTATCAATAAATTAATTAAATACAATACCTACAAATAACTACAATGAAATAAACTAACTAAAGTACAAAAAATAAAAAGAACTAAGTTACAAAAAATAAAAAAATATTTACAAACATAAGAAAAATATTACAACAATTTTAAACTAATTACACCTACTCTAAGCCCCCTAATAAAATAACAAAGCCCCCCAAAATAAAAAATGCCCTACCCTATTCTAAATTACAAAAGTTCAAAGCTCTTTTACCTTACCAGCCCTGAACAGGGCCCTTTGCGGGGCATGCCCCAAGAAATTCAGCTCTTTTTCCTGTAAAAAAACACATACAATACCCCCCCCCCAACATTACAACCCACCACCCACATACCCCTAATCTAACCCAAACCCCCCTTAAATAAACCTAACACTAAGCCCCTGAAGATCTTCCTACCTTGTCTTCCCCTCACCGGGTATCACACCGATCCGTCCTGGCTCCGATATCTTCATCTAAGCCCAAGCGGGGGCTAGACATCCATCATCCGACGGCTGAAGAAGTCCAGAAGAGGCTCTAAAGTCTTCATCCTATCCGGGAAGAAGAGTAGATCCGGACCGGCAACCATCTTCTTCCAAGCGGCATCTTCTATCTTCATCCGATGAGGACCGGCTCCATCTTGAAGACCTCCACCGCGGACCCATCTTCTTCCGACGACGACTTCCCGACGAATGACGGTTCCTTTAAGGGACGTCATCCAAGATGGCGTCCCTCGAATTCCGATTGGCTGATAGGATTCTTTCAGCCAATCGGAATTAAGGTAGGAAAATTCTGTTTGGCTGATGGAATCAGCCAATCAGAATCAAGTTCAATCCGATTGGCTGATCCGATCAGCCAATCAGATTGAGCTTGCATTCTATTGGCTGATCGGAACAGCCAATAGAATGCAAGCTCAATCTGATTGGCTGATCGGATCAGCCAATCGGATTGAACTTGATTCTGATTGGCTGATTCCATCAGCCAATCAGAATTTTCCTACCTTAATTCCGATTGGCTGATAGAATCCTATCAGCCAATCGGAATTCGAGGGACGCCATCTTGGATGACGTCCCTTAAAGGAGCCTTCATTCGTCGGTAGTCCGTCGGGCCAGCAGGATGTTCCGCGTCGGAGGTCTGCAAGATGGATCCGGAAGACAGAAGATTGAAGATGCCGTTGATAGAAGACTTCAGCCGGATCATGGACCTCTTCAGCTCCCGCTTGGATGATGACTTCAGCCGGATCATGGACCTCTTCAGCTCCCGCTTGGATGATGACTTCAGCCGGATCGTGGACATCTTCATCCCCCTGCTTGGGCTTGGATCAGGACATTGGAGGAGCTCTTCTGGATCGATCAGTGAACTTGGTATGGTGAAGATAAGGTAGGAAGATCTTCAGGGGCTTAGTGTTTATTTAAGGGGGGTTTGGGTTAGATTAGGGGTATGTGGGTGGTGGGTTGTAATGTTGGGGGGGGTATTGTATGTGTTTTTTTACAAGAAAAAGAGCTGAATTTCTTGGGGCATGCCCCGCAAAGGGCCTTGTTCAGGGCTGGTAAGGTAAAAGAGCTTTGAACTTTTGTAACTTAGAATAGGGTAGGGCATTTTTTATTTTGGGGGGCTTTGTTATTTTATTAGGGGGCTTAGAGTAGGTGTAATTAGTTTAAAATTGTTGTAATATTTTTCTGATGTTTGTAAATATTTTTTTATTTTTTGTAACTTAGTTCTTTTTTATTTTTTGTACTTTAGTTAGTTTATTTCATTGTATTTATTTGTAGATATTGTATTTAATTAATGTATTGATAGTGTAGTGTTAGGTTTAATTGTAGGTAATTGTAGGTATTTTATTTAATTAATTTATTGATAGTGTAGTGTTAGGTTTAATTGTAACTTAGGTTAGGATTTATTTTACAGGTAATTTTGTAATTATTTTAACTAGGTAACTATTAAATAGTTCTTAACTATTTAATAGTTATTGTACCTGGTTAAAATAAATACAAAGTTACCTGTAAAATAAATATAAATCCTAAAATAGCTACAATATAATTATAATTTATATTGTAGCTATATTAGGGTTTATTTTACAGGTAAGTATTTAGCTTTAAATAGGAATAATTTATTTAATAAGAGTTAATTAATTTCGTTAGATTTAAATTATATTTAATTTAGGGGGGTGTTAGTGTTAGGGTTAGACTTAGCTTTAGGGGTTAATACATTTATTAGAATAGCAGTGAGCTCCAGTCGGCAGATTAGGGGTTAATGTTTGAAGTTAGGTGTCGGCGATGTTAGGGAGGGCAGATTAGGGGTTAATACTATTTATTATAGGGTTAGTGAGGCGGATTAGGGGTTAATAACTTTATTGTAATAGCGGTGCGGTCCACTCGGCAGATTAGGGGTTAATAAGTGTAGGCGACGTTGTGGGGGGCAGATTAGGGGTTAATAAATATAATATAGGGGTCGGCGATGTTAGGGCAGCAGATTAGGGGTACATAGGGATAATGTAAGTAGCGGCGGTTTACAGAGCGGCAGATTAGGGGTTAATAATAATATGCAGGTGTCAGCGATAGCGGGGGCGGCAGATTAGGGGTTAATAAGTGTAAGGTTAGGGGTGTTTAGACTCGGCGTACATGTTAGAGTGTTAAGTGCAGTCGTAGGAAGTGTTTCCCCATAGCAAACAATGGGGCTGCGTTAGGAGCTGAACGCGGCTTTTTTGCAGGTTTTAGGTTTTTTTTCAGCTCAAATAGCCCCATTGTTTCCTACGGGGGAATCGTGCACGAGCACGTTTTTGAAGCTGGCCGCTTCCGTAAGCAACTCTGGTATCGAGAGTTGCAGTGGCGTTAAATATGCTCTACGCTCCTTTTTTGGAGCCTAACGCAGCCATTCTGTGGATTCTCAATACTAGAGTTATTTTAAAGGTGCGGCCAGAAAAAAGCCAGCGTTAGCTACGCGGGTCGTTACCGACAAAACTCTAAATCTAGCCGAAAAAATCAGCCAATAGAATGCGAGCTCAATTCGATTGGCTGATCGGATTGAACTTGAATCTGATTGGCTGATTGAATCAGCCAATCAGATTTTTCCTACCTTAATTCCGATTGGTTGATAGAATCCTATCAGCCAATCGGAATTTGAGGGACGCCATCTTGGATGACGTGACTTAAAGGAACCTTCATTCGTCGGGTAGTCGTCGGTGAAGAAGGATATTCCGCGCCGGAGGTCTTGAAGATGGAGCCGCTCCTCGTCGGATGGATGAAGATAGAAGATGCCGCTTGGATGAAGATGTCTGCCGGTCCGGATGTCCTCTTCTGCCCTGATAGGATGAAGACTTCTGCCAGTCTGGATGTCCTTTCTGGCCCATCGGAGGAAGACGTCGGCCCGGCTGGGTGAAGACGAATCAAGGTAGGGAGATCTTCAGGGGGGTAGTGTTAGGTTTATTTAAGGGGGGTTTGGGTGGGTTAGAGTAGGGGTATGTGGGTGGTGGGTTTTAATGATGGGGGGGTTGTAATTTTTTTTACAGGCAAAAGAGCTGATTACTTTGAAGCATGCCCCACAAAAAGCCCTTTTAAGGTCTGGTAAAAGAGCTGGTTAATTTGTAATGTAGAATAGGGTAGGGACTTTTATTATTTTGGGTATTTTTTATTTTATTAGGGGGCTTAGATAAGTTGTAATTAGTTTAAAATTCTTGTAATTTTTATTTTTTTGTAATTTAGTGTTTGTTTGTTTTTTGTATTATAGAATAGTTTATTTAATTGTATTTAATTTTAGGTAATTGTAGGTAATTTATTTAATTAATTTAATGATAGTGTAGTGTTAGGTTTAATTGTAACTTTGGTTAGGATTTATTTTACAGGTAATTTTGTAATTATTTTAACTAGGTAGCTATTAAATAGTTAATAACTATTTAATAGCTATTGTACCTAGTTAAAATAAATACAAAATTGCCTGTAAAATAAATATAAATCCTAAAATAGCTACAATATAATTATTCGTTATATTGTAGCTATATTAGGTTTTATTTTACAGGTAAGTATTTAGTTTTAAATAGGAAGACTTTAGTTTATTTTAGGAATTTTATTTTGTTTAATAAAAATTATATTTATGTTAGGGGGGTGTTAGGGTTAGGGTTAGAGTTATGTTTAGGGGTTAATAACTTTATTATAGTAGCGGCGACAGTGCGGGCGGGAGATTAGGGGTTAATTTTCGTAGGTAGGTGGCGGCGATGTTAGGGAGGGCAGATTAGGGATTAATACAATTTATTATAGTGTTTGCGAGGTGGGAGTGCAGCGGTTTAGGGGTAAATACATTTATTATAGTGGCGGCGAGCGGCAGATTAGGGGTTAATAAGTGTAGTTAGGTAGCAGCAACATTGGGGGGGCAGATTAGGGGTTAATAAATATAATATAGGGGTCAGCGGTGTTAGGGGCAGCAGATTAGGGGTTCATAGGGGTTCATAGGGATAATGTAGGTTGTGGCGGTGTCCGGAGTGGAAGATTAGGGGTTAATAATAATATGCAGGGGTCAGCGATAGCGGGGGCGGCAGATTAGGGGTTAATAAGTGTAAGGTTAGGGGGGTTTAGACTCGGGGTTCATGTTAGGGTGTTAGGTGCAGACTTAGAAAGTGTTTCCCCATAGGTGCAGACTTAGAAAGTGTTTCCCCATAGGCAGCTGAACGCTGCTTTTTTGCAGGTGTTAGGTTTTTTCAGCCAGCTCAGCCCCATTGTTTCCTAAGGGGATATTGTGCACAAGTACGTTTTCCCAGCTTACTGCTACAGTAAGCAACGCTGGTATTGAGGGTTGAAGTGGAGCTACATTAGGCTCAACGCACCCTTTTTTGAGCCTAACACAGCCCCTCAGACAACTCTAAATACCAGCGTTGTTTGGAAGCAGAGGTAGGAAAAAAAGCTGCATTAACTACGCGGGTCTTTACCGACAAAACTCTAAATCTAGCCGATAATTATTAACCCCTAAATCCGACAACCCCAACATCGCAAATTACCTAATACATCTGTTAACCCTAAAACCGCCATTAACCCACATCGCTAATTAACCTAATAAATCTATTAACCCCTAAACACCATTAATCCACATTGCAATTAACATAATAAATCTGTTAACCCCTAAGCCGCCAAACCCCACAATGCAAATAACTAATCAATAAGACCCCTAACCTAAGACCCCCTAAATTAACCCCATTAAATAAATTAAAATAATCCTAAATTACAATTAAAATAAAAAACCTAACATTACTTTCAAAATAAAGAAAACTAATTTTAAACTAATCTAACATTACAGAAAATAAAAAAGGTCTAACATTACGCAAAATAAAAAAAGTCTAACATTACACAAAATAATAAACCACATTATCCAAAATAAATATCCCTATGAAAATAAAAAAGCTTCGCCAAAATGTAAACACCCCCTATTTTAAGATTAAACTACCATTAGACCAATAAACTACCAATAGCCCTTAAAAGGTCTTTTTGTAGGGCATTGCCTTAAGGAAATCAGCTCTTTTACATTCAAAATAAACCATTTCCCCCCTAACAGTAAAATCCCCCACCCACCAAACCCCATTCAGCTCTTTTACAGAGCCAAAATCCCTAATCTTAAAAAAAAAACAACAAAAAAAAACTAACACTAAGCACCAAATAGGGACTCACGGTTCCTGAAGTTCTCACAGAGCCCAAATCCCTAATCTTAAAAAAAAACAAAAAAACTAACACTAAGCACCAAATAGGGACTCACGGTTCCTGAAATTCGGTGGAGAAGGTCTTCTTCCAGGCGGGTCCATCATCTTCTATCTTCATCCCCAGCGAACGTGGCGCGGAATGGAGCTGCAGAGTGGTCTTCCCAGATGTGGCGTTCCTCGGCGGCGGCGGTCCTCGGCAGCATGGAGGCCTCTCTTCATGCGATCGTCCGCTACACATTGAAGATTGAATGCAAGGTACCTTATATTTATTGGGGTATCTTGCATTCCTATTGGCTGATATTTTAAAATCAGCCAATAGAATGAGAGCTAATGAAATCTTATTGGCTGATTTGAACAGCCGATAGGATTTCAGTAGCTCTAATCCTACTGGCTGATTTCAAAATTTCAGCCAATAGGAATGCAAGGTGCCCCAAATTGATTGCGGTACCTTGCATTTAATCTTCAGTCTACGACGGACATCAGATGAAGTGGAGCCTCCATGCCATCGAGGAATGCCCTGCTGCTATGGATGACAGCCACTGAGGACCGCCGCCGTTGGGGACCGCCGCTCAGGATCCAGGCATCGGGAACACAGCTTTGCCCCTCCGCTCCATGCCGCCTTCACTCCGGATGAAGATAGAAGAGGATGGATCCATCTGGAAGAAGACCTTCTCTGTCGGACTTCAAGAACAGTGAGTACCTATTTGGAGGTTAGGTTTAGGCTTTTTTATTTGAATTTTTGGGGTGGTTTTATTTTTAGAATAGGTTTTTCTGGGCTTGAAAAAGAGCCGATTGCCCTTTTAAGGGCAGTAAAAGAGCTGAATGCCCTTTTAAGGGCAATGCCCATACAAATGCCCCTTTAGGGACAATTTGTAATTTAGTTTTTTTAGTGTTAGTTTTGGGGAGTTTGGTGGGTGGTTTTTTTTTACTGTTAGGGGGATTTAGTATTTTTTGGAGGTAATAGAGCTGTTTAACTTAGGCAATGCCCTACAAAAGGCCCTTTTAAGGACTATTTGTAGTTTAGTATTATATTAGGGGGTGTTTTTATTTTGGGTGGATTTTTTATTTTCATAGGGGTATTAGTTTAGGTTTAATTATTTTATTTTGGATACCTTTGTTTATTTTTTTCTGAAATTTTTTATTTTTTATTTTTTTGTAACTTTAGCTTGGGGGGTTGTAGTTTTTAAACATAGACTGCCCTCTGTATGTCTATATGTGTGTACATATGTATTTATGTGTTTATATGTGTATATATGTCTGTGGATACATATATACACAAATATTTGCATAAATACATATGTATGCAGCTATAAACACGCACACACATATATAATATATATATATATATATATATATATATATATATACACACACACATACATACATAAACATACATATTTAGACGTGTTTATATGTAACTCTATGTTAAAGCCCTTTGCCTACTTTTTTTTCTAGAACCAAAGATCTCGTATCTTTGAGTTTTTTGTGCATTAAATATATTTTGATATAAATATGCATATATAGCTATACCTGTGTATATTCATTCATTTATATATATCCACATTCCAATACACGTCAATGTCACGTGATGCTAAATGGCCAACCAACGATCGGCATCACGGTTGTCATGGAGGTAGGTGAATAACAACAAGAGAATTTGTGGTGGTGCATTACACAGATAACACCACGTAATAGGTGATGATGGGTAAAAGACAGGTGTTTACACTGACTCTGGACAGCTGTCCAATAGGCTACATCTGGAGAAAACTATATTTATACCATCCGTATTACACATATGGCACATATGCAGGGACTCCAATGCAGCCCAATATGTAGGACACCAGACCACTACCATATGATTGAACTGGCTATATAATAAACATAGTCCAAGGGAAATCCTATCTAACTAAATAAGTGGCAACTTGCCGTAGATAAACAAATTGCTGCCCAGTAGATAATAATATTGTATGTAATAAGCCAATATAGAGACAAAGCGGGCCACCTCTCAGAAATGCACAGTGGAATAGAAAAGCCTAACTAGGACCTCAAGGCTCAAAGACATTATCTAAAAATAGCATAGCCCAGCAACAGGGATAGGAGAACTAATACGGTAACCAAAACTGGACAAGACCGTGGACTCTCAATAAACTGTTTTTCAGAACATATATAGACTCAACAGACTGATTATGAGTGTTGATAGACAAGATCATAATCATGGACTCTCAATATACAGCAGTCAGAGTTCACAGGAAACAATGCAATCAAACATGGTATTTAAACAATGAGGTTGTAGAGTGTTACGTCAGTAAATCCATTTAGCCTCTACTTGTAAGAGGAGCCTGTTCCTGTCGCCACCTCGTTTGAGGAGAGGGACATTGATCAGGACAAACCGAAGATCTTGGACCCCATGGCCAGAGTCCAAAAAATGTCTCACAACTGACTGTTCCTTTCTTGATGGCACTTCTAATGGCGGATCTGTGATTAGCAAAGCGCCTCCTGGCGTCATCCGTGGTTTCAACCACATAGAATCTGCCACAGCTGCAATTCAGAAAGTAGACTACATGTGTAGTGGTGCAGGTCATAAAATGCCTGATGTTGCATCTCTTCTGTTGGTGCGGGTGCCCGAAGGTTGATCCTTGAATCATTGCACTACAAGTCATGCATCCAGTGCACCTGTATGAACCGTGTTTCTTCCTCTGTTGGAGCCATGTGTCTTTTTTGTAGCAATGGCTGGGATCTGTAATCATAAGTGAGTCTTTTAAGCTTTTATCACATCTAAATCCCACCCTGGGGTTCAGCCATTGCTTGAAAGGGAGTGTGGGGTCAATTTGCATAATATGCCAGTGTTGGTTCAGGCCTCCCCCTAAAGATCTTATAGACGGGCTGTATGTGGTGGTGAAGGTCATCGTAGGCTTCTCATCCTTGGTTTCCTCAATAGATGCCATGATGGCATTCTCGGCCATTAGCTTGCTTTTCTCAATCAGACATGGATTGTAGCCTCTCTGGATAAACTTCTGTTCCATATCAATTAATAGTTCATGTCTCCCCTGAGCCTCGCTGTTGTTCCTAATGACCTGGATCATCTTAGCCTTTGGGATCACCTGTCAGGGGTTTTCCCTGTTGTGTTTGCCATGTACTGCTGGCAGCCATTTTACTCACCTCTCTTCCTGACTTGGTGCATTGTGGGGGACTCACTTCCTGCACTTCCTTTTATGGCCAGACTGTTGTGCATCATCCATGTGAGACAGGATGCAGTCTCAGAATTGTGATGTCATCATTTATTATTTAAAGGGCCTCTGTTCAGTATGCTTTGCCTTTGCATTGTCTGAGACCTGTTTGTGAGAGTTCCTGTGTATTACCTGGCTGCCTGACGTCCTTCCTGGTTCCTGATCCCTGGCTTGTTCCTGACTCTGCTGTTCTCCTTGTTCCTGATTCCGGCTTGTCTGACTATTCGCTTTGGCTCCTGACTCGGCTCGTCTAACTACCAGCTCTGGTTTTGACTCCTGGCTTGTTATTTGACTTGTGGACGTTTTATAATTTTTGCTATTAATAAAGGTGTGATTATTTGTGCACTTCTCATCTCAGTCTGATTACTGGCACCCTGACATTACGCAAAGGCCATGAATCCTGATGCTGCTAATTATCCACCTTTACCTGCCATCATTTCCAGGATGGATGTACAGGATCACCACTTGGATCAATTTGCACTAGCCCTGCAAAAGCTGCTGACTCGCACTGCACATTTGGACCAAAGTGTCCCGCATGTTATGGCTGCTCCTGTTTCCACTGCTGCACCTTTGACTACCAGGAGCATGTCCGGTTCTGCACCTCTACCTCAGCAATATGGAGGCGATCCTATTCAGTGCAGAGGGTTTTTGAACCAGGTGGGCATGTACTTTGAGATGTTACCTGAGGTGTTTCCCTCTGACAGAGATAAGGTGGGATTTCTCATCTCGTTACTCTCTGACACAGCTCTTGCCTGGGCTAATCCCTTGTGGGAGACTAATAAACCTGTGATTTCAAATTACCCTGAATTTGTGGCCTCCTTTTGAAGGGTATTTGATGTTCCGGCTCCCTCCTCCTCTGCTGCTAAACGACTCTTGTCCATTCAGCAAGGTACAAGATCTGTTGCTCAGTATGCAATTGAGTTCCGTACGCTTGCAGCAGAGGTAGGTTGGAACAATGAAGTCCTTGTTGCAGCCTTCTTTCATGGATTCTCTGATGTGATTAAAGACGAAGTTGCTGCCAGTGATTTACCAGAGGATCTCAAGGCATTGGTGTCTTTTTTTATCCTAATTGACATCAGACTCAGAGAGAGGCCCTCTTTCAAGGAGCGCTTGCAGAAGCCTCCTGTTCTGTTGTCTCCTACGTTTTCGTTCCCACCCATGCCTCCCTCTCCTCCCATGCCTCCTGGTCCCGAGTCACCAGGTACTGCTGAGCCGATGCAGTTGGGATTAATGCGTCTCTCTGTGGCAGAGAGGGCCTTTAGGAGGAGGGAGGGGCTCTTCCTCTATTGTGGGTTACAGGGCCACCTTTTGAAGTCTTGTCCTACACGGCCGGAAAACGCTCACACCTAAGATCCTGTCGGGGGCAGACCATGGGTGCTTTATCCTTGTCCCCAGAACCGCTTAAGGAGAAACCTTTGGTCATGGTTGTCCTTTCCTGGGTGGACTCCTCCATAGTCATTCAGGCTCTTGTTGACTCCGGTGCTGCTGGCTATTTCATTGACAGTTCTTTTGTTTCAAAGCACTCCATTCCTGTTTTGCCTCGGTCTGTTCCACTTGCTATTGAGGCCATTGATGGCTGGCCCCTTCAGCCCGCACTCGTTACTCATGAAACTGCTCCGTTGTCCATGGCTGTTGGGGCTCTCCATTTTGAAACCCTCCAGTTCCAGGTGATAAACTTTCCGCATTTTCCAGTTGTTCTTGGTTATCCCTGGCTCCAAAAGCACAATCCCAGTCTCGACTGGCACAGGTCCGAAATTTTGTTGTGGTCTCCGCAATGTATTTCCACTTGTCTTCGGAAACGAGTTAAAGTCTTGTGCACTTCTTCGGTATCTCAATTGCAAGAGGAGTACTGAGAGTTCCGTGACGTGTTTGACAAGGTGCGTGCCAGTACGTTGCCTCCTCACTGGTCTTACAATTGTGCCATAGACCTGCAACCCGGAGCCATTCCTCTGTTGCAGAGAATTGCGCTATAGAGGAATATGTTGCTGATGCTCTGTCACGGGGGATCATCCGCAAATCCTGCTCTCCTGCAGGGGCTGGCTTCTTCTTTGTGAAGAAAAAGGGTGGCAAGTTAAGACCATTTATCGATTATAGGGGTCTTAATCGTCTTACAATTAAGAATGCTTACCCTATTCCGCTCATTACGGAACTCTTTGACCGCCTCAAGGGAGCTACGGTCTTTACTAAACTTGATTTGAGAGGAACGTACAATCTCGTTAGGATTAAGGAGGGTCACAAATAAAAAACAGCATTTAACAGGCTTGTTCCTGACTCTGCTGTTCTCCTTGTTCCTGATTCCAGCTCGTCTGACTATTCACTTTGGCTCCTGACTTGGCTTGTCTGACTACCAGCTCTGGTTTTGACTCATGGCTTGTTATTTGACTTGTGGACATTTTATAATTTTTTGCTATTAATAAAGGTGTGATTATTTTTGCACTTCTCGTCTCAGTCTAATTCCTGGCACCCTGACATCACCTTCAGAAGTGCTGTAGGGTGGCTACTGGATGCATTCAGGAGAGAATTTATATCAGTTGGTTTTCTATACAGAGCAGTACCCAACTGGTTATTGTCCTTCTTAAAGATTCTAAGATCAAGGAATTCAATGGAGGTTTCGCTATGTGCAACCTTAAACTTCACTGGGTTGTGCAGAGAGTTCAGTAGTAAAACATTTTTTCCAATTGTTCTAAAGACCCCCTCCATAAAATGAGGAGGTCATCAATGTACCATCTGTAGAACAATACTTCTGGTTTGTCATAGATCTGCATCACTGTTACTTCATATTTCTCTATGAATAAGTTGGCTAGTGAAGGGACCACGTTGGATCCCATGGCCGTTCCAGAGGTTTGTTGGTAGACCCTCGAACCAAATGTAATTGAGTCTTAAACTCAAATCCAGAAGTATTAAGAAATCTCTCGGAGGACCAATATAGTGGTGTCTATACAGAGCTTCCATTACACATACTTTTCCTTCCTTGTGGGGGATGATTGTATAGAGGCTATTTACATCAGCTGTAGCCAAAATACAAGGTTCTTCAATAGATACAGACTTCAGATCCTCAATAAGATGGGAGGAATCTCTCAAATTGGAGCGCATGTTTCACACCAGAGGCTGGAAGAAGTAGTCAACAAACACTGCTAATCTTGAGATAATCTTTATGAATCTTTGGCAGCGTGCAGAGAATCGGGCATGATGGATGTTCTATCCTCAAGAACTTTGATGTATTTTCATCTATCCACGCATCATCAAGACCTTGTTCCACTGCTTGTTCGATTATCCTCTGGAAATCCTTTGTGGGGTCCCTGTTCAAAACCTGATAGGTATTAACATCTCCCAAATGTTGTATGATTTCATCCCGATAGTCCACATAGTTGAGGACTACAACCACACCTCCCTTATCAGCAGTTCTTATTACAATCTCGGGATCTTCCAATAGTGACCGAATAGCCTCCCTCTCAGGTTCTGACAGATTATTGCAAAGAAGAGGCCTCCCCCTCTTCTTCTTTGTCCGGCTCTGGTAGTGACCCCCTGAAAAACCTGATGACCAGTGTTTATACTGTTAGTATGGCCGCTTGCTCCTTAGGGCAACTGCTGTTGACTGTTTGTAAAGAATGTTTTGTGTAATATAGTTGTCTTCTTCTCCTTTGCATAAAAGATCTCCTATTGTCACCCTCACTCAACCAGCAGTATACAGTTTTTTCTTTGTGATCCTCACACACTGTATGTAGTTTTCTATTCTTGAATTGCACAAGTGTATCTTTGTATTCTTTAATCTGTGTGGTTAATTTTTCAAGCCATTGTTCAGATGTGTCTTCAATCAGGATTTGTGTTTTTTTATTTTTCATTCCTGGATCTCCACTTTAATTTTCTCAAGAAGATTTCTCACCTCTTCGGTGACCAATAAAATTATATCTAAAGAGCATTTATTCAAAATAGCACACCAGCACTTACAGAACTCAGGGTTACCGCATCCGATAGTCAGGAGGTTTCTGATACAGAACCCTCTGGGTATCATTTTCCTCCTATAGTATTCTGAAAGATAAACTCCATGTGGTCTAAGGTCCACCTCTTTTTTCTTCAATTTGAGGAGGGCTAGATAAACAATCTGTGTCGTGTCCCCACTCGTGGTGTCATCCTCTGGATTAAACAGGATCCTTGCTGCATCACTCTCTGTGAAGGTTAGGGTCTATATATCTTTCACATCAGTATCCATGCTGAAAAACAATCCCCCTGGTGTGGTGCATGTGAAGTGCCAGTGCAAAGTAGTCCAATTGGGAAGGGGTCAATCTAATTGTGGGTGCAACAACAAAATTGATACAAGTAGCTGTGATGTGCACTCTCACTTATTTACTTGCTGCCAGGGTGCTAGTGCAATAAGTAGAAAAATGAAAAACGTGCACTCACTGGTCTTTTACAAAGGTCTTTACTGTGACAAAAATTTAACGTTTCGGGGATAATGTATCTCCTTCCTCAAATACAATCAATACAAAGCGATACAAACTTAAAGTAACAAACAAAACCCCACTCCCTAATTAAGGCAGAACGACCGCCAAACGGTCCCATGGTGACCACTACGTCACAGTACCAACAAACCCATATATAATATTAGCAAACAGCTGTCTGAGCATTATTAAACAGTATTATTGAACAGTGATTCATTATAGACAGGTGGGAGAGCACAACAAAAGATACAGATGCAGGAACTATATACAGACACAATCTACCTGCTTAAGATGTATATATAAGGACAGATGAGACTGCCCTCTGTATGTCTATATGTGTGTACATATGTATTTATGTTTTTATATGTGTATATATCTCTGTGGATACATATATACACATATATATGCATAAATACATATGTATGCAGATATAAACACGCACACACATATACAGTATATATATTTATATATATACATACATACATATACATATTTAGACGTGTTTATATGTAACTCTATGTTAAAGCCCTTTGCCTACTTTTTTTCTAAAACCAGAGATCCCGTATCTTTGAGTTTTTTGTGCAATAAATATATTTTTATATACATTTGCATATATATCTATATTTCTTTAATTTTGCAAAGATAAACACTATAGATATGAAAGTCTTAGTGTAAAAGAAAGGGAATTCAGAACTCTTTTCAAATATATAATCAAATTTATTATCATTTATAAACAGATATATACATAAAATGGACATTTCCGATGTAAGGCAGATCACTTAGCATGCAACACCCTGCTGAACCAAACCCTATATATAATAGGTCTTGTCTAGCCAGGAAAACATGGGGATCTATGCATGCATGAGTGTCCCAAAGATGGCAATAATGTTTCTGTCAAATGAGGCAGATAGTAAAGTATTCATTTTCCATGCTTTAGCAGTTCCGTTATTAATGTCACTTGTTAGTAAGCAGTAAAAGCACATACATCCGTGCAGGTCAAAGCTAGCATAGGGCAAATGGTTAAGCATCCAGCAATTACCCAACAAGCTGAGTTATTAGCACAGCAGCGTAACAGCAAGCATACATATTAGCAGTGTCCCATTTCAGATTACTTGAGACAGTCCATGTAACCCATAAGGAGTACAACAAGGAGGCAAATTAATGTATTCCAGATCACCTACCAACCATTAAGACAGGCTCCACATCTAGCGGTTCCGTTATGACTTTAGGCAATACCTCTCCTTATGACTGTGTGTGAAAGTACCCTTCAAGCATGGATCCAGAATTTGAAACTGTGTCCGCTGTCATTATGTACTAAAAATCCACCCAGAAATAGACACGTCTAGCCCGCCGCAAGCAGTGGCGGATTATTGATAAATTTGACGCCGCAAGCAGTGGCGGATTATTGATACATTTTTACAGTGAAAAATTGAGTGGTAGCGAGGTTTGGCGGATAAGTACGCTTGACAGTTTAAAAATGCGGGTTTGAACATAGTTGACGGCTTTGTACATATCAGTGTGCAAGTTTTGACGCAAAAATATTTGCGGGCAGCTCACTGACTGCTAAGTACACTGAGCCCTATTCACCGCTAAATATTATCAACACTCATTTTTTCACTGCCTATCACCCCAAAGATAATGAGCAGTTGAATATAATTAAGCAGAGCTTCAAAACACACCTATATTCTTAACATTACTGTCAAAAAAAATAGTTTCTTGCTCTAGTTTCTAACTGTTTTATGAGAAGTAATTTTATTATGTATATTCTCATTTGAATTATCAACTAACCTGCTTCTCCAACAGTGCTAGTGACCCACTTAGCGACAGAGCTCACACTCTGACTGTCAGTGACATCAAGGACCACAGTCTGCAGTCTGCTGGAGGTTTCCTTCTTCAGCTCCTCAGCACCTTTCTCAGTCAGACAAGCAGCCAGCACCCTCAGACCACGCTGGTCTAGTTGTTTTGCTGCTAGGTTCCCAAAGCCAGTGTCACACCCAGTGATCAGAACATATTTTTCAGACAGATTTTGCATTATCTGGCTCTGTCTGTACCATCTGTATAGGAGTAGCAGAGCTGTGAGCAGTAGCGCAGGAAACCACATGATGCAGGGGAGCAGGGTTTAACTGTAACTGACCTAAAAGAGACAATATAGTTTTATAAGAGTACATTAAAAAAATCATAGGATAATAGCAACAATGACATAAAACTTACTTTAAACAGATGAAAACAAATTCCAGTCCACCAATAAAAGTGAAATCTGAACATTTTTAAGCAAATGCATGCAAAGTGAGCTAAAGAATATAATATGTTCCACATTTCATAAGCTTGTTTCTTTTACAAGACCACTGATATAACGTGAAATTTATGTGACACCTATTTGTTTTTGCCCACAAAAGCCCAATATATATCAGTACAATATTCCAATGGCAAACAAAAAGGGTTAAGATTTTAATCTCATCAAAAGATTTAATCTGAGCAATTTAATCAATTTTTGCTTGATAATTTAGGGACAGATTTCAAGTGTAGCCGTATTTAATGCTCCCACTTGCGCGCTAATTCTGCTAGAAGTAATCTTTTTGAGTTTGAAGTAGCACTTGTATTAAAAGTATAAAGTTTTCGCTTGTGTGCTAACCCTATGCGTACAAAAAGCCGAAGTTAGAATATTGCAACCGCGTATTCCTCCATGGAACCCAATGGAGCAAAAAACTAACACCCTACTCACACGCAAACCCGATCGCATATTCTCAAGTACGCTAACCCGACATAAAAATATGAAAATTTCACATTCTAACATTCTTCACATAGCAGAATATGTTCTATTTATTTATAAATACATATTTCTACATATATATGATGGTATTTTGGTACAATATATATCTATACCAATATATATATATACATAGATGGTTATATAAAGTTATAGATATATACAAATATATATATATACTGTATATATATATATATATATATATATATATATATATATATATATACAGTGAGTATTGAAAATAATCACCCCCCTTGAAATTAATCACATTTTGCTGTGAGTTGTAATTACTCAGTGCAACTTATAACATCCGAGTGAAAGATATAACACCAACATGTCAGGCAAAAATAAAAACAATTAAAAAACTGAATCACTGAGTTGGAAAAAGGATTACCCCCTTGTGTCAGTATTTTGTTGAACCACATTTTTCTTTAATTACAGCCTTTAGTCTGTTGGGATATGTCTCTACTAACTTTGCACATCTAGACTGTGCAATATTTGCCCACTCTTCTTTGCAGAACTGCTCCAATTCCATTACATTTGATGGTGACCGTTTGTGAACGGCAGTCTTTAAGTCATGTCACAGATATTCAATGGGGTTTAAGTATGGGCTCTGACTAGGCCATGCAAGGACATTCACCTTTTTCTCCTTCAACCAATGTGAGGTCATTTTTGCTGTGTGCTTTGGGTCATTGTCATGTTGAAATGTAAACCTTCTTCCCATTGACAACTTCCTGGCAGAGGGCAGCAGATTTCCCTCAAGAATTTAACAGTATTTTGCCCCATCCATTATTCCTTCTATGCTTACAAGTGCTCCAGTGCCTGCTGCACCCCCATGACATGATATTACCACCTCCATGCTTTACTGTAGGTATGGTGTTATTTTGGATGGTGAGCTGTATGGGATTTACTCCAGACATATCATTTAGTGTTGAGACCAAATAATTAAATTTTAGTCTCATCTGACCATAACACCTTTTTCCATGTGGCCTCAAAATCTCTTAGGTGTGTTATGGCATAGCTCAGTCATGACTGCATGTGGCCTGTCTTGAGGAGTGGCATATTTCTTGCAACCCTCCCATACAAGCCACATTTGTGGAGAATTTGTGATATTGTTGTCACATGCACACAATGACCACTCTTTGTCATAAATGCCTGAAACTGCTACAGAGTTGCTGTGGGTCTCTTGGTAGCCTCTATGACCAATTTCCTCCTGGCTCTTTCATCCAGTTTGGAGTGACGTCTGGATCCAGAGAGGGTCTGTATTGTACCAAATACCTTCCACTTCTTAATAATAGATGTCACTGTGCTTCTAGGCATTGATTATCCCGGAAATAGTTCTCTTCTGATTCTGTTTTTGAATTGTCCTTATTTTTTCCTGACATGTTGGTGTTATATCTTTCACATGGATGTTATAAGTTGCACTGAGTAATGACAACTGGATAAACAAAAACAGTGTCTGTCTTTATTTCAGGCTGCAAAGCAACAAAATGTGATTATTTTCAAGGGGGGGGGGATTCTTTTCAATACCCACTGTATATATATAGGTTGTCTGGTCTGAGGAAGGGGTCTGCGAACCCCGAAACGTTACCACAATAAAGATTTGAAGGTTTCTGAAACTAAATCCAGTGAGTGCAGTCCTTTATTGGATATAGACTGTATACTTGTTTGACTTTGCACCCTGGTTGATGACTACACAGCATTGGGAGTGCAGACACACACGGAGGATATATATATGTGTTGCTATGGTGACCATATGTCACAAAGTGAACATCGTATATACATTGTAATATAAGCAATCAAAGCTATGACAGTGAAGATGATCAAATTAAAAGACCTGTAGTAAAATGAACATGGTAAACAACTTAACATTGCAAGTACTGGTATTCTTAACAAATCCCTAATATCCGTTATTGTCCGGGGAGCCAGCCAATATTTTAAGCCTTATATGTTGGGGCCTAGGTGGTCAGGCATAAAATACACACTCAAAACCTACCAAGATGGGAAAACAAAGTTCTAATGTAGATCGCCGTGTCCCACGCCACCGCAACTACGCCCGCACTAGGTAGAACAGACAAACCCGGAAGTGCATCGGCCGATCACGTGTCTGGCCATGCACCAATCACTCGGGTTGCGGTTGGGGTTGTCATGGCAATGGGTCACAACGATCCAAATAGCAACAAAGAAACATATCGGACAAATCAGCTACTAAGCATAACATTGTAATAGTACACATCAATAGATACTTGTAATAAGTGCTGCTACAATGGCTATACCACTGCCGTAAATATAACCAGTAAATCATATATATAGAGCCATCTTGCCGTATTCTGATGGGGGTATAATAATATCATACATTCTCCCTAGAGCGCATATATATCATAGTGGACGCTGCTACAGGGACTATATCACTAATGTGCATTCACTAGCCAATATGCACAGTGTACCATGATGGAGAATATGTACAAATTTATACACGGTAATATCACCCATTAAAGAAGGTGAACTGGGATGGCATGACCAATGAGAGAGTACCAAACGCCCCAAAGAAAAGAACCAAAATAAACCCCACCAATACTTAAATACAAGGAAACCGAATAAAAAATGGGAAAATGGGAAAAGAGTGTTAGTGAAAAAAAGAATGTTAGTGAAAAAAAGGGAGGGGAGAGACAGACGACTATGAATAAACTGTAAAGATAAATAAATATGAAAATAAAAGAAAATATAAATATAAAAATAATAAAAATAATAATAAAAATAAAAATAATAATAAAAATAAAATAAAATAGAATAGAATAAAAAATAATAAATAAATAAAAATAAAATGAGAATAGAGTGTGGACTCTCAAGTAGAAAAAATCTGGATAACATGGACTCCCATGGTAAATAGGCAGATCTCCCTAAGAGCTGGGTCTAATTTACAAGAAACAATGCCAGTCAAACATAGTATTAAGTCCATGTGGTTGCAGGGTATTCAAACGAAAAATCCATTTGGCCTCAACTTGCAGGAGAAGTGTATCCCTATCACCACCCCGCCTTAATGGGGGGACATGATCAATTAAGGTGAATCTCAGATCATGGAGTCCATGGCCTTTCTCCACAAAGTGCCGGGCCACAGGTTGGTCACTAGAGCCCTTCTTAAGGGCCGTTCTGATGGATGATCTGTGGTTAGCGAACCTGGTCCGGGCATCGTCAGTTGTTTTTCCCACATAGAACCGCCCACAGCTGCAGTTTAATAGATATACTACATGAGAGGTGGTGCACGTTAGCACATGCCTAATCTTGAACCTCTGATTGCGATGGGGATGTCCAAACGTTGGTCCTGGAATCATGGCATTACAGGTGGTACATCCCACACACCTATAGCATCCTGGTTTCTTTCTCTGTGTCAGCCATGTCTCAGGGTTATAGCAATGTGTGGGGTCCGTGAGCATCAACAGATCTTTTAAATTTTTGTCACGTTTATAACCCACTCTCGGAGGTTGCCACTTGTTAAATGGAAGAGAGGGGTCACCTTGTACGATGTGCCAGTGTTCTCTTAGTGTTATGCCTAAGGCTCTAGTCGAAGGACTGTATACCGTAGTAAAGGTCATCCGCTGCTCGTCTTTAGGATCGGTTCGGGTAGACATAGTGGTATCGCTTTCCACTCCCATTCTACTTTGTTTAACAAGGTGCGGATTATATCCTCGTTGTACAAATCGTTGCTGCATCTCATCCAGTTGCTGGTGTCTTCTGGTCTCATCACTATTATTTCTTGCGGCCCGCTGTAGTTGGGCTTTCGGAATAGCCCTGAGAAGTGCAGTCGGATGGTTACTTGTGGCGTGTAGAATAGAGTTCCTATATGCACTCTCACTTATATGCAACAACCAGGGTGCTAGTGAAATTAGATACAAAATCATGTATATATATATATATACATGGAGTGCAGAATTATTAGGCAAGTTGTATTTTTGAGGATTAATTTTATTATTGAACAACAACCATGTTCTCAATGAACCCAAAAAACTCATTAATATCAAAGCTGAATAGTTTTGGAAGTAGTTTTTAGTTTGTTTTTAGTTATAGCTATTTTAGGGGGATATCTGTGTGTGCAGGTGACTATTACTGTGCATAATTATTAGGCAACTTAACAAAAAACAAATATATACCCATTTCAATTATTTATTTTTACCAGTGAAACCAATATAACATCTCAACATTCACAAATATACATTTCTGACATTCAAAAACAAAACAAAAACAAATCAGTGACCAATATAGCCACCTTTCTTTGCAAGGACACTCAAAAGCCTGCCATCTATGGATTCTGTCAGTGTTTTGATCTGTTCACCATCAACATTGCATGCAGCAGCAATCACAGCCTCCCAGACACTGTTCAGAGAGGTGTACTGTTTTCCCTCCTTGTAAATCTCACATTTGATGATGGACCACAGGTTCTCAATGGGGTTCAGATCAGGTGAACAAGGAGGCCATGTCATTAGATTTTCTTCTTTTATACCCTTTCTTGATAGCCACGCTGTGGAGTACTTGGACGCGTGTGATGGAGCATTGTCCTGCATGAAAATCATGTTTTTCTTGAAGGATGCAGACTTCTTCCTATACCACTCCTTGAAGAAGGTGTCTTCCAGAAACTGGCACTAGGACTGGGAGTTGAGCTTGACTCCATCCTCAACCCGAAAAGGCCCCACAAGCTCATCTTTGATGATACCAGCCCAAACCAGTACTCCACCTCCACCTTGCTGGCGTCTGAGTCGGACTGGAGCTCTCTGCCCTTTACCAATCCAGCCACAGGCCCATCCATCTGGCCCATCAAGACTCACTCTCATTTCATCAGTCCATAAAACCTTAGAAAAATCAGTCTTGAGATATGTCTTGGCCCAGTCTTGACATTTCAGCTTGTGTGTCTTGTTCAGTGGTGGTCTTCTTTCAGCCTTTCTTACCTTGGCCATGTCTCTGAGTATTGCACACCTTGTGCTTTTGGGCACTCCAGTGATGTTGCAGCTCTGAAATATGGCCAAACTGGTGGCAAGTGGCATCTTGGCAGCTGCACGCTTCACTTTTCTCAGTTCATGGGCAGTTTTTTTGCGCCTTGGTTTTTCCACACGCTTCTTGCGACCCTGTTGACTATTTTGAATGAAACGCTTGATTGTTCGATGATCACGCTTCAGAAGCTTTGCAATTTTAAGAGTGCTGCATCCCTCTGCAAGATATCTCACTATTTTTGACTTTTCTGAGCCTGTCAAGTCCTTCTTTTGACCCATTTTGCCAAAGGAAAGGAAGTTGCCTAATAATTATGCACACCTGATATAGGGTGTTGATGTCATTAGACCACACCCCTTCTCATTACAGAGATGCACATCACCTAATATGCTTAATTGGTAGTAGGCTTTCGAGCCTATACAGCTTGGAGTAAGACAACATTCATAAAGAGGATGATGTGGTCAAAATACTCATTTGCCTAATAATTCTGCACTCCCTGTGTATGTATATATATATATATATATATATATATATATATAAATATATATATATATATATATATATATATATAGGAATCCAAAACACCAGATCTCGCCCTCAAAGGAAAACTGCCTGGGTGCAACTTTGCAAAAAATAATAGCCAGAAAAAATGCACTCTCAGGACTTTCACAATCAAGTTACTTTTAATCCCCCCCCTTTTTTTTTTTTTTTCTTTTTCACAATCAAGTTACTTTTATTCCTGTAACGTTTTCGGAGGTCTTGCCTCCTTCATCAGCATAGTTAAATTACAATCAAAACATCTTTTAAATAGTGACATACTCACTCAAAACCACTTCAAACAATTTCACACACTGGCACCAAACCATCGGTGTTGGACCGCATACTGTGTTCCAATTACGCTGTGTGCCGGAAGCTGTGCGCCATTGCACTTCCAGTTGTCAAATTTTAACCTGTAATCAATCGGCATAAAAAAAAAAAAAAACAACAACAAAAGAAAATTTTGTGATGTGCTAAGTGTTGTTAGTACAATTAGACTTAATAGTACTGTGCAAAACAAGTGTACGTATAGGGTGAATAATCTACATAACGGCCGCCCATCGTCATGGCAACCCAATTAAACAAAATACCCCTGTCTTAATGCAGGGGAAAATTTTTTTTAATCAGACGATCTTCAAATATATATCACAGAGTATGTTAATATAGGTATTGCGACCTGCTAGATCACATATACACCTATTGTCTACAGATAAAATAAAAGATAAATTAATTTTGGGATCTGCTTGTCAGTGAAGCAAGGTAATGCCCTGCGGTGTACAAGCCTCAATATGTTACAGTGTTTAGCGAACACAAGGCAACCCTGCATCTTGGTTTTCTTGTTTTAAATTCCAAGTGCTGAGTGTCATATTAAATTATTTAACTGTGATGTAATGTCCTCAGTGTGTATTAACATTTATGTTCAAACCATATAATGGTAATTTCCATGTTGTCACAGACTGATCGAATCCATGCCACTCACTCAATTGGGCAATGAAAAGGAAATACCTCTATATGGTACCCCCTTGTAGTTTGGAGGAATGCCTACCGTTATTAACCCTTTATTCTAAGGGGGCCATATATTATAAGCATAATCTATTACTATAATGAGACTACCAGCGCTCCCATTTTGTCACCACTCTGACTACCAATCACACAAAGTATTTGTGAACATACTACTTAGAAGATCAAAGAAACATTTAAAAACAATTGTTATAAAGGTCCTTCTATTCACTGCTGCAATGCCCCAGAGGGGAATGATATGACTCTAACAGTCCCAGATTCGCATACACAGATTACAAGGAGCATCATCTTGTTCCTTCAGATTTTCTTCAAAATGGCTTGCTCTTTATTCTCTTCTATGTGTTCTTCGGAGTCTGCGGTCACTTTCTCCTCTGATAATGGATTCAGATGGCATGTAGCTCAAATGCCTTATATATACTGTAATCCCATGGATAATCAGCGACCCAGCGTGCCATTCCTGCTGAAGTATTCCTTATTGATCCTCGTCGGGTAGTGTCTCCACCTTTCTTTAAATATTTTAGGACCAAATGTTCAGACTGTGGATTACTATCCAAACTCAAGTATTGGGTAATGACTTATAGGCTATGTGTGTTAGAGAATTGGTAACTCCAAGGTACCACTACCTGACTTCCACACAGGTATTAGAAATACCAAAGCCTCCCATACCTGGTGCTGTACACCAACATGGTTAGGAGAAAACCAAGATGCAGGGTTGCCTTGTGTTCGCTACACACTGTAACATATTGAGGCTTGTACACCGCAGCGCATTACCTTGCTTCACTGACAAGCAGATCCCAAAATTAATTTATCTTTTATTTTATCTGTAGACAATAGGTGTATATGTGATCTAGCAGGTCGCAATACGTATATTAACATACTCTGTAATATATATTTGAAGATCGTCTGATTAAAAAAAAATTTCCCCTGCATTAAGACAGGGGTATTTTGTTTAATTGGGTTGCCATGACGATGGGCGGCCGTTATGTAGATTATTCACCCTATACGTACACTTGTTTTGCACAGTACTATTAAGTCTAATTGTGATAACAACACTTAGCACATCACAAAATTTTCTTTTGTTGTTGGTTTGTTTTTTTTGATGCCGAGTGATTACAGGTTAAAATTTGACAACCGGATGTGCAATGGCGCACAGCTTCCGGCACACAGCGTAATTGGAATGCAGTATGCGGTCCAACACCGATGGTTTGGCGCCAGTGTGTGAAGTTGTTTGAAGTGGTTTTGAGTGAGTATGTCACTATTTAAAAGATGTTTTGATTGTAATTTAACTATGCTGATGAAGGAGGCAAGACCTCCGAAAACGTTACAGGAATAAAAGTAACTTGATTGTTAAAAAAAACAAAAAAAAACAGGAATAAAAGTAACTTGATTGTGAAAGTCCTGAGAGTGCATTTTTTCTGGCTATTATATATATATATATATGTGTAATGAGAAGAGAAGATTGGAACCTAATTATGATAATAGGGTTGTAAAATTTCTCCTTAGGTGTTTTGTAATATAATATATATGGTTTATCAGCAATTATTATTAAACACTCAAGGAGCAGTGCGGAAGCATTTATGATACAATCTAGTACAGTTTGTGACTATACTTGCTAAAGAAGCAGGTTAGTCAATCAAAAAAAGGATGTTTATATACACTGATATGATATCTTTATTAGTTATTGAATTATGATTACTGTGCCTTGAAGAACAAAAAATACTGTGTATTAAAATGTAACCTTTATTGATATCATTTTAAAAAAGACAGCTTTTTGTGGATGATTATGCTGCCCTGAAGAGTTAAAAACACACTCCCTGTGTTTTGTGAATATTCAGCTTATGCTATTTGTGCTAAGAAATTACAACAGATCTTAGTACAGCTAACAGCAATAGATTTCAAATGAGAAATTTACTAAAGAGCTATTATAAATCACAGAAGCCTAATATTGGGCATGTTTGGCTTTTAATAGTGTCTAAATTGTTATACTCATATATATTGAAATCTATATATAATTAATTAATCTGTGCTTGAGCTCAAAAATTGCTACGTGGCCTATTCCAGTCTAAGGCTGCTAATATATCTAGGTACCAAAAATAATATTGTGTACACACGGTAGTAGCAACTTACAGATAGCAGATACAAATAATCTACTGTTTAAGATAGTTGATTTTAACACCAAAATGTGGTTTGTAAATCTTAAAGCAGTTTAATATCTATAGGTGTAATTATATTTTATTGGTGGCTAACCGCTCTGTGAAATAACACTGGTTATGATATTGAATGACACAGTCTTACTCGTAATACTTATTGAGTAATACCTAGAATAATATAAATAGTACTGCAGGGTGTGCAATAGATTTCCTTCAAAGTTGTATATTGATTGATCAACTGTTGTTACACACCGTGATTTATTATGTTAGATACATATATGACTAGTACTGATCACTTAATTATATAGTTCCCCCAAATGTAGGGCTAGTGAATATTTACTAGAAATATAAAATTTGTACAAATATATAAGTCGCTGTGTAGCTTGATTGATTCTAAACCATAGTTAACAGGCTGGTTCTTTGAAGCGTTTGTATTAGCTAGTGCTCAATCCTGTCAGTATAGAAGCAACACTTAAGGCTGTGAAATCAGTCAACGTAAGAGAAATAAATATCTTACTATTGCAGGGTACTTAATATTAATCTAAAGCTTGATTGTCATTAATATTATATGCAGCGTAACGAAGTTAAAGTATTGAGCGTGCTTGCTTATTCTCCTGAATCAACATATAATACGTATAGCTGTCACTTGCGCCCTTGCAAAGCTAAAGCGTCTAAGTCTTATGCTAATATTTGTAAGTAAAGAATGCTGGTTTTTATAATTTAAACAACAAGTGAGGCTGGTTAAAAATAGAGGAGACCCCTGACGCGATGTTTCACTAACGCTTCTTCAGAGGGGTTGATATATATATATATATATATTTTTATATATATATATATATATATATATATATATATATATATATATATAGTCAGCAAAGAAAGGATGCACTCACCAGGATGTAATTTTGGGCCACTTGATGGATGCTGTAATGCTGTCCAGTTATTTCACTGCCATATATGCTGAATACTATTGTGTGTGAATCTGATTTCGGTTGAGCGCACTTATTATCTCTTTTCATGGCGGTCTTATTATTGGACAGCAGCACCGCACCCCTCTAACCTGGAGTACTTTTCTTGTTGTACCCAGCATTATGTGACAGTGCGATCTTTTTACAATACGCCCTATTTATTATGCCCACATCACATTAAGTGCTGGTATGTGCTTTCTATTTTCTAATATGCTGGATAGTTTTAGTATTAGTTTGGTAGCTGTTCTATTTGGAAGGCTGTCTATATGTTATTTCTTAGTTGTCTTGTTATTGGACAGCAGTACCACACCCTACTAAACTGGATTATCACGGATAGTACCGATTCTTATAGTATGCATGGTTTTGATCTCTGGTAGGATGCGGTAGTGTGATCCAGGTACAGTGCGGTCTATTTTCAGGGTGACCATATTTCCGCTTTAAAAAGGGACACATATGAAAAATACATATGTCATGGTTCTTATACTAACCATTTATTTAAACAGCCCTGAAAACAGCCATGACATATGTATTTTTCATATGTGTCCCTTTTTAAAGTGGCAATATGGTCACCCTATCTATTTGCTATGTTGATATCACATTAGGTGCTGTTTTATTTCCGTTATTGACATGTTCCTTTATTATTGACATATTGCCTGATTTATCTTTGGCTGCTCCCCTATCCTTAATGAGATTCGGCTGGTGGTGGGCGTTCTATTTAATTCTATCAATCCGATTGGCCGTTCAATGCCATACCCACATTTGTGGGCTGTATAGCTTTCCTGGTTGCTATGACAACCAGTTGACTGCCGTTTAGCGCTTAGCTCTTGGTACTATCGCTCATTCATTTTGGTTTGGTGTGATTCTTTGCTGGTTCTGAGTTTTGTATACACATGGTCACTCCTTCTTGTATGATATTAATTTTCAGATGTTTGTTTAGATTTAGATTGGCACATTGGGAGTACAGTGAGTGGGTCTACACCTGATGACATCAGCCAGTGGGAGTGGCGACTCAGGTCGTGACCTGCAACTGTATCACTGAGGATAGCTTAAAAGGCATGGTTGTAAGTAGGTTTTGCACTTTTAACTTTGTCTGACGAAGGGGGTCATACCCAGAAACGTTACATTAAAAGGTAACACTGGAAAAAAACCCAAAAAACATTAAAAAGTAACACTGCAAATCCTGGTGAGTGCATCCTTTCTTTGCTGACTCTATCTACATCATGGAAGCACCCTGGGTAGCTGTTCTAACCGTGAGTGCTGGCCTATTGGACATTCTGGACATTTATATATATATATATATATATATATATATATATATATATATAGGAATATCTATTTGGAATTACATAGAACTAATTCACTACTAAATCCCCTTATCCACTATGATTCTGGTACCTGCAACCCTTACCTTCCTTCAGAATACTGTCCATACTCAAGCCTTCATTGATTCGGGGGCAGCTGAAAACTTTCTGGATCACCGTTTTATGATTCAAGCTGGCTTGCTTCTTCTGCAGAAATGACATTGTCTCAAAATAACTACCCTGGATTGCACCCCCATTGGTTCAGGGTTGATGCATTTTGAGTCAGCACCCCTGACCCTGACTGTGGGAGTCCTTCATACCGAACAACTGCAGTTTGAGGTCATTAATTCTCCAGCAAAGCCTGTCATCCTTGTTCTTCCTTGGCTTCGGATACACAATCCACAGTTTGACTGGGCTAAAGGACAACTGGCCTCCTGGGGTACCTCCCGTTTCCATTCCTGCCTTGCTAAAGTCATTCCTCTGCTCCACATCCCCATAGCCAGTATACAGAATACTCCAAACCTTCCCTCAGTATATATACGGACTTCGCAGATGTAATTGAGTAAAAAGAAGCCGACGTGCTACCACCCCACCTTCATTATGATTGCAAAATTGACCTCTTTCCCGGAGCCCCACTTTCTAAAGGGAGGACTTATCCACTCTCCAAAGCTGAAACCAAATCAATGGAGGAGTATATCCAAGAGAATCTAGCTAAAGGCTTCATTCGCCTTTCCTCCTCTCCTGCTGGGGCAAGTTTCTTTTTCGTCAGTAAGAAGGATGGTGGACTCAGACCCTGCATCCACTACAGGGCCTTGAACAACATAACTATCAAGAACCGCTATCCCATTCCTTTGATCACCGAGTTCTATGACTCACTCCAGAATGCTCACTTCTTCACCAAGCTGGACTTACGTGGGGCATACAATCTGATCCATATCCTCCCTGGTCACGAATGGAAGACCGCCTTTAACACAAGATAAAGGCATTATGAATACCTTGTAATGCCCTTTTGGCTGTGTAATGCCCCTGAAGTCTTCCAGGTATTTGTCAACAATATCTTCTGTGACCTCCTCAATCGCCTTCATTCGTCTTAAAAAGATTTTCTGTTTTGCTCCACCATCCTGATCCTGACCTACAGTTCACTTTAGAGGTTGATGCATCCGAGATAGGGGCTGGAGCAGTTCTAACCCAAAGGGATCCTTTAACCTCCAAGTCGCACCCTGTAGCCTTTTTTTCCAAATGCTTTACTCCTGCTGAGAGGAATTACGATGTGGGTAATCGTGAACTCTTATTCATTAAGATGGCCTTGACTAAATGGCATCATTGGTTAGAAGGCACCACTAATCCCATTCAGATTCTCACCAACCACAAGAATCTGACTTACCTAGAGACTGCTCATTGACTTAATCCTCCACAGGCCAGATGAGCCTTGTTCTTTTCCCGTTTTAACTTTGTGGTCTCTTATCTTCCTGGGACCAAAAACAGGAAGGCAGATGCCCTTTCCCGTCAGTTTCCTCACACAAGTAATTCCTCTGAAGCTCCTATTGAACACATCATACCTCCCTCCTGTGTGGTTGCTCAACTGAATACCATCCTTTTTCAAAGACTGCAACATGCCCAGTACAGTAAACCTCCTGAAGCCCCTGTGGCTTCCGATATCTTTTTTGTACCTCTGAACCTACGCACTCCTGTACTGTCCTGGGATCATGACAGTAAACTCTCAGGACACCCTGCTTTAACAAGGACTTCTAAGCGTCTTTCCCAACACATATGGTGGCCTACTATGAAGTCTGACGCTCAGGATTATGTAAAAGCCTGCACAACTTGTGCTGCCAACAAAACTCCCCGATCCTTGCCTCCCTGCTTACTCCAACCGTTGTCCATTCCCAAACAACCATGGACACATATAACCATGGATTTTATTGTGGACCTTCCTCCTTCTGACCACCATACAGTTATTTGGGTTGGTGGATCGCTTTTTCAGACTGGCTCATTTTGTAGTACCACTAACAAAACTGCCTTCTGCGCAAGAATTATTGTCTCTTTTTCTCCTGCATGTGGTACGACTTCATGGCATTTCTGCAAATATTGTTTCCGACAGAGGTCCACAATTCATTTCTACCTTTTGGAGAGCCTTTGTAAATTGATTGGAACCACTGTTTCCTTGTCTTCTGGCTACCATCCTCAGACTCATGGACTAACTGAGAGAGTGAATCAGGATCTTGAGGCTTATCTTAGAGCCTTTGTCAACGCTTTCCATACCAACTGGTCCGAGTTGTTACCCCTAGCTGAGCTGGCAAGAAACACTCACTGGCACTCTTTTCTTCGATGTTCTCCATTTCAAGCCACAGCAGGGTATCAACCTTGTGTCTTCCCTCTTTCTGTTCAGTCCACTGGGGTTCCTGCTGCAGACCAAAATGTTACTGAACTCACCACTCATTGGCAACGTATTCGCTCTCAGCTACGTTCAGCTGTCTCTAGATATAAACAGTTTGCTGATCGTCATAGAGCCATCTCAATAGGTGAACGTGTTTGGGTCTCTACTCGACAAATTCGTCTACGTCAACCATGTCACAAATTGGGGCCTAGGTTTATTGGTCCTTACAAAGTCCTACAATATGGGAAATGAGATATACAAAGAAATAGGGGGCACTTCCCTACTACAAGTACTATAACAACATTAATCAATACATATAACAAAAAAACACATCATGTCCAAATGATACATCACACAATATAAAACAAATAAAAAGTCCTTAATATCCAACAAGCTGGCGGCACTCTGTCAAAAGGATGGTCAGTCCCTGGTGTTGGGAGATCTGGAGAGAAGAAAAACACAGAGGCACCTCTGTGTTTCTTTTCTCTCCAGACCTTATAAAGTCCTGAAAAGACTGTCTCCTGTTGCCTACAAAGTAGCCTTACACCTAGTCTTCCATATATCACTGCTCAAGCCTTGCATACCTGGTTCCGAGCTCCTCCTCCTCCGCTCCTGGTTCATAGTGACCCTGAATATGAGGTTGCTAAGATCCTGGACTCCAGATACAGGCACAGACAAATGCAATATCTAGTAAATTGGAAGGGTTATTCTGTGGCGGATTGTTCCTGCCTGTGATGTGCATGCTCCATCTTTGGTATCCAGATTCCATGCTGCTCATCCTTTAAGGCTGACTTTGGTTCCCGGAGGGAATCTTTGAGAGGGGGGCTATGTCGCGCTGCTCTAGCCATTGCTAGGGACACGGCACCTGCTGTTCTGCTTGTTGTTTAGGGGGGAGTCTGCTCCTCTTGCCGCGTGGCAGTGACTTCATCACAACACGCTTTCCCTGTTCTGAAGCCGGATCTCCTGTGTTGCGAACCCTGCGCCTATGTAAGTAACTGACTTGCTACCTATCACTGCCCAAGTATAGGTGTTACTTAGTGTTCTCCTGGGTGTTCCTTATTCTTATGCTGGACTGTTATATTGTTGCTGACCCTTGCTTGTCTGACCACTCTGCCTGTTTACCCCTTAACTGTTGGATTGATATACTGCTGCTGAACTCTGCTTGTCTGACCACTCTGCCTGTTTACCCCTTAACTGCTGGATTGATATACAGCTGCTGAACCTTGCTTGTCTGACCACTCTGCCTGTTTACCCCTTAACTGCAGGATTGATATACAGCTGCTGAACCTTGCTTATCTGACCCCTCTGCCTGTTTACCCCTTTTGCTCTGGATTGCCTTACTGTTGCCAAACCCTACCTGCCTGACCATACTATGGCTTGCCTCTAAACTGCCTTTCTCTGGTTTCCTGCCTGTTGCTGCCGAGGACTGCCCTGCCTGTGGTGAGTGCTGCTTACCCCATCTTGCAAACCTTCTCTGCTCTGGGATATTCCCTATCTTTCCGGCTCGACGCCGGGATAACAAGTCTACTGGCCGAGTTGGTCTGATAGCGGAGTATCACATGAGCAAGCATTACACCCTGCTAGCGGCCGATTGGCCGCCAGTGAGCAGGTGGCGGCATTGCACAAGCATTTGTCTAGCTGTCCCTATTAACCATGACAGGAGCAGCAGTCACTTGTATTCTAGTAGGAAATGGATCCTCTATCCATGGTTTCAATAGAGAAGCATAAGAACCAAGTTGTACTTGTAAGACTTGTATAAATCCAGGGATACAATAACATGATTTATTACTTGGGAAATACAAAAAAGCCCAATATAAATAAGGACCCATAATGTGTATAAGATCTGATGCAGAAGTTGGAATTAATTTGGAAAAATATTTTTTTTTGGTGACTTCAGGAACTTTAGTAATATCAGGTGCACAATGAACTATAATTAGCAAAGAATGGTGATATAACTGGAACTGTGAACCTGATTGATTCTTCTTTAGAAAGCACTTGAAATCAATCTTGTAAATAAGTGGTTTAATAAAGAAGGTATTGCTCTAAGGTCCTGTTAGTATGGACTGCTTGCACATCAGATTAAGATAGTAGGCTGAGGGCAGGCAACGCTGAAGCTGAAGGTTATGGCAATTTGCTCCTGGAAATGTGAGTAGTCTAAAAAAATAATTGAGGAATAAAGTGGCACTCTTCTCAGTGGAACAAATGAATAAAAAGCATTTTATTAACCCCATAACGACACGGACATACCCTGTAGGCCTATTAGGTACAGAAAGTAAAATAACTGCAGATCATACAAGAGGACAGAAGAAGCAACATGATTTGATAGCCAATGGACCTAAATATCCAAACAGAAAAACATGATCAAAGCAAACTGAAATTACTCCCACTATATTAAAGGACACAAGGAAGCAACTTCACCAAAGAAAAGCATGAGATAACCTGCTTAATCAAGGTTAAAACATTTTAATGAAATAAAAACACTTTTATATGAATAAAAAATTTACCAAATCAATAATTCAACAAACACACTATCACTATACTGATAATCCCCCTGTTCAAATCCCTTAAAGAGACATACACACATATCTTAATGGCAGTGGTTCTCAACTTTTTTTAGACAGTGGCATAATTTGCAATGCAAATTTCTGTCACAGCACCCCATATTAATGTTAGACTCTAGTGTAATTAACCATATGTTTGCAGTATATTACAATTTACACTACGACTACATTCAAATTCTGTTACAATACACATTTTTACAGTTAGACAAAAATTAAACATTTTAGAAGCGATAAATGATTAGTATTGAGATGTCTCTTTAAAGGGACAGTCTACTCCAGAATTTTTATTATTTAAAAAGATAGATCATTCTTCTCCCATAGAAGTCAATGGAGCACAAATACTTCAAAATACCCTAACACCCATACTCGCACAGTAACCCGACTGTACATTCGAGAGCTAAACCCAACATAAAATATTAAAATTTCACAATCCAATGTTCTTCAAATAGCAGAATTTGTTCTATGTATTCTTCAATTCATATTTCTATATACAGTATATCTGTATATACCTATACCTATATTACTATTCCTATATATATATATATATATATATATATATATATATATATATATATATATATATATATATATAGGAATAGATGTGTATTTTACATGAACAGTATCAGATATATAGAACTATATATTTAACAATAAAAAGTACATTATTTGCTGTGTGAAGAACATAAGAATGTAAATATATATAGTACGTTTTGCGCTTCAGGTTTTGTGATTTAGATTTTGACGCGGTCAATTTAGCGTACGTGAAAATATATCTTAAGGTACGTTATTGAAATATTACATATAAAATATTTTTGAAAATATATATATATTCTATGGATTATACAGTATGTTTAATAATTTTTAATACATTTTTGTACAACCCCAATACCGAAAGTCATTTGAAAATTCAATTCACCCATTCAGTTAGATTGCGAGTCTTGTGTTAGGCTTAAAAAGCAGCGTTGGCCGGTCCCAACGCTGCTTTTTAACGCCTGCTGGTATTACGAGTCTTGAAGGTACAGGTGTACCGTTCTCAGTTTTGGCCAGACTTGGAAATACCGCAAATCCACTTACGTAAATTGCGTATCCTATTTTTTCAATGGGACTTGCATAGCGCCGGTATTACGAGTCTGCCAAAAAGTGAGCGGTACACTCTTTCCTGTCAAGACTGGTACTGCATTTTAAAGTCAGTAGTTAAGAGTTTTACACTACAACACTGTAGCATAAAACTCTTAACTAAAGTGCTAAAAAGTACACTAACACCCATAAACTACCTATTAACCCCTAAACCGAGACCCTCCCGCATTGCAAACACTAAAATTAAATTTTTAACCCTAATCTGCCGAACCGGACATCGCCGCCACTATAATAAACACATTAACCCCTAAACCGCCGCACTCCCGCCTCGCAAACACTAGTTAAATATTATTAACCCCTAATTTGCCGCCCCTAACATCGCCGCCACCTACATTATACTTATTAACCCCTAATCTACCACCCCCAACGTCACCGCCACTATACTAAAGTTAACCCCTAAATCTAAGTCTAATCCTAACCCTAACACTCCCTAACTTAAATATAATTTAAATAAATCTAAATAAAATTACTATAATTAAATAAATTATTCCTATTTAAAACTAAATACTTACCTATAAAATAAACCCTAAGCTAGCTACAATATAACTAATAGTTACATTGTAGCTAGCTTAGGGTTTATTTAAATATAATTTAAATAAATCTAAATAAAATTACTATAATTAAATAAATTATTCCTATTTAAAACTAAATACTTACCTATAAAATAAACCCTAAGCTAGCTACAATATAACTAATAGTTACATTGTAGCTAGCTTAGGGTTTATAATAAATACATTAACCCCTAAACCGCCGCACTCCCACCTCGCAAACACTAGTTAAATATTATTAACCCCTAATTTGCCGCCCCTAACATCGCCGCCACCTACATTATACTTATTAACCCCTAATCTACCACCCCCAACGTCACCGCCACTATACAAGTCTAATCCTAACCCTAACACTCCCTAACTTAAATATAATTTAAATAAATCTAAATAAAATTACTATAATTAAATAAATTATTCCTATTTAAAACTAAATACTTACCTATAAAATAAACCCTAAGCTAGCTACAATATAACTAATAGTTACATTGTAGCTAGCTTAGGGTTTATTTTTATTTTACAGGCAAGTTTGTATTTATTTTAACTAGGTAGAATAGTTACTAAATAGTTATTAACTATTTAATAACTACCTAGCTAAAATAAATACAAAGTTACCTGTAAAATAAAACCTAACCTAAGTTACAATTACACCTAACACTACACTATAATTAAATTAACTCCCTAAATTAAATACAATTAAATACAATTAAATTAAATTATCTAAAGTACAAAAAAAAACAAAGACTAAATTACAGAAAATAATAAACAAATTACAAGATTTTTAAACTAATTACACCTAATCTAATCCCCCTAACAAAATAAAAAGCCCTACCCTACACTAAATTACAAATAGCCCTTAAAAGGGCCTTTTGCGGGGCATTGCCTCAAAGTAATCAGCTCTCTTACCTGTAAAAAAAATTACAAATCCCCCCCAACATTAAAACCCACCACCCACACAACCAACCCTACTCTAAAACCCACCCAATACCCCCTTAAAAAAACCTAACACTAACCCCTTGAAGATCACCTTACCGGGAGAAGTCTTCATCCAACCTGGGCCGAAGTCCTCAACGAAGCCGGGAGAAGTCTTCATCCAAGCTGGGAGAAGTGGTCCTCCAGACGGGCAGAAGTCTTCATCCAGATGGCATCTTCTATCTTCATCCATCCAGCGCGAAGCGGGTCCATCTTCAAGACATCCAACGCGGAGCATCCTCTTCAATCAACGGCTAACACAGAATGAAGGTACTTTTAAGTGGCGTCATCCAAGATGGCGTCCCTTCAATTCCGATTGGCTGATAGAATTCTTCAAGCCAATCTGAATTAAGGTAGAAAAAATCCTATTGGCTGATGCAATCAGCCAATAGGATTGAAGTTCAATCCTATTGGCTGATCCAATCAGCCAATAGAATGCGAGCTCAATCCTCGTAATTTGTTTATTATTTTCTGTAATTTAGTGTTTTTTTTTTTTTGTACTTTAGATAATTGTATTTAATTGTATTTAATTTAGTTAATTTATTTAATTATAGTGTAGTGTTAGGTGTAATTGTAACTTAGGTTAGGTTTTATTTTACAGGTCAATTTGTATTTATTTTAGCTAGGTAGTTATTAAATAGTTAATAACTATTTAGTAACTATTCTACCTAGTTAAAATAAATACAAACTTACCTGTAAAATAAAAATAAACCCTAAGCTAGCTACAATGTAACTATTAGTTATATTGTAGCTAGCTTAGGGTTTATTTTACAGGTAAGTATTTAGTTTTAAATAGGAATAATTTAGTTAATTATAGTAATTTTATTTAGATTTCTTTTAATTATATTTAAGTTAGGGGGTGTTAGGTTTAGGGTCAGACTTAGGTTTAGGGGTTAATAACTTTAATATAGTGGTGGCGACGTTGGGGACAGCAGCAGTGATGTGCAGTGAGGTCAGAGGCTGGTGAGGCACTAGATATGATACACCGGAGAAACACATGTACAGAGGGCCGCAAGAACCCCCAACAGGGCAGGTTTAAATGATAGCTGAACCAGTGCACAGGTGACATAATCAGGTGATGGGTGAGAGCAAGTTAGTAACCACTGAGTTACTGATCAGCTGATTACTTCACCTGTGCACTGATTCAGCTATAATGAAAACCTGGCCTGTTGGGGATACTTGAGGACCATTGTTGAGAAACACTGCACTAAAGCACCAGCTCATCGGAAATGTATTGATTACCTGGAGAATAAAGCACACATACTCTGCTCACTGACACCCACACACACTCTGCTCACATACACACTTACACAATTCTGTGGCACAGTGCCAGTTACTAAGCAATTAGAATGATCCACAATCTCTTCTCTACTCACTACTGTATTGTAAAAATAGAAATAATTTACCATACAAGTTTTACACAAAGGACAAGTTATCAATACTGCCAACACAGCTGCTGCAATATGGTGTTCAAGAAACGCATGTGCACATCCCACTTAGGTATGCTCTTCAACAAAGGAAACCAAAGGATACCAAAAGACTGAAGTACATAATTATACAAGTAAATAGAAAGTTTATTTATTTTTTTGTGCAATTTCTATCTGAATGATGGAAATGTAATTATGACTTTCATGTTCCTTTCAAAAACTAATACTGACATGGGGCCAGTAACAGTTGATGCTAATTCTCAAAATATAAATAACTAGAAAAGTCTATTAAAATTGCATGCTCTGGGTTCCGGAGGAGGAGCACAGGTGTGAGGTCATGTGAGACACCTGTTCTGACTTACCTCTCTGCAAGCTTGCTGGCGGGAATTCTGCGCTTCAAACTCCTGACCTTGGGCGGCTTGCAAAGCTATGATACATCGCTACTGGAACCCAATAGTGCCACTCTAATGCACTTAAATGACTTTAGCTAGGATCCAAGTCATTTCACAGATATATATATAATAATATCTACTTTTCCAAACTTGATTGCAAGAGGAATAGAGTTTTTTTTTTTTTTTTTTTTGCTGTGTGCATATTTCTATTGCACTAATCACCTTATATACCACACCTGTACAGGTAATCTGTGAGGAAAGCCTTACCTATCCTGGATGCTGCAGGGTTTTTTGTTTGCTGGAGCGAGTGGGAGATAGTGTCCCAGTTTGAATTCTGGGGGTCTGCGGCATGGTTCGTTGCCCGGTTGGGGTCCTGTTGCCTGATCGTGAGAAGGAGGTTGCTTTCCGGTTGGACTGCTTCCAAATTAAACAGAAGCCCGGCGTGTGCAGAGAATTACAGCTTCTACGGTGAGGAGGTGTAACAGCCTTGGGAGCGCAGCCCTCTACTGGTCCAGGCGTACCCCTCCCACCGGTGCTGCGTGAGGGGTTTGGACCATTCTTACACGCTGCGCTGCTTGTCCTGATCTGGGCTACGGCTCTCCTCATTCCATCCACTGCCAGGTTTGCTCTGCTGGGTACGGCATTTCAGGATCCTTGCATCTGCCTGCTTGTTTTGCGCTCCCCCTCCCACCGGTGCTGCGTGAGGGGGGGTCTGTCTCCACAGGCAAGACTTTCTGGAGCGGGTAAAGTACATTCTCTTTGTATGACATACGCCGGAGTCCTACCTATCTTTTTGATTGTTTCCCTTTGAACGCAGTGTCAATCAACATAACTGTGTTGTACAATAACTTAACTCTATGTCATAAACTTAGTTCGCATTGATTCCTTCACCATAAATCTAACTGGAATTTTATTTTCTGCTGCCCATATACAAAGTTTGTTAACTAGAGATGGACTTTAAGAAGGCACTGGGCTAAAAGCAAGACAGAGAAAAGGGGGGAAGGAAGAAAAGGAAGAAAAATGAGAGAAAAGAGTGAAATTTGAAAAAAATCTAAGGACACAGAATTTTGAACATTAGGAGTCACAAACAGTCAAAATCTGTGATTTGATTATACAGTTCATATTTTCCTTATAGAAGTATACAAGCACATATTTTTTTTATTAAGTACCAGAATCCAGGGCAATCTAGGTATTGGTTTTCAGGCCTTGCCAGGTGAAACAAAAATTCAAAGTTTGTGATTGTTCTGATAAATGCATATACGGTTGTTAATTTCAGATAGTATTGTCAGATATATAGCACCTAAGAAAATAATTGATTAGGACCTGATGGGTATTTAAAGGAAAAAAGAGGGAAAATTTTTTTTATTTTTTTTTTCTTGTTTATAGGTATTGGAGATTGTTACGTTAATAACTAGAGTTGAATGCAGATACTGTTTTTTTTTAAGTATACTTTAAACTCTGCTAGGAAATAAGAAACATTGTGTCTTCCCATTACTGGCAATTAAGTAATTCTCTTCTACATATTTTTTATAAATTTAAGGACACAGAATTTTGGATATTAAGAGTTACAACTAGCTATTTCTGTGACTTAAGTATATAGTTCATATCTCCTTTATAGAAGTACATAAGCATATATCTTATATTAAGTAACACAACCCAAAACACCTCTCACTGACTGAGAGGGCAGTTTTTAAGTATAAAAACTACTAGGGGAAAAATTTAGTTTATTCTATTTTGTTTGAAATAAATATAATAATCTACCCTGTTAATTTTGGTATATAATAATTGAATTTAAGTCTTTTCACTTGACACATTCTGGTCTCTTATGGTGTGACCAATGATATGATAATCTCATCATAAAGGATCTCCCTAGAATACAAGTTTGAGGCGAACTAAAATATCAAAATTTCATTTAACCCCATAGAGAGTGTTTTTTATTGCTTGGTCTTCGTTTTTTCTTTCTGCCTACCCCCACACTGACTCACGACCCCTCACCTGATTCTAAGGCAATTCACGATTAATTAAATTACCCCACATCCTTCACTTCACCCCCTTCCTTCACGGTCTCTCAACTTAAAGCAAGTTTCTTTTTAATCACTTCTCTACTTACTCAGGGAATTTTGTCTTTTTTCCCCTTCACTCTATTAAGTCACCTTCCACCCGTCACAATCCTTACGGTTACAACCATATGGATAAATTTTTACATCCTCACTCCAAAACACCACCTTCTCCCATGGCGGCTAGACAGAGAGATAAGCAAAACAAAAGCACTCTTGATCCTTCTGTTGAGACACAGTCATCTATCACTAGCACTCAAATATTAATAGAATCTATGGACATTCAATTCTTAGTTTCTAAAATATCTGAGGCCCTTGCGCCTAAATTCGAAATTTTGAAAAATGAGATCAAAGTAGATATTGCACAATTAGCATTAGAAGTTAAACAATTTGCTAGCAGGCTGACAGAAGCAGAGCAAAGGATATCCGATCTTGAAGATGCCATGATAGAAAATAATACTAGATCCGAAGTCTCCTTTACTACTATATCTAAATTACAGCACAACATCGAAGATCTTGAGAACCGCACACGTAGGAATAATTTAAGAATAATCAGGGTCCCCGAGGAGCAACAGTATGAGGATTTATTTAGTAACTCCAATCCCACAAAAGACAGCGCAATCTGTGAAGGCAAACAGATAGACTCCAATAGTGCAATATTGTATGTAAAAAAACAGCACTTTGTTGACAAACACTTTTAGCCAGAATACTCACAATATGCGAGATAAAAACATGCACAAAAAGGTATCTTTGTGTAGCGATATAGCCCGGTGATTTTGTGGTCAAAGGAAGCTTGGGAGAAAAGCAGCAGATTTTCCGGTCGGCGTGTGACGTCAACACCCGACAAACAGCTGATCGATGTTTCCCTTAGTCCCAATACACACAGGCTTTCCGAGCTTGCAGAGCTTGTTGCCTCAACGCGTTTCTCGCCCCCTACTGGGCGCTTTCTCAAGAGGAATAGTGATCTACCGGACTTTTGGTGGTTTGTGTGCTATGAGGATTTATTTAAATTACTTGCATCTACAATTCCCCAGCTTTTAAAGATCACTGAGGGATTCCCCAAAACTTTTATAGAAAGAGTGCATAGGATAGGTTCTATCTCCCCTGGTAAAACAAATACAAAACCCAGACCAATTATTGTTAAATTTTTAAATTACCAAGACAAGGTTACATTTATGCAATCTTTCCGTAAGCATCAACCTATATTTTTAGGCGACAATAAAATCCTCCTCTTTCAGGATTATTCACTAGAGACAGTCACAAAGAGAAGGGAAATATCCCCAATATGCACAAAGTTTATTCAAAAGGGAACACGAGCAACTATCATATATCCCGCCAGACTTAAAATATACTCTGATAACCAGACATATTTTTTTGACTCAGCCGCAGAGGCTGGAAGGTTTTATGCTAAGGAGTTCCCTGCAGGTTAAGGAACTGTATAGCTAATAACAGGAAGGTAATTGACTAATGTTTGCTAAAACTAATCCAAGGATAAAGTCTTGCTTACACTGGGTATCAGAGAGCCTAGATGGCATGGGCTCTCTGAAGTTTCATTTTTTCCCCCCTTTTTTTTTTTTTTCTTCTTCATTCTCTCTTTTCCTCTCTCCTCTCTCTCCTTTCCTTCGCTCTCATATCTCTCATATAGAGAATAGTTATGTCTGGGGAGTTTAAAATTACCTCATGGAATATTGGAGGCTTAACATCCCCCATTAAAAGAAAAACAATACTATCATACTTAAAGAAAATTAATACCTCTGTTGCATTTTTGCAAGAAACGCACTTAAAAGCTGAAGAGATTCTCAAACTCAAGTCTTCCTGGGTTGGAGGAGTTTTTTTCTCTACAGGTATTAATAGAAAGGGGGGAGTAGCCATCTTAATAGGTAAAAATGTAAACTATGAAATAATTCAGGTAGATCCTGATCCTGAGGGGAGATTTATAATTGTTAAAGCTAAAATTGACAATATATTGTATACACTCTGTAATTTATACGCCCCAAATGTTTTTGACCTGGTGTTTTGGGAAAATTTACAAGCAAAGCTTATGACACGTGTTGAGGGTTACTGTATTATGGGAGGGGATTTTAACATGGCTCCAAAATATCCGCTTGATAGGCTCAGAAAGGATCCTGTTCCAAAAATGACAAAAAGGGATAAACTAGAGTCAAAACTATTTTCTAGATTATTTACTAACCTGAAAGTTAGGGACGTGTGGAGGTTGCAAAACCCTGATTCTCGTAATTATACTTGCCTTTCAAAGGCACATAAATCTCTTTCAAGGATAGATCTAATTCTATTAGATGAAAGGCTATGTAAAACACAAGTCCAAGCACAGATATTACCTATTGTTATATCGGATCATGCCCCTATTTGTCTAGAGTTTCGTGCGAATAATCTGGCACAAGGCCCTAGGCGATTTTTATTTCCCACTTTTCTCGTGAAAGATCTCAAATTTAAAAATTGGATGGAAACTAAATTTAAAGATTATGCCCATTTTAACCATGAATTTGTCTCTCGCCCGATGTTATTCTGGGAAACAGCCAAGGCAGTATTAAGGGGAGAAATATTAGCCTTTAGTGTGAAAAGATCTAAAAAAATTAAGCAAAGAGAGGGAGAGTTAGTACGGGCAGTCTCAAATGCTTACAATTTGCATCTACTTGAAAACTCTTCGCGAAGTTCAGACAAATATACTCTAGCTCTTCAAAATAGAGATTCTTTCTTACTTCATAAAACAACTCAAAAGGATACCAGGGTTCAATCTAAATTGTATCGATACGGCAATAAGACGGGGAAATTACTAGCAAACCTTCTAAAAATTGAGAAAGGCTCTCAATTGATAGATCTCATAAATACAGAAGGTCAGACTTTTAAAACCTCGGAAGAACTTTTACAAGTCTTTCACGATTATTATACTGATCTTTATTCACTACAAATTTCGGATATATTAAAACGTGAGGAATTCTGGAACAGAATTTCTCCTCCTCCATTAGATCCAGAGGTATTGCAAGATTTATATGCCCCTATAACTGAGATAGAGGTGAATAAAGCAATCCAAAACCTTCCACACAATAAAGCACCAGGCCCAGATGCGTTACCTAATGAATTTGACCAAATTTTACACTCCTCTATTGTACCATATTTAACTTCTTTATTTAATGATATTTATATAGAGGGAAAAGAGCCAACAGCTAACTTCTTTGCATCTTGTACTTCTTTAATATTAAAAGCAGGTAAGGATCCAGCAAAAAAAGAATCCTACAGGCCTATTGCACTACTCAATACAGATTATAAAATTTTAACATCTATATTAGCGTCTAGGCTACAAAACATTCTGCCCTCTATTATCCATCCTGATCAAGTAGGCTTCATACAGAATAGAAATTCAGCTGCCAAAATACGTGAACTTTTTCTCATTATTGATTATTTTGAGTCACTCAGGACCCAGGAAGGGCCGGGGGGAGAGGACACCCCTGACAGGGTGGTAATATCTATTGATGCAGAAAAAGCCTTCGACTCAATACATTATGACCATCTTTTGTTCACCCTAGATAAATTTGGTATAAGGAAAAACTTCGCTAGGTTTGTAAGTAATCTCTATCAAAATGCTTCTACGAAGCTGGTGGTTAACGGTTATTTATCACAGGATATAAAATTACAGCGAGGTACCAGGCAGGGATGTCCTTTCTCCCCGCTTTTGTTTGATATATCTATTGAACCCCTTGCCATTGCAATAAGACAGCAACTTGATGGTATAAAGATAGGCAAGAAGGAGTTAAAAATTGCTTTATATGTGGATGATGTCCTTATTTTCATGACTAATACAAAAATAAATATTCCTAAGCTTGTATGTATAATACAACAGTTTGGATCCTTTTCAGGATACAAAGTTAACAACACAAAATCTGAATTATTCTGGATTACTCATGCAGTAGATTCCCTGGCAAATATACCATTCTCTATAGTTCAGACCTCTTGCCATTATTTGGGCATTAACATCTCGTCTACTCCAGACACTTGGTATACTCTTAATATTACTCCTGTATTAAACAGAATTATCTGGACGAATAGCAGCTTATAAAATGATGATTCTGCCTAAACTTTTATATATCTTACAAAATATCCCTCTTTTCCTTAAGAAAAAAGATATTGATTATTTGAATTCTATTTTGAGACTCTTTATTTGGCAGAGTAGAAAACCTAGAATATCTCTTTCTAAATTATCGCTTCCTTTGAAATATGGTGGTCTTGCTTTGCCAGATATAGGGGCTTATAATCAAGCTTTTCTGGCACGAACAGTCATTGACTGGATATTCCTGCAGAATTATGTAACAGATAACGACTTGGAGAAAAGTATAACACATCCTTTATACCCAGTGGCACTTATACATTGTGATACCAACGCGATACCGCCTGAAATAAAGAAATTAAGATCGATATATAACCCAATCCTTGCCTGGAAGAAAATTTGTAAGTTATTAGTAGTAGATCATCATATCTCTAGGTTTATCCCATTTCTGGGTAACCCTCAATTTCAAGCAGGACTTCAAACTAAAGTGTACCTAGAATGGGAAGCACTAGGCTTCATTAATGTTCATCAGATCCTAGATTTTGAAAGACGATGCATTAAATCATTTGACTCTATTAGATCAGAATTTAAACTACCACGCAATAATTTTTTTGCCTATTTACAGGCAAGACATTTTGCTCTTAATCTTACACATGATCATGGATGGGACTGGTCTCTGAAGGGTGTTGGCGATTGGCTTACCATCGCCAAAACTGGAAATTTATCAATTACTCCAGGATATTCAATTATGGTATCAGTAAAGGGCTTAAATAATCTGGAAAAAATACATAGTAAGTGGGCTATACAGATTAATCAAACACTGGACCCCCGAATATCCTACCTATCAATCCAAGAGACTGCTCGTGTAACTCTCTCCTCCTCGTGGAGGGAATCCCATCTTAAATTATTATACATGTCGTATTTCACCCCAGAAAAGGGATCCAAATATAGGAATTGTAGTTTTGTCATTTGCCCAAAATGTTCCTTGCCCGCAGCAGACCTTCAACACATGTTATGGTCTTGTCCAAAGATCAGGAATTTTTGTCTGAGGCTCCAATATTGGCTAAATAAGATACTAAATCCCACTGTGGTGACTTTTTCATTTAAAACCATAGTCTTTCTCTTTCTTCACCCAGCGGGCAATTTAGGTACCAATAAAAAAATTATTAATATGACTATATTAGCCGGTAGGTATCTAATTTTCAGAAAATGGAAATTAAGATCTACTCCTAGCATAACTGAAATTAAGAACTATTTAAAGAAACAATACATTCTTGAACAAATCGACACCAATCAAGACAACGATCAAGAAATTAGGAGACTCTTTTCAAAATGGTCTCTCTTTATTAAGGATTTTATACCTAGTGAAATTGATTACCTGATATATCCTTTTAGAAACACAGAATTAGTTGAGCTTGGTATGTGGTGATGTAACTCCGGAGGGGGGGGAGGGGGGAAAGAGGGAATTCCTTTTTTTTTTTTTTTTTTTTTCTCCTTGTGTATGGTTGGGGGCCATACTGGCTATAGATAGGGAAACATTATGGAAAACCCCAATTCAGTTACAGGAAATTAGGTGTTAATTGTATTGCTTCGTTATTAAAGGGCCACTGTAAGTAAATATTTTCTATGCCTATTACTAACTAACTACCCCAAATACGCTTTTTATCAGTAGCATTTCATTAACATATCTCTACAGTATATCAGAAATCTTGTCTGCAAATTTAATTGTTTTCCAAACCCACTCCGTGGGTATCCTTTGCTCTGTACCAATCCGTTTACAATACCTAGGTTTCAAAATGGCGCTTTAAACACAAAGTTATTGGTTTAAGTATTTTGAACACTCAGTGCTGAAAATAGTGGGCAGGATAAAGTGACATCATCGGCGAATAAAAGATATAACTTTTAGAACGCTATGAAACTTTGTTTTGGAGAAAATATAGGTCAGTAGGTTTTAATTAATGTTTATTAACTTTAATATGTTAGTTGTTTAGCTTAAAAATTATAACAGAAAGTAATCCTTTAACTGTGATGTTATAATGTTAGGTCTATAAGCATTATTGTTAAAATTGTATTGTTTTGAATGAAGCTGTAACTTTGAATTGGAATAAAATAAACATTTAAAAAAAAAAAATGCATGGTCTACCTCAATCATGAAAGTTTAATTTTAAATGTCTCCCTTTGACTATGTGTTTAACCAGTTACTTTACAGTGGCATTATTTCTAAAAACATTTAACTGCAATAATTACATATATTTTTTTAAATGACTCATTATCTCCTTTTTATTAATATAAACTTGTATAAAAGCAGCACATATTAAAAACACAATGCAACAGCTTTCAATTGATTTGTGAATTACAAGTTAACAGCAGTCTTTAATTAAATGGAGACACAGAAAAATAAAAATAGATACTGCATCATCTGACTGAACAGACATAACATACAGTATATGGAGTTTGTACCTAATTAAATCAAATAACCATGAAAAAGGGAGGCTTAGCAATATTCAATGTCAAAAACTAATTTAAATAATGTGGACGCTGCACACTTAACTTCAAACTCTGGGTTTTAAATTATGTATTTAAATTTGAATTGACCCTTTGGCTTCCTGTCAGTTTTGGGTTATGCTCACTTACTGCCCCCCCCCCCCCCCCTGTTAATGAGCTGTATCTGAACACAATTTGTGAATCACAAGAGATGTAGAATACTACTTTACTCTTCTGCTTGGTGTCATTTGTTCTTAGGTTACCTCAGCTTCCAGTTGTGTCACATGACCCTGCTCACTGCATCCTCCTTTTTATTAATCTATATATCCTTCAATTGCTAGGAGGCATCAAGAGGGGTGCCTCCTATTGGTCCCAATTTTGCTGCTAATATATTGACAGAACACAGGTGGCGCTGCAGCACAGCTTTTCCTTTGACCCATGTACTGCAATGGAGAGAAGCGTTCCTGTACCTGCCTCTCCATAGCATTACATGGGGGGAAATATTTTTTTTTGGACTTTTTTTTTGTTTTAATTAAAATTTAATTAAGCTTTGGCCACATATGGTTCCTCCCCTGCCTCCTATGAGCGCACGTCCCTGGACGGCAGATTAGTGGTTAATAAGTGTAGGTAGGTGGCATCGATGTTAGGGCTGGCAGAATAGGGGTTAATAATATTTAACTAATGTTTGCAAGGAGGGAGTGCAGCGGTTTAGAGGTTAATATGTTTATTATAGTGGCGGCGACATTGGGGGCAGCAGATTAGGGGTAAATAAATGTAGGTAGGTGGCGGCGACATAGGGGGCGGCATATTAGGGGTTAATAAATATAATGTAGCTGTCGGCGATGTTGGGGGCAGCTGATTAGGGGTTCATAAGTATAATGTAGGTGGTGGCAGCGTCCGGAGCGGCAGATTAGGGGTTAATAATATAATGTAGGTTGCGGCGATGTTGGGGGCTACAGATTAGGGGTTAATAATATAATGTAGGTGGCGGCGGTGTCCAGAGCGGCAGATTAGGGGTTAATAATATAATGTAGGTTGCGGAGATGTCAGGGGCGGCAGATTATGGGTTAATAAGTGTAGGATTAGGGGTTTTTAGACTCGAGGTTCATGTTAGGGTGTTAGGTGTAGACATAAAATGTATTTCCCCATAGGAATCAATGGGGCTGCGTTAAGGAGCTTCACGCTGCTTTTTGGCAGGTGTTAGACTTTTTTCAGCCGGCTCCCCCCGTTAATTCCTATGGGGAAATCGTGCACGAGCACGTTACACTAGCTCGCCGCTAACGTAAGCAGTGCTGGTATTGGAGTGCGGTAAGGAGCAAAATTTTGCTCAAAACTCACTTCTTGTCTGGGTTGTAAAAACCCGTAATACCAGCTCTGTCTTTAAGTGAGCGGTGAACATATACTGCTCGTTAGCACCGCACAGCCTCTAACGCCAAACTCGTAATCTAGCCGATTGTTAACACATTATTTTATGTTTTACTTTGTGACTTTAATGTGTTTTTGAATATATATACTCATTTCAAATCTCATGACTGCAACACACTCCAAAAAAGTTTGGACAGTTGACTGTTTACCACTGTGTAACATCACCTATTTTAATAACACTTTTTAAGCGTTTGGGCACTGAAGACACCGGTTGGTTAAGTTTAGCAATCAGAATTTTCCCCTATTCATTCATTATGCATGTGTTCAGCTGTGCAACTCTACGGGGTCTTCATTGTCTTATTCTGTGCTTCACAATGCGCCACACATTCTCCATTGGAGACAGGTCAGGACTGCAGGCAGGCCATGCTAGCGCATACACTCTCTGCTTTTGCAACCATGGGTTGTAATCCGGGCAGAATGTAGTTTGGCGTTGTCCTGTTGGAAAATGCAGGGAAGTACCTGGAAAAGACAGACATTTGGATGGCAGTATATGTTGCTCCAAAATGTATACATATCTTTCTGCTTTAATGCTGCCCTCACAGATGTGCAAGTTACCCATGCCATGGACACTGACACACCCCCATACCATGACAGACACTGGCTTTGGATCTGACGCTAATTACAGCTTGGATGGTCCTTTTCCTCTTTGGCCTGGAGAACACAATGGTTAATTTTTTTCCCAAAAACTATTTGAAATGTTGACTTGTCGGACCACTAAACACGATTCCACTGTACAACTGTCAATCTCAGATGAGACTGAGACCAGTGAAGTCGGCGGCGCTTCTGGACAGTGTTGATTTATGGCTTCTGCTTTGCATAGTAAAGCCTTAACTTGTATCTGTGGATGCAGCGGTGAATGATGTTGACTGTCAAAGGTTTACCAAAGTATTCCCGAGCCCATGTCAGGATATCCATTACATTCATGACGGTTTTTGAAACAGTGACATCTGAGGGATCGGATAACACGCAGATTCAGAAGTGGTTTTCAGCCTTGCCCTTTATGCACCGGGTTTTGACCGGATTCCTTAAATCTTTTAATTATATTGCGCACTGTAGAAGGGGAAATGCCCCAAATCCTACTGATTTGTCTTTTGGGGAATGTTGTTCTCAAAGTGTTGGATTATTCACTGAAACATCTGTTGACAGATTGGCGATCCTTAACCCATCTTTGCTCTTGAAGGGCTAAGCATTTTTTGGAGACTCCTTATATACTATCACACGATTGCCTCTCTTGTTTCACATCACCTTCTTATTTCAACTTGTCACATCGCTATTAGTCCTAAATTGCCCTGTCCAAACTTTTTTGGAACGTGTTGCAGTCATCAGATTTGAAATGAGTGTATATTTTCAAAAATATACTAAATTTACAAAGTAAAACATCAAATAATGTGTTAATAATGTCTTTTCAATATAGTACAGGGCGAATTGAATTTTCAAATGATTCTTTTTAATTTTGTTTTCATGCGATTTTCATACTGTCCCAACTTTTTCAGAATTGTATCTATCTATATCTATCTATCTATCTATCTATCTATCTACTGTAAATATATATATATATATATATATATATATATATATATATATATATATATATATATATATATATATATAGGTATAGATATATATATATATTGTACCGAAATACAATCAGATGTATGTAGAAATATTTATTTATGAATAAACAGAACATATTCCTCTATGTGAAAAACATTGGAATGTGAAATATTAATATTTTTCTGATGAATTAGCGCACTTGACAAAAGCGAATAGGGTGTTAGTTTTCTGTTTTGTTTTTACTATTCATGCTCTAATGATGTCTATGGGGAATACATTAATTCAATCGCGATATTCAAAGTTTGTCTTTTTGCGCGCATCAGGTTAGCCTACGAACGAACACTTTTTACTTTCAGTTTCTAACACGAGCACTACCCTAGCTGAGTTAGCGAGTGAGCGGGAGAGCAAAATACAGTTCACTGCATTTTAAACAGGGGTTTTAGTGATGTTTAATGGCATTATTGCTGAGCTCTCGTTCAGGCTTGTCCAACTCTAATAATAAGTGTTACAATGTTTTTCATGTGCCCCTGAACCTTTCTGCATTTTTGTTTACATTTTACTCCAAGGTTCTTAGTTTTAAGATTTTTTTGCATAATAAATTAGCTCTGTTTCTCATTTCTAACATACAGAGTATTGTGATGCCCTGAACCCAGTCCAGTTGTAGGAAAAGAGAAAACTGACCTCATTTGTTATCATGTAATCTATATGTTTGTAAGTACACTAAAGATGGCACAGAAGCCATCTCACTTAAGCCCCAATGATTGAAAATGCTGCTAGGCAGCAATATATTCAAATGGGATCCAATGTGAAGTCGAGAATGCCAGCAAAATATTCAAAAGTCTCCACATTATTTCTTAAAAGCAGCATCACAGAGGGGCATTTTTACATCGAAATGGGTGGCGATGCATCGGCATCAACATCGGCAATGTAAAGGATCCCTCTTAAATATATTGCACACAACCTAATAACTATACCTATGTACCCCTAAACCACCACAACCCACCAACGCGAACTAACTCTGCACTAACTATCCCCTAAACCGCCAATAGCCCACTGCAATTAACTTCCTAACCTATTAACCCCTAAATTGCCAATAGCCCACCACAATTAACTTCCTAACCTATTAACCCCTAAACTGCCAATAGCCCACCACAAATACCCCCTACACTACTTAACCCCTATATTGCTAAAAGCTCACTGCAAACACCCCATACATTACTTAACCCCTATACTGCCTATATCCCCTAACCTATTAACTCATACACCACCACAACCCCCTTACGCAATAAGCCCCCTAACCTATAAACCCCTACATTGCCACAACCCTTAACGCACTCTACCCCTTCACTACTTAACAATCTAACACCTAACCCCCCACACCTCTAAGTTAAAACCCCATAAGTTACAAAAAATAACAAACACTAATCTTACAAAAATTAATAAAACCCTCTTCCATCTTATCTTTCTTTTCTTCTTAACTTTTTTTCTTCTTACAGAGGTCCTCTTCATGTGCACACTGAAGCTTGAATGCAAGGTTCCTCCCTATTTAGGGGGGCTTTTGCATTTCTATTAGCTGATCTTTTTAATTATTAGTCCAATTAACCACTAGAATGCAAGCTTTTTTTAATCGTTGATTGGATGACGCTGCCAGAAAGGCAGTTTCCCGCCGGTCTGTCGGCGTAGCTCCTTTACACTTATTTCAGGATTTGAAATAGATGATTTAGCCTGTGGTATCTTTAACTATACTGAAAATTTCTAGACTTAAGTATAGGCTATTGGCAAACTTTGTAACACAACGAGCAGAAGAAATAATACACTCCCAGTGGGATGTAGAAGAGATAAGTAAAAAAATGCTAATTTTCCATTGTTCTCTCTCTGAGTATTAGGCTTTGATTTACGGAAAGATATAAGATAAGGAAGCATGTGTGTGTACACAAAGTGATAAAATAATGAGAGCTGATTTTAACCTACAAGCTCAACCCATTTTAAAAAGTTGTGGTTTCACAGCACAAAACCAGCTATTTCATATACACAAATAAACCTGAAAATACAGTTTCTCCTACATTTTATACTCTGTAGCTGGTATAACAAGTTATTGGAAACACATTAAGGAAAAAATAATTTTACAGTATACTATCCCTTTAAGCATAAGCACCCACAATCAACTGTCTCCTGCATATTGCATATGCATATTTTTTAGCCTCCTCCTTGAAAAATTTCTGTTGACCCCATACATGCAGCTAAATAGTGAGATTTATTGTTGTTCTGTGTCTATATGCACATTTGTGTCACTTGTGTGCACATAACAATTGCTTATATTCTGTATGTGTACATTATCTTATTGCCATTCATAACATTTTATTAAATTTCTTTACCTGACCCCCCACCCAAAAAAAATTCTGGTGTGGCCCTTATTACTACTCAGGTATTTGCTTTTGGAAGTTAAATGGGATAGATAAAGAGCTGTATGTTTATATATGAGTATTGCACAACTTTAAAACAGCTTTGGCTGAAAACATCAAAACCATATATGGCAACTGTTGCACTGGAATTGCATTTCGTAATCTTTGGCTCTGTAGTTTGCTGCTAGGAGGGCTGTGCAAAAAGTACAGAACATCATGGAATAAAAGTACATAAAAAAATTAGCAACATCATTTCCTAATGGGAACAGCATATTCTAACTGTAACTGATAATGACAAAAAATGTCCATAGACTTTAATGGGGATTTTTGTTTTTACAAACAGCTGAAATATTAAAAAGCCACTCAACATATCTGCAGTATATTGTTTTCCAGAATTGTATGTTTGTTTTGCCTTGAGGTGAAAGATACTTTAAAAAAAAAAAAAGTATTCTGCATTGCTCTACTAGTTTGAAAGTTAAATATAAAATATACCATATTACATTGTTTCCAATGCAGCAAAGGATTATAGGTATGATATGCAAATGAGGTTCACAATGGTTAAACTTTTTACATTTTCCTGCTTTTTAAGGCAGACTTCCCTTTACGCTATAGCATCACCGTATTACACAGCTTTTAAGCTTAGCTAGGGTTAGTACAGTGATTCAGACCAATCCCTGTGTGTGTGTGTTAATAGTTGTATGTATGTATATATATATATATATATATATATATATATATATATATATATATATAGGAATCCATGTAGAAAAAAGGCACTCTCAGGATTTGTACAATAGAAATAATAGTTCCTTTATTTAGTATAACAATGGGAATGTATACAGCGCCTAAAAATTAGGCTTGAGGCTAAATATTAAATGGAGAGTAAGATGTTGATCTGGATATGTTTAAAAAAGATTTATTACAGCGGAAAGAACATATATATAAATGACAGTATCTTCACAATTCATAAAAATACATAAAATACAAAAAAATAAAAAATACAAATACAAATCTCTTTCACTGACTGACTAGAGATCAGTATATCAGCATTCAAGCCTCAAAAGAAAATTGGATCAAGTATTTAGTATAGAATCAATCAGTTAAAAACAATAGCATAAACAATGTTAAAACACTTTATAACCGTATAATCAAACATCAGTCATCAATATAGTCATCAGTGTGGTATAAACCAAGGATCTCCTGAGATCCAATACTGGGATGTTTCACCCAAAGAGTGTGTGTGAAATCCAATGTGGTGAACTGTAATACAACAAACAATTACAGTGAAGTGTAGTACAACAGAAACAACTACAAAAATCCTTATTACAGTGGTGTAAAAATTAATTGATTGCTGTGCACAACAACAAAAAATATAAAAATAAAAATACGTGAGAAAAAATGTGGTGAAAGATTTTATCTGTGAAGGGGGGTCTTCCAGCAGGGTCCTATATCGATCCGGCTCTTTGATGAAACACAGGTAATAAAAAATAAAGAATAAAAATAAAGCCAACAATTAAAAATGTTAAAAATATATAAGCAGCAAGTCACAGTTACAAATTTGACCGTTTAAAAAAATCAGCTGGTAGAATATCCCACAAAAAAGAAGAAAAAAATCCTAGAAGAAAACAAATAAACAAACCATAGTGTAGATGTATAAGAAAGTTCTACTCCTATTGAAATTATGCTCACCAATGTCAATGTCGACGCGTTTCGGCCTACATAGAGGCCTTTTTCAAGACAGTGACCATGTCCTATTGATTATACTAAATAAAGGAACTATTATTTCTATTGTACAAATCCTGAGAGTGCCCTTTTTCTACATGGATTCCTACATTTATTACTTTTGAGGATTGCACCCAGGTCCTGACTACTCCACCTGGTTGGAGTGCTGGGCTACAAGCTATTTGAATTTGGATATATATATATATATATATATATATATATATATATATATATATATATATATATATATATATATATATATATATATATATATATATGTGTGTGTGTAAGAATGTTTATATGTGTACGTTCTCACATACATACACATATATACATACACAGATTTACGTAAACCTTTGAGCCCTTCCCACTCAAACACCTTGTCATATACTATGGGATTCAGGTCTGATATGATCAGGATAATTGACAGCCATTACCAGCGGTCAATTGGCGTAATGCTGTCCGGTCGCAGCAAGGTCTGGTGGACATGATTCCCGACCTATAATAAATGGAGCTCTATATCCCTTTCAAACAATGTTAACATAATTTTTTTGTTTTCATAATAGAAAGAGGTTAAATAAAATTGTCAATCAGAAGAAAATTGTATTGTATGTATGTATGTATGTATGTAGGGTATATATATATATATATATATATATATATATATATATATATATATATTTGTATTTCATTTTCTTCTGAGTGAAGAACAATGTTATTTCAACTATTTCTAAACGCACCTTAAGCTTTAGCGCACTTTGACTTAGCGTACCTTCAGGTTAACTCTCAAGCGAAAGCCAGAACAGGGTTTTGTAGCGAGCCCAATAGAAGTCTTCTCCAGATGTTAGCATGCCTGAGGATTTTGCTCAAGTGAAATCTTTTAACTTTTTAACTTAAAATATGTGCACAAGAATATGAGCACTATTGATTAAACTGGAGTGGTTAGCACTCAATAGCGCTAATATTTTTTCGTTCCACTTGTAATCTAGCTCTAAGCCACAAGGTTTGGTTTGACTACATATATACTTTTCATAATGCATTAGCAACAGGTATATAAATGTAAGTGTGTGTATCATGAAATACTACATGTGCTCCAAATGTTTTGTAAATATTTAGTATAAAATGAGTAATCGGATGTCATCTTTACTTGTTAGGATGCAGCGAAAACAGGTCTTAGAAGGAAAAGCATCTCACATTTCAATTCCCACAACTGGTACTTGGTTACTGTACCAGAGTAAATACAACTAACCAGCATACTGAGTAAATGTAATCATTTATATTAAAGGTACATTCATTCAATGAAAAAGCAGCAAACAATTGAAGAACCTTAATGTTAAAAAGAATTGATCACGCTAAAAATGTTTCAACTGTAAATGATTTGGATAGCACATGCAATTTTAAGAGACTTTTACATTTACTTCCATTATCATTTTTTTTTCTCTTTGAAGCCTTTGTTTAAAATCATACATAGGTAAGCTCAGAAGCAACAAAGCAACACTGTGAGCTAGCTGTTGATTGGTTGCTACTCACCTATGTCTCTTGTTTTTGGTTCATCAGATGTGTCCAGCTAGCTCCCAGTAGTGCATTGCTAGTTGGGAGCTGACTTTTCAGGGGTTAAGCACATAGGGGTAGATTCCAGTCTTTATGTATTTGTTTCTAATGTCAGAAAAAGGGGAACTAACTTTTTTGTTAACAATGTAATTGTAACGGGCACCGGGCTGCAAGGGTTAAACCCCTACCCCTCTACTACCTCACCCCTGTTGTTTCTCAGCGGACTTGGGCTCCTCAGAGCCACTGCGATCTCTAGGAATCTTTGTGTGCTTGTTTTTGGGTCAGAGAAGAGCTGGTCTCTGATCAGAAAAACCCTCCTAGGCTGGCCAGGCTCCTGGAACTCCCGGTCGGCCGCCTCACAACGGACACCCGTTTAGCCCCTCTCTGGCTGGCCGGGCTCCTGGAACTCTTGGTCGGCCACAAACCCAGCAGCCCTTTTCCCCAGAGCTCTGCTCTTTTGGGGATGGGTAGCCCATAGGGAGGAGAAGGGGTAGTAGAATTGCCGAAGCAGAGCTACTTGGGGAACTGGGGGTTTTGGACACCCCTACCCCCCAATCTTTACTGGGCTGTAACTCCGGTAACGAATCATGCTGCTTTTTGGACTGTGGCATCTGGGGACCGAGAGCTTTAAAATGACACCCTGGAAGTGCCGTCGCTCCACCGGTATCACCCCAAAACCGCCGCACCTGGGTACTGGGACTGTGGTACGGTGGCTGCTATGGAGGCGCCAGATTGTCCTTGGGCGGGAATGGCGGGAAAATTGTGGGATTGTCCTTTGTCTTATCAAGATGAGTTACTGTATAAGTGTTGTGTGTTCGTTCCAATAAAGAGTTCTTCTTTGTTCCACCTAAATGCTAGTTGTCTAGTTATTTGGGTGGGGATTGCTGAAATCACTTTCTCTCCACTACATAGCGGCTGGTTCCAGGTGCTGGAAGATCGTTTTGGTGGAGCTACCCAGTCGGAGTAACAGGTGATCTGTCACAGTAATCTAAATCTTTCTGATTTAAACACAGCTCAGACTGTTAACTCACACAAGATTTGATCTTTATATTCTCAGAATGACATTCGGAACTGGCACTATTGGGTGCTGATCACTGAGATCTGATATGGGTTAATGAGTTTATGATAAGTTTTAAACAATCTGAAAGCCATTTGTATATAAGCATAATGAGTATACCAGCATGCTTGATCAGTTATGTTAAAAGTATTTTTTGTAAATAATATTTAAGGCATTAAGAAAATATCATTTTTCATTTTGCTTAGATTTTAATGACAAATTTATGATGATAAATCCAAGTGTTTTTGAAATGCTAGGATTTACTGTCACTTTAATGTAAACACCTGTGCAACTGATCTAGTTTGCCAAAAAACAGGAAGGAATGGTAACCTGTTAAATCCTGCTCACAAATTTGCAATTGTTAATATAAATCCTGTATATGAAGATGAAATTACTGTAATTTACAATCACAAAAATGTGACTATAAAAAATGGCTAGATTACGAGTTTTGCGGTAAGCTTAAAAAGCAGCGTTAACAGGTCCTAATGCTGCTTTTTAACGCCCGCTGCTATTACGAGTCTTGCAGGTTTACGGGCACCGCACACTTCTTTGGCCTTAACGCAAATCGCCGCCACTATACTACATTTATTAACCCCTAAACCTTAGTCTAACCCTAACACCTCCTAACTTAAATATAATTTAAATCTAAATAAAACCTACAATTATTACCTAAATAATTCCTATTTAAAACTAAATACTTACCTATAAAATAAACCCTAAACTAGCTACAATATAACTAATAGTTAGATTGTATCTATCTTAGGGTTTATTTTTATTTTACAGGCAAGTTTGTATTTATTTTAACTTGGTAGAATAGTTATTAAATAGTTATTAACTATTTAATAACTACCTAGCTAAAATAAATACAAATTTACAAGTAAAATAAAACCTAACCTAAGTTACACTAACACCTAACCAATAGGATTGAGCTCGCATTCTATTGGCTGTTCCAATCAGCCTATAGAATGCAAGCTCAATCCTATTGGCTGATTGGATCAGCCAATAGGATTGAACGTTAATCCTATTGGCTGATTGCATCAGTCAATAGGATTTTTTCAACCTTAATTCCGATTGGCTGATAGAATTCTATCAGCCAATCGGAATCTAAGGGATGCCATCTTGGATGACGTCACTTAAAGGTACCTTCATTCAGCAAGAAGACGTCGGAAGAAGAGGATGCTCCTCGCCGGATGTCTTGAAGATGGACCCGCTCCGCGAGGGAAGGATCAAGATAGAAGATGCCGTCTGGGTGAAGACTTCTGCCCGTCTGGAGGACCACTTCTGCCGGCTTCGTTGAGGACATCTTGCCGCTTGGATGAAGACTTCTCAAGGTAAGTGAATCTTCAAGGTTAGTGTTAGGATTTTTTAAGGGTGTATTGGGTGGGTTTTATTTTTAGGTTGAGGCTTTTGGCAGCAATAGAGCTAAATGCCCATCCAAATGCCCATTTCAGGGCAATGGGGAGATTAGGGTTTTTAATTAGGGTTTTATTTGTGGGGTTGGTTGTGTGGGTGGTGGGTTTTACTGTTGGGGGGGTTGTTTGTATTTTTTTGTACAAGTAAAAGAGCTAATTTCTTTGGGGCAATGCCCCGCAAAAGGCCCTTTTAAGGGCTATTGATAGTTTAGTTTAGGCTAGGTTTTTTATTTTGGGGGGGGCTTTTTTATTTTGATATGGCTATTAGATTAGGTGTAATTAGTTTAAAGATCTTGTAATTTGTTTTTTATTTTCTGTAATTTAGTGTTTGTTTGTTTGTTTTTGTAATTTAGCTAATTTAATTTAATTTATTTAATACAATTAAATACTATTAGTTATATTGTAGCTAGTTTAGGGTTTATTTTATAGGTAAGTATTTAGTTTTAAATAGGAATTATTTAGGTAATAATTGTAGGTTTTATTTAGATTTATTTTAATTCTATGGGGTGTTAGGGTTAGACTTAGGTTTAGGGGTTAATACATTTAGTATAGTGGCGGCGACGTTGGGGGCGGCAATTAGGGGTTAATGATATTTAACTAATGTTTGCAAGGCAGGAGTGCAGCGGTTTAGGGGTTAATAAATATAGTATAGTGGCGGCGACGTTGGGGGCGGCAGATTAGGGGTTAATAATTGAAGGTAGATGGCAGAGATGTTAGGGGTGGCAGATTAGGGGTTAATAATATTTAACTAATGTTTGTGATGCGGGAGTGTGGCGGTTTAGGGGTTAATATGTTTATTATAGTGGTGGCGATGTCCGGAGCGGAAGATTAGGGGTTAATAAGTATAATGTAGGTGGCGGCAATGTCAGGGGCGGCAGATTAGGGTTAATAAGTGTAAGATTGGGGGTGCTTAGACTCGGGGTTCATGTTAGGGTGTTAGGTGTAAACATAACTTTTATTTCCCCATAGGAATCAATGGGGCTGTGTTACTGAGTTATACTCTGCTTTTTTGCAGGTGTTAGGCTTTTTCTCAGTCGGCTCTCCCCATTGATGTCTATGGGGAAATCATGCACGAGCACGTACAACCAGCTCACCACTGAATTAAGCAGCGCTGGTATTGGAGTGCAATGTGGAGCACAATTTTGCTCTACGCTCACTTCTTGCCTGTTAACGCCGGGTTTATAAAAACCCGTAATACCAGCGCTGCAGGTAAGTGAGCGGTGAGACTAAACTGCACGTTAGCAACGCACCCCTCTTACCGCAAAACTCGTAGTCTAGGTGATAGAAGCAGCGGATGCTTCAATCTACCCCAGAAGTCTCCGGCTCGCTGGAAACTTAAGTTAAGAAGCAGTGGGTGCGGATTACAATCTTCCCGATCCTATACGATCGGGATGATTGACACCCCTTGCTAGCGGCCGATTGGCCCCGAATGTGTAGGGGGCGGCATTGCACAAGCATTTCTTGTGACATGCTTGTGCAATGTTAAATGCAGACAGTGCATGCTGTAGACATTTAGTGATGCCGGGCGGACATGATCCGCTAGAGTAAACCGGCCCCTAAAAGCGTGATTGATGTCATGGTGGTGATTAATTTCAGTTTTCTAGAGTTTCCTGCAAATCTCATTTATAGTGCAATATCTCGTATATGTCTTTTAAATGCATATACATATGTAAATGTCTGTCCCATCTATCACTGAGGGACTATACACTAGTGTTGAATAGGTTTAATGAATATAGAACATATATTAAAGTAACAGTCTAGTCCAAAATAAACTTTCATGTTTCAAATAGGGCATGTAATTTAATACAACTTTCCAATTTACTTTTATCACCAATTTTGCTTTGTTCCCTTGGTATTCTTAGTTTAAAGCTAAACCTAGGTAGGCTCATATGCTAATTTCTTAGACCTTGAAGGCCGCCTCTTATCTGAATAAGAGGGCATTAGTTCATGTGTGCTACATAGATAACATTGAGCTCACACACGTGGAGTTACCTAGGAGTCAACACTGATTGGCTAAAATGCAAGTCTGTCAAAAGAACTGAAATAAGGGGGCAGTCTGCAGAAGTTTAGATATAAGGTAATTACAGAGGTAAAAAGTATATTAATATAACCATGTTGGTTATGCAAAACTAGGGAATTGGTAATAAAGGGATTATCTATCTTTTAAAACAATACAAATTCTGGTGTTGACTGTCACTTTAATATATATGTATTGTATATATTATAATCATAATATATATGTATTGTACATGCACAGAATAATAGAACTATTCTAAATTGTCTTTGAATGCTGTCATACATGTTAAAAGGCCCAGTTTGCAGTTTATCAACACCATTTTGTGTGTGTATTTGATTTGATTTTGTTTCTGACAATTGTGAATGCCTAGGGATTCTCCCACTTTCTGCTCAGATACGGTCTGAACAATTCTCAGTAAGGAAATGGTATAATGGTTTCGATTGTGATCACTTGAAAAACATGGATTGGGTTCCAAAAAAATTCTGATAAACAAGATTTGGAAGACTGGATCCGACCCTGTAGTTATATGTAGTCAATACTACAATAATAAATGCTCTTACATGTTCAAACATTTTCTTTTTGCAGTTTTATGTACCTTTAATTGATTACTGTTTAATAAAATCAAATCCACTCCTCTATTGGTGGACAGGGATAAAACCAAAGATTTATTCAGGACCAGAAAAACAATATAAAACAAACTGTATTACATTTTATAAATCCTGTTTTACATGAAAATAAGAAAAAAAAGTTATATCCCAAGTCCATTAAAGGGCATTACATTCCATTTGTGATGCAAAACATTTTCTAAGATTTATACAAAAAAAGTATGGGTTGGTCCTATCCTTTAGAAAAAGTTAAATGTTTTTTTTTTTTTCTACAAATTCCCCATTAAGGTCTAAACGGGAATTTGTAGATAAATAATTTGATAACCTTTTATAAAGGATTGTGATCGACCAGTAATGTTTAAACAGATAACTTAAACATACCAACCTTTCATTCACCTTTAAAGTATGTGAGAGCGCTAGTTAAAACTACAATATTATTATGTTTAGGCTGATTAGCTTAGGATATGGATCAACATTTAAATACACACACAAAAATATACACACAGACACACAGGCACACACATACATAGACTGCACTCACAGACACACACACAAAAATACATACATACACAGACACACAACACTTCACAGACACACACATATGTACACACACAATACATACAGTACACACACATATGTACACACACAATACATACAGTACACACACACTATACACATATATACATACACTACACTCACACACACACACACACACAAATATAGATACACATACTATACACACACACACTTCACTCACAGACACACACATAACACAGATACACACACACACAAATGCATAAGCTCGTAACATAAATTCACTACATTTTACAAACTGATACACACACTACAATCACAGACACACGCACACACAAATACACATACCCACACACTATGCACACAGATACACACACTACAATCACAGACACATGCACACACAAATACACATACCCACACACCATACACACAGATACACACACTACAATCACAGACACATGCACACACAAATACACATACCCACACACTATACACACAGATACACACACATAAACACACAGATATGTATACACACACTACACACAAAGATACACAAACTACACTCACAGACATACACACACACATAAATGCATACAGTCACACACAAATATACATATGCACACACTATATTCATAAACAGAAACACATGCTACACACACACAAAGACACTCTAGTACATTTTCAAGATGTTTTTGTAAAAGCTACTATTGTATCCCCTACAGGCTTTTGTATACTGTCCTCTTACATTCTTCTGCTATTTATGAACATTCCAATAACATTTTATGACCACGTCCCATCAAATATATCTCTCATACTATACCTGTAGGTATGGGCCACTTGCTAAAAAAGCCTTTCTTAAATGTTCACTCTTTCCATCCCAGCAGCAATTTGGGATACAGATGCACTAAGCTGTTCTGAACATGGGGCATCCAGATGTGTCTATAAAGGCAAAGCTGAATAGGTCTGTAATGAACACAGGCTGTATTGGCAAATATACTCACAATCAGACAAAGCTTCTTTGTCCCCCTGAAATTGTGCCAGGGGAGACAAATAAAATATAATTTAGAAAACATTACCAAATTTCTTTTACTGCAATTTAGAAATAAATCTGGAAAATGTTGGAACAAAATTGAAGGCATTACTAAAAAGTAACATGATTTGTAAACTTGTTTGTAATTAATACCATGGTTAAAAGTATATTTGGCTCCAGTGTATCATTTTCAACATCATGTTTCAAGTAACACAATTATGTATCACTTAATTTAAATTTTGCTTGTAGATATATAATCATGTATATCTATCCATCTATCATCTATCTATCTATCTATCTCTCTCTATCTATCTATCTATCTATCTATCTATCTATCTATCTATCTATCTATCTATCTATCTATCTATCTATATCTATCTATCTATCTATCTATCTATCTATCTATCTTATATATTTATCTATGTCTATCATCTATCTATCTATCTATCTATCTATCTATCTTATCTATCTTATCTATCTATCTATCTATCTATCTATCTATCTATCTATCTAATCTATCTATCTATCTATCTATCTATCTATCTATCTATCTATCTATCTATATACGTTATATATAGTTATACATATACTGTATATTGTACCAAAATACTATTAGATATATGTAGAAATACTTATTTATGAATAAATAAAAACATATTCTTCTATGTGAAGAACATTGGAATGTGAAATATTCATATTTTAATGTTGTGTTAGTGCATTTGAGTATTATGCAAACAGGTTTGCCCACGAGTAGGGTGTTTTTTTTCCATTGACTTCTATGGGGGAATACGTGAACACTCATGCAATATTCTAACTACGGCTTTTTTCACTCATCATAGTGCGAGAGCAAGAACTGTTTACTTACACTAATATGAACGCAACCCGACACGCTCAAAAAGCTTACTTCTTGCGCAGTTAACAGTCGAGCGGTAGCATTAATTAGTGCTCCACTTGTAATTTGGCTCATTATAAATGTTCCCTTTACTTCCACACCATTTTTAATATTTCCACACAAGTAATGTTCTTGAGGCACCCTTTTAACTATGGGCTTGTTTCCATTAACGTGTAGAAAAGGAATAGCCACGCTTTGGTAGAGTGAATGAAAGTAATACTTTATTGTCAAATATTAAAAAACTTTGACATGGTCGCCAAAATAAAAATATGAAAAAAGTGCAGCATATACATTATTCCATTAAGCCATAAATGGTTTTGCACAAGGTCGCAAAACGAAAAAAATACTGTCGAAAGGCATTATTCATATCGACAGTTTCTGATGACGCATTTTCCATCATGTCTGGCTGCCAAAATATATAACACATCCCATAGAAAATAATAGAAGTCAAAAAGTGCAGAATTACACCCGGTTTTCATTGAAAGAGAAAACAGGTAAAACACTGTTGGAAGCTGCCGATAAGGGGGCCGGTTAATCAACGGTTTGTCCGACATGATCCGCTTAGCGAATCATGTCTGTTAGACATCGCTGTCAGCATTTAACATTGCACAAGCAGTTCTAGTGAACTGCTTGTGCAATGCCGCCCCCTGCAATCGGCCGCTAGCAGAGGGTGTCAATTAACCCAATCTTATCTGATCGGGTTAATTGCTGTCTGCCGCTCAGAGCAGGCGGACCAGTTAAGGAGCAGTGGTCTTAAGACCACTGCTTCTTAACTGCTGTTTCCGGCGAGCCTGAAGGCTCACGTGGAAACAGGGGGATCAGGGGCCATTCGGCCCTTGATAATTCGGCCCTAAGGTCTCAAACATTGCAGCATGCTCAACTAGGTGTAAAAGAGAAAAAATAAGCTTTTTGAGGCCTAGTTCCCATTGAGATATTAAAGTTTACAAACAATGCAAGTGTTTCTATTTATATATTTTATGTTATATGTAATATTTATTACTGGCCCAGGTATAAGACTAGTTGGAGTTATGTTCCTGTTTAAATATCAATATTTATTTAAATATATAAATATTGCAAGCACGGCCTATGCTTAGGGCAGCACTAAATATGACATATATTAATACATCTTAACATTTAAAAAAACAAAAAATATGTTTTTCCTTAAAGAAAACATTTTCTGTCGTAAGGTGATGAAAGTTCATGAGTCAATTACTTCTGGGATTCAAGTCCTGGCCAGTGGCGGCTGGTGAATTTTTAGGATGGGGGTGCACAAGACCCTGCCCCTATTAGAAAGCCACGCCCCTTTGAAAAAAGCACGCCCCTTTTTAAAAACCACGCCCCTTTTAGCAAGCCACACCCATTTTTAAAAGCCACATCCCTTTGCGAAAGTCACGCCCCTCAAATGGCCCCACCAATTTCAACCAGCAGTGTTTTTGGTCATCGTCTTCTTGAAATATCCAGCCACTGCCTGGGGGTAACTTCAACTGAAGTTTGTGACTGATTCCTCAACATTATTCTCAAGTATCTGCTGATATTGAGTGGAATCCATGAGACCATCAACAATATTACCAGTAGTACAGGTCTTTGGAGGTGGTCTGTGGGCTGTTTTTGACCGTTCTCAACATCCTTTGCCTTTGCCTCTGGCCCTCTCTGATATTTTACTTGCCCTGCTACTTCTGGCCTTAACAAGAACTGTGCCTGTGGTCTTCCATATCCTCACCATGCATTGCTCACTGTGTTCCTCACAGTGGACACAGACATCTTAAATCTATGAATGCATACTCTTCAGTACAGCCATGTTCACGTGCGACAGTGCACAAATGGAGGAGCCTACACTACCTGCCCATGTCTAGTCTTAAAATATACATGATGGTGCTCAGTTAAATTATATAATAACATATATATATATATATTAACCAAATGATTAATTAAAGCTGCAAAATAATAAGAATATTGAATGTACATTTATGAAAACATATATATTCCTGGATTTAAAGAACCTTCCACTTTATAGAGAAATACAACCACATTTCAATTACTGTTGCCCCAGCCCCCAGTGTTCAATATTAGGCAATGCAACCAAAGGCCTTGGCAACATGAAGATAAATACACCAACATTTTACTTTCTAGTACAAAAGAAGATTTTTTCTATTACACTAGTGCTTAATAATTTACTTCAAAGGTAAACATTAAAACAATGTTTATAACTCAAGTACAAGTTTTGTAAATCAAGTCAATCCGCCTGTCTTTTTTTGAGGCAAATAAATCAATAACATTTTCGTTGAATTTAGGAATGTCATTTATCAATTGTTTTTCAATTGTCAGCATGGCTAGAGCGGTCAGTCTTTCCTCAGTCATTGTGCTCCTTAGAAATGTCTTAACTCGTTTTAAAGTTGAGAAACATCTCTCAGCCTCAGCAGTTGTCACGGGAATAGTTGAAATAATTTGCAACAGTTTGTAGGTCTCCGAGAAAGTACTGTCCAAGTTATTTTCAATTATAAACTGTAGAAGACTAATGGCACCATTCATGTTTCTGAAATCTGGTCTTCTGTAAATTACTCCTAGTTCAGTTTTCAGGCGATCTTTCTGTAATGTGTGATAAACAGCTGATGTTTGGTCAAGAAGCTGATTTGGAAAAATTTTCTCGTAATCCGCAAATTTTTCCGCTTGCAGGAGAGAAACAGCCGAGTAGTGAGTTATAAAAGAAAATCTATCTTTTACTTGATTTGTGATAACATCGCATATCTCTTTAGCTGCCACAGTCTGAGCAATGTGAATATTTTCTCTCTTCCTTTTCCTAGATGTTTCCTCTGTTTCTGATATCGTCATGGTCACTGTGTCCATTCTATTCCTTTCGTTTTCCATTGTCTGCTGGAAAGTGTTAATATGTTTTCTAATAAGTGCCGCATCTGTTTGTGTTTTCTGAAGTTGGTTGTATAACACATCTACATGTGGCATAATATTGTGGAAAACTGTAAGCCAAAACACGAATACCGAGTCTTGTAACATACGCCGAATAGCCCCTGCTTGATTTATAGCTATTTCTTTTTTCGATGTTGACTCTATTTTTTCCATGCATTCAATTAACTGTTCCCTGTTTTCAAAAACTGTATTGACGGTTCGACTCTTGAAATTCCACCTGGTGGCTGAACCATGAGGTATCCTTCTTTTAACAGTTTCATCTAGAATAGCTATCCTTTGTGGTGAGTTACTAAAAAAGTTAGTAATGTCACTTAGATTTGAAAAAAATACTCGAACTTGTTGATTTTGACTGTTTGCTTGGCTGACAATTAAATTGAGCTGATGTGCGTAGCAATGCACAAAATGTGCATTCTTATAGGTACGTTTAATTATAGCCTGAACACCTGCATGCTGACCACTCATCACGCTTGCACCGTCGTAACTCTGCGATATCAGTTTCTCTGGGTTGTCTATAACTTTTTCCAAAGTAGCTTGAATACACGTAGCTAAAGATTCTGCATCATGTCCAGCTGGATTAGTGAATTCCCAGAATCTCTCAACCGGTTGTCCGTTACCTATAATGTATCTAAAAACAACAACCAATTGGAAGGCAGATGAAACATCAGTAGTTTCATCTGCTATCACTGCTACAAAACTTGCATTTGAGATTTCCTTCTTTATTTGGTTCTGGCAAACAGTAAGCATACAGTCTAATAAATCGTTTTGAATTTCTTTTGACGTTCCTTTAAAAACAGTGGCACTAGCGAGATGTTCTTTTAGAGATGCATCAAGCTCTGCTGAGAAGTTTATAAGACCTCTGAAAATGCCTGGATTTAATGAATCATCGCGTTCGTCATGTCCTCGAAGTGCAAGCTCAAATGCGCCGCAAAATAAAATACAATTAATTATTTTGGAAAGAACATAGCGATTTTTCGTTACTTGCTCATTATGTTTTTTAATATTCAAGCGATATGCACTGTCAAGTTGTTGCCGAATATCAACCCTTCCTAGCAAATTAAACTCTAATGTGGAGTTTAAATGTGATTGGGAGCAATTATGTTTATTTGTTTTTTGACTTAAATGTGATAAATCGGCGACACCATAACTCACCCAGCTTGAATCCCCACTTTGTTTTGCAAACAGTAGACAATAAAGACAAAAGAGCCTGTTTGATAATTCACAACCACAAATCCATGGATATTTATCATATACCTCGGGTTTGAATTCTCTTTTGTAATCTCTAGTTTTACATTTTGTCACCTGGGTAAGGTTAAGCATAGGTGTTGGCCTGAGCATTTTAATTTCAATTTTTCTTTCAATGGGCAAAGTTGAAAAATGTAATTGCTTTAGCTCAGACACACTAATTTTACTAAGTGCCATCTTAACTGTTAGTTTACACACAAAGAACAGTCCTTTGCTCTTATCTAATATATAACTTGTATGTAGGTAGCTCTGCAGCTGTTAGAAAATATACAACTCAACTTGAAGTAATAATTTAATAGTTTGGCGGTTGTTATGTAATATATAACTTGTAGGTAGGTAGTTCTGCAGCTGTTAGAAAATATATTAAAAGTTTAATAGTTTTGTGGTTGTTATGTAATATATAACTTGTAGGTAGGTAGCTCTGCTGCTCTGCAGCTGTTAGAAAATATACAACTCAACTTGATGTAATAGTTTAATAGTTTGGCGGTTGTTATCTAATATATAACTTGTAGGTAGGTAGCTCTGCAGCTGTTAGAAAATATACAACTCAACTTGCAGTAATAGTTTAATAGTTTGGCGGTTGTTATGTAATATATAACTTGTAGGTAGGTAGCTCTGCAGCTGTTAGAAAATATATTAAAAGTTTAATAGTTTTGTGGTTGTTATGTAATATATAACTTGTAGGTAGCTAGCTCTGCTGCTCTGCAGCTGTTAGAAAATATACAACTCAACTTGAAGTAATAGTTTAATAGTTTGGCGGTTGTTATCTAATATATAACTTGTAGGTAGGTAGCTCTGCAGCTGTTAGAAAATATATTAAAAGTTTAATAGTTTTGTGGTTGTTATGTAATATATAACTTGTAGGTAGGTAGCTCTGCTGCTCTGCAGCTGTTAGAAAATATACAACTCAACTTGATGTAATAGTTTAATAGTTTGGCGGTTGTTATCTAATATATAACTTGTAGGTAGGTAGCTCTGCAGCTGTTAGAAAATATATTAAAAGTTTAATGGTTTTGTGGTTGTTATGTAATATATAACTTGTAGGTAGGTAGCTCTGCTGCTCTGCAGCTGTTAGAAAATATACAACTCAACTTGATGTAATAGTTTAATAGTTTGGCGGTTGTTATCTAATATATAACTTGTAGGTAGGTAGCTCTGCAGCTGTTAGAAAATATATTAAAAGTTTAATAGTTTGGCGATTGTTATGTAATATATAACTTGTAGGTAGGTAGCTCTGCAGCTGTTAGAAAATATATTAAAAGTTTAATAGTTTTGTGGTTGTTATGTAATATATAACTTGTAGGTAGCTAGCTCTGCTGCTCTGCAGCTGTTAGAAAATATACAACTCAACTTGAAGTAATAGTTTAATAGTTTGGCGGTTGTTATCTAATATATAACTTGTAGGTAGGTAGCTCTGCAGCTGTTAGAAAATATACAACTCAACTTGAAGTAATAATTTAATAGTTTGGCGGTTGTTATCTAATATATAACTTGTAGGTAGGTAGCTCTGCAGCTGTTAGAAAATATATTAAAAGTTTAATAGTTTTGTGGTTGTTATGTAATATATAACTTGTAGGTAGGTAGCTCTGCTGCTCTGCAGCTGTTAGAAAATATACAACTCAACTTGATGTAATAGTTTAATAGTTTGGCGGTTGTTATCTAATATATAACTTGTAGGTAGGTAGCTCTGAAGCTGTTAGAAAATATACAACTCAACTTGAAGTAATAATTTAATAGTTTGGCGGTTGTTATCTAATATATAACTTGTAGGTAGGTAGCTCTGCAGCTGTTAGAAAATATATTAAAAGTTTAATAGTTTTGTGGTTGTTATGTAATATATAACTTGTAGGTAGGTAGCTCTGCTGCTCTGCAGCTGTTAGAAAATATACAACTCAACTTGATGTAATAGTTTAATAGTTTGGCGGTTGTTATCTAATATATAACTTGTAGGTAGGTAGCTCTGCAGCTGTTAGAAAATATATTAAAAGTTTAATAGTTTGGCGATTGTTATGTAATATATAACTTGTAGGTAGGTAGCTCTGCAGCTGTTAGAAAATATATTAAAAGTTTAATAGTTTTGTGGTTGTTATGTAATATATAACTTGTAGGTAGGTAGCTCTGCTGCTCTGCAGCTGTTAGAAAATATACAACTCAACTTGAAGTAATAGTTTAATAGTTTGGCGGTTGTTATCTAATATATAACTTGTAGGTAGGTAGCTCTGCAGCTGTTAGAAAATATATTAAAGTTTAATAGTTTGGCGGTTGTTATGTAATATATAACTTGTAGGTAGGTAGCTCTGCAGCTGTTGGAAACTATACAACACAACACTAGTAGGCAACGGCAAGTAGTTTTGCGGTGCCGGTTGTTATAAAATATACTGCAGCTGTTAGAAAATATCAACTACAACTAATAGGTAATATCTTATAATAATTATAATAATATAGCTCACTAGAGATAAAAAAAAAAATCTTAAATATGTCAGTTTACTGCCTAATTTTAGTATCGGCAGCAGCACAGCAGTTTTTTTAAAAAAAAACTTGTACCTTTTTTTTGCTAAACTTCTAATTGCAATCTGCTAATTAATCTGCTAAAATACTTAAATTAAATGTATTAATGGTAAGCAACCGTGACAGCCGTCAACGGTCAACAACTAGTAGTATCAACAGCAGCACAGCAGTTAACTGCTTTTTTTCAAAAAAACTTTTACCTTTTTTTGCAAAACTTCTAATTGCAATCTGCTAATTAATTAATCTGCTAAAATACTTAAATGTATTAATGGTAAGCAACCGTGACAGCCGTCAACGGTCAACAAGTAGTATCAGCAACAGCACAGCAGTTAAATGCTTTTTTTAAAATAAAATTTTTTTTTTCTTTTTTTGCAAAACTTCTTATTGCAATCTGCTAATTAATTAATCTGCTAAAATACTTAAATGTATTAATGGTAAGAATAAGAAACCGTGACAGCCGTCAACGGTCACAACTAGTATCAGACAGCAGCACAGCAGATGTTAACTTTTTTTGCAAAACTTCTAATTGCAATCTGATAAAATCTGCTAAAAAATATTATTTTATTATTCCCAAATTACTCCACTAGTCCACTAAAGAACTCCCTACCTAAGTACTCTAATCTGACTGTCTGAGAGACTGCATCTTTTTTTTTTTTAAAGCAAAAATAAAAATGACCTTTTTTTTTTTTCTCACACACACAAATTAATAAGCTGCAGGCCTGCAGCAAAATATATTTTTTAAGGCAAGATTCCTTGGACCTCCCTACCTTCCCTACCCTGTCTGACTCTGTCCCTGACCTTGGCCTTCCTTCCCTATCTAATGTCTGATCTAACTAACTCAGTCTCTGACTGCGAGTCAACAATAGTCACAGACTCAGTGAGGCAGCACTGCAGTAACCACTGTAGAAATTAGTACACTATGTAGATTCAGATTGTTTTTGTTTTAAGAAGAGAGGCAAGTTGTACACAGAGCTCTTAAACAAGGCTCCTATCCGCTCAACGGCTATCTCCTCAATGCGATTTTCGCGCCGTTGAGGGGGAGGAGCCTTGTGGGGGCCGTCACGTATACGCAGCAGCGTATCAGAGGCAAGCTCAGGCAGACTGTGGGAGGAGGCAGAGCACAGGCTGAAGTGAATCGCACACTTCAGCCTGTGCGGTTAAGGCTCTATTACAGTTGCCGGGCTGGGAGGAGCTACGCTTGCACAGTGATGCATAGAGATCACTGTGCAGGATAGGGGCTCTCTGTTCGCACGTGCGAACAGGTTTAGAATAGGAGTGGTCAGGTGACTGGCGTGGGCGTGACGGCGCGCGGCACACAAGAGACAGCAGCCGCAGTGCCTGGGGCTGGGCTGGCTGGTCGGGAGAAATCAGGAGGAGGAGACTGACTGACGCGGTGTGGGTCTGCCTGGTGGTGACGTCAGTGCAGCAGTCTGGGCTCTGCTCTGTCGTCCGGCGTCCGCCCGGTCCTAGCTCCCCTCCTGTTTGAGTTAAATACATGATGTGTGAATGTGATGATATTATACACAACACAGCCTGTCTGAGAGCCTGCCTTTAAGCCTTAACTTTATTATACCTACATTATGTGCTGAAATGATTATTTATGACACAATAATAATGATAATAAAAAATAAAATTATATATTTTTTTTTTGGCTTTTTTTTTTTTTTCTCATGTTTTTTTTTTTGGCTCATTTTTTTTTTCCTCTTTGCCCCTCTTGCCCCAGGGGGTTCACGTGCGACTGTGCACAAATGGAGGAGCCTCCACTGGTCCTGGCCAAGATTCCCAAAAACTCAAAGAGTATTCTAACCCTCCCACTTCACTGATTAGCCAGTATAATATTTGCCTCTCAGGAGGCAGGTGAAGAGTTGAGTGCTTTAAAGAATCTTCATTAAGAGGAGTACTCAGACCTTTTTAAGGTCCATTTTCTCCTTCAGAGAGCTGCTATGGAAAGACAGAGGGAAGACTGGAGTATAGCTAGAGAACCAAATTACTTGCGGTGATGGAATTAGTAACAAGCTTGCTACAGGTGTCACAGGGACTGGTCCCCTAGCCTCCTCCTATTGGGGCATTAATATACTCCTTAAAGTGATCCTCTACTGTGACTTCCACAGCATTGGATGGGCTCTCTACTGGCAGCTGTCATGTCAGCAGTGTGTAAGTACAGTGGAGTAGGTGCAGTTCAGGTAAGTACGTCCATCACTTTTGCACTTACATAGCCCACCGGCTGTATTGGTACAGGTATGACACTCTGTATAGTGCTTCTTTGAAGTTTTCTCTTTTTTAAAGGAATTTGTGGCAGTGCAGTAGTTAATATTTTCCTGTGCTATATGCTGTCCCTTTTTCCCTGTGAGAGCACTTCTTGAATATGTATATTTGGCTTATATATCTATATCTATATATATATATATATATATATATATATATATATATATATATATATATATATACTATATATATATATAAAAAAAAATGTAGGGGGTGTGAGAGAGTAGGTAATATTGCTAATTTGCTCTAAATGGTGCCACCCTTATAGTAAATATACAATATATAATAAAGATAGAAAAAATACCAGGGTATATAAGATTACCCTAGAACAGCAAGGGATAAAAAAACGGCACACATAAGAGACTTTCAAAAATTTATTAATAATAAGTTCCCAAAATACACTTCAGTATATAGCAATATCTTATCTGTCAATTTCAGTCACCACTAAAGACAGCAAAATCTAAAACATTTAAAGTGCACTGAGACCTAATTCTTTCCCTATACTATAAATCTCAGAAAAAACATCATAAACAATCAGGGGTTAACCAGAAAACGTATGTTTATAACGAATTGTACATAGAATCTAATGTTTATAGGACATATATAGTAGGTAGGCAAAATACATGTTATATATATGGCTGCAGTCCAAACAGGGGTGAACTATATTGTATATAGAAAAGCGCTTTTTTCCTTTTTGGTATGTACCAGGGAATCTCCTCTTAAGGCAAATGAATATGCCGCAGTTAGTGCTGCTGTATAGGGAGTCTCTAGTAAGTATAATAATTCAGTTGGAAAACACAGCATATACTTAGCTTAAGTCCTCCGGTTTTTGTTGCTTCCACTTTTCTTCTGCTTGCAAGCACCTGTGATGATTGCTTGGCGTGTGACGTCAACAGACAGTGGGAGTGGTGTAGCGTCACCAGGGACTGTGAGTGGCTGTAAACGGAAGGATCCAGTTGAATCAATCTTTACGTTGTCAGTTTTGCCAAGAGCTTTGACAAAGGGCTGTATCACAATGTTATATGTATGTTCACCTATCGTATAGGCACATCTTCCATTGCACTCCAATAGCACACTCCTCAAACCACTTACTCCACTGTCGGAGTCACACCAGGAAAATTCGTAGCTCACTTGAAATGTACAGCAGCATGTATAGAGCCAAAATGTCTCTGAAGAAACATGAGATTCAGGGAATAGGTCTAGTCAGGTGCACTAGAAATTCTGGCCCACGGTACATTCGACAGGTACCTGGGTTCTCATAAACACATAGTGCCAACGCACGTTTCTCCCACACCTCCAGTATGTGTTACAGGGGATCATCAGGGCATATAGAGTCCTCAATGGACTTCCTCTTTTATGCAGATATCTAATTGCTTACAGGTGTTTTTTCCCAAGTATCCTTGCAACACCTTAAAGCTGTATCACTTTTAACCCTGTATCAAAAAGCCTCTCAAAACTCAAAATTGTGTTAGAAAGTAATAGCTACATATATGTTGGTTCAACCTAATTCCTGGTTACCCCCAATACTTTCAATTACACAACAGAAGAGAGATAGAAATTACTCTCTATCCTGGCGCACACTTCAAACAGATGTTTATTATATTTAAAACGAATGAAAATTTATAAAAAGTGGACAAATTCAAGCTTATCATTTAAACCTTTTGGGAACCTAGTTCCCAGTCTGTAGATCCATTTCGCCTCTTTTTGCAGGAGGACCCTATCATTATTGCCACCACGTCCATTTGTGATGCCTTTATCTATTATGATAAATTTCAATGAATCTACATTTTTATTATGTACATTACAAAAATGCCTAGCAACGTTAGTTTCTCTGGAGTGGAGAATATCGTCTCTGTGCTCCTGTACTCGGTCCTTCACCAATCTTTTCGTTTTTCCAACATAGAAGACCGGACAGGAGCACCGCAGAAGATATATCACCCCTTCCGATTTGCAGTTGAAAAAGAATCTTATGTCAAAGATCTTTCCATCCTGGACAGAGAATTGTTTAGTGCTATCCATGTGGGCACAGTATACACAGTGCCCACATAGAAAGCTACCCTTAATACCTCTGTCCTTTCTCAGCCAGTCAGAGGCCGAGGGGCCCCTTGAAAATTGGCTCCTCACCAATTTGTCCTTTAAGCTCTGTGCTTTTCTAGCCGTCAACAATGGGGTATCCCCCATCACACTGTTCACTTTTTCATCAAGGGATAAGATGTGCCAATTTTTCTTAAAAGCTGACCTTAAACTCTCCCATTGATTATTGAAATTAGAGATAAATCTAATCTTGCTATTTTCATTTTTAGAGTTGTTACTATATAGTAAATCATCCCTGGACATATTTCTGGCTTTCCAGAGAGATTTCTTAAGGCACTTATTGGAATAGCCTCTTTTTAGGAATCTCTCTTTCATTAGGGCTGCATGAGTGTCGAACTTGGAAAGAGAGGAGCAGTTTCTCCTCAGACGGAGGAATTGGCCATACGGGATCCCTTTTTTAAGGTGGTTCGGATGGCTGCTATCTGCATGTAAGATATTATTAGTTGCGTTCTTTTTCCTGTAGTTTTCCGTCACTATTCTTACTCCCTCTTTTTTCAAAGTCACATCTAGAAAATTTAGTTCCACTTTATTGGTTTCTGACGTCAGGATGATGTTCCTGTCATTGCGGTTAAGGGCAGCAACGAATTCATTGAATTCTTCTGCCGTCCCATCCCACAAGACAAGAACATCATCCACATATCTAATCCATAGTAGCACTTTGTCCTCAAAGATCTTTGAATAGTACTCAAAGATCTCTGATTCCCAAAGGCCCAGATGTAGACATGCATATGTGGGGGCACAAACTGCCCCCATCGCTGTCCCACATAGTTGGCGAAAGATCTGTCCATCAAATGAAAAAATATTATTTTTCAAAACAAACTCTAACAGAGAATAAACAAATTCGGTGTGTTCAGCATATGTTGGTCCTCTAGTTTCTAAGAATCTCCTTATTGCTGCTAAGCCAATTTTATGTGGTATGGAGGAGTAAAGGCCCTCTACATCAAGAGATGCCAGAATGGTCTTTTCATTCACTTCTACTCCATCCAACTTTCTCAACAGGTCAGCTGTGTCTTTAACATATGATGTTAAGGTTAGCAAAAAGGGTCGTAGGTATTTATTAACATACTCCCCAATTTTTTCCGTGGCACTCCCTATTCCCGAGACTATAGGCCTTCCCGGGGGGCACTGCATATTTTTGTGTAGCTTTGGCAATACATAAAAAACAGGCATAACTGGGTGCTCAGGATATAGGAATTTAAACTCATTTTGGGTAATTACCCCTTTGCTTCTTGCATCGTTCAATAGTTTAAAAAGGGAATTTTGGATATGGACCAAAGGGTTGCCACCAATTTTTTCATATTGCTTTTTGTTATTTAGCTGCCGTTTAACTTCATTCACATATAGATGCTCATCAAGTAAAACCAAATTGCCGCCCTTATCGGCAGGCTTCATCACCAAACCTTTGGCCATACTTAATTCTTTTAGTGCTATTCTTTCCCTTGGTTTTAGGTTGTCAAAAGTTTGTTGGCTCGATATATCTTCTATATCTCTCTCCATTTGTTTTACAAATAGATTAACCGCTGGAACTAGGGAAAGTGAGGGCATGTATGTTGATTTTGGTTTAAAGGCATACTTTCTATCCACCAAAGATTCTCTCTGTGTGTCATCATCAAAAACAGCTTGGTTTTCAGCAAGAAGTAACTCTAAATCATTAAGGGCCACTTGATCAGTTGCATCTAACATATAGTTATTATCTGATTTAGATTTCATGATGACAGACAGGACAATCTTTCTTGCAAAAAGATGTAGGTCTTTTATGACCTCAAACTTGTCAATTGGTGTATTGGGGCAAAAGGACATACCTTTTTTAAGGAGTTCGATATGAGCTAGGTTTAGAGGAAAAGAGGAAAGGTTTACTATCTGTAATTCCTCATCCATTGGGGTTTTTAAAAGCCCCTGCGTAATCCCCTCCCTCTGTACCTCCCCCTGCTCTGTGGAACCTGGTCCCCTCTCCCTCTCTTCTCTCTGGTAGGATATCTCTTTTCCTTCCCTTGCCCCCCATAAGGGTCTCTTCCTTTTTCCCCTTCTGTTTTTCCTCCTCCTTCTGTTTGTGTATTTACTAGGGAGTTTTTTGAGGGTCCTGATTCTGAGTCTGACATATCAGTCCCGGAGTCATAAGTCCCTTTCTGAGATTTATATGTGTAAACCCTACCATTTTTATAATCATCCTGATCTCTCCTTAATTTCCTACATTTTCTTGATTTAATGTCAGTTTTCAACTTAGAGATATTTGAGCTTGTTTCTCCATTCAATTTCTCAAATTTAGGGTCACATTCGAAAGAGTTAACCTTGATCATTGCTGTTTCTGCTTCCCCCTTTACTTTCTCTAGCCTTTTATTATTTCTTTTGATCATCATTTCCATTAGATCAAGGGAAGTTGAGGAGAGTTTCTCATTCCATTCTTCTATGAAAGAGTCTCCCTCCTCATCCTCCCTTGTATTGGCACCTGGATCAAGTGACAATCTTAATCCCCTAGGGATTATTTTCTTTTCAATATAATTTGCCAGACTAGCATTTTCTGCCTTAATTTTCAATTGTCTACTCAAAAGGTATCTATATTTTCTGAAAGCACTGAAAATAGTTACCACTTCTTCATCATTCTCATCATTCCCCCCACTAATATCATTAGCTAGAGAGTCTTTGAGTTCTGCCTCCCATAAATCATCTGATAGAGTGTACGCCATGATAGTGGCAGCTGAACAAAGACAGACAGAATTATGGGAAAATGTAGGAGTTTTGAAACTAAGAACTCCTTAAGCAATCTACTCCAATCTCACCATGAAAGGATAGTTGAATCCTCAAATTATTATCCTCAAAAAAGTAAGAAAAAAATGTAGGGGGTGTGAGAGAGTAGGTAATATTGCTAATTTGCTCTAAATGGTGCCACCCTTATAGTAAATATACAATATATAATAAAGATAGAAAAAATACCAGGGTATATAAGATTACCCTAGAACAGCAAGGGATAAAAAAAACGGCACACATAAGAGACTTTCAAAAATGTATTAATAATAAGTTCCCAAAATACACTTCAGTATATAGCAATATCTTATCTGTCAATTTCAGTCACCACTAAAGACAGCAAAATCTAAAACATTTAAAGTGCACTGAGACCTAATTCTTTCCCTATACTATAAATCTCAGAAAAAACATCATAAACAATCAGGGGTTAACCAGAAAACTTATGTTTATAACGAATTGTACATAGAATCTAATGTTTATAGGACATATATAGTAGGTAGGCAAAATACATGTTATATATATGGCTGCAGTCCAAACAGGGGTGAACTATATTGTATATAGAAAAGCGCTTTTTTCCTTTTTGGTATGTACCAGGGAATCTCCTCTTAAGGCAAATGAATATGCCGCAGTTAGTGCTGCTGTATAGGGAGTCTCTAGTAAGTATAATAATTCAGTTGGAAAACACAGCATATACTTAGCTTAAGTCCTCCGGTTTTTGTTGCTTCCACTTTTCTTCTGCTTGCAAGCACCTGTGATGATTGCTTGGTGTGTGACGTCAACAGACAGTGGGAGTGGTGTAGCGTCACCAGGGACTGTGAGTGGCTGTAAACGGAAGGATCCAGTTGAATCAATCTTTACGTTGTCAGTTTTGCAAAGAGCTTTGACAAAGGGCTGTATCACAATGTTATATGTATGTTCACCTATCGTATAGGCACATCTTCCATTGCACTCCAATAGCACACTCCTCAAACCACTTACTCCACTGTCGGAGTCACACCAGGAAAATTCGTAGCTCACTTGAAATGTACAGCAGCATGTATAGAGCCAAAATGTCTCTGAAGAAACATGAGATTCAGGGAATAGGTCTAGTCAGGTGCACTAGAAATTCTGGCCCACGGTACATTCGACAGGTACCTGGGTTCTCATAAACACATAGTGCCAACGCACGTTTCTCCCCCACCTCCAGTATGTGTTACAGGGGATCATCAGGGCATATAGAGTCCTCAATGGACTTCCTCTTTTATGCAGATATCTAATTGCTTACAGGTGTTTTTCCCAAGTATCCTTGCAACACCTTAAAGCTGTATCACTTTTAACCCTGTATCAAAAAGCCTCTCAAAACTCAAAATTGTGTTAGAAAGTAATAGCTACATATATGTTGGTTCAACCTAATTCCTGGTTACCCCCAATACTTTCAATTACACAACAGAAGAGAGATAGAAATTACTCTCTATCCTGGCGCACACTTCAAACAGATGTTTATTATATTTAAAACTAATGAAAATTTATAAAAAGTGGACAAATTCAAGCTTATCATTTAAACCTTTTGGGAACCTAGTTCCCAGTCTGTAGATCCATTTCGCCTCTTTTTGCAGGAGGACCCTATCATTATTGCCACCACGTCCATTTGTGATGCCTTTATCTATTATGATAAATTTCAATGAATCTACATTTTTATTATGTACATTACAAAAATGCCTAGCAACGTTAGTTTCTCTGGAGTGGAGAATATCGTCTCTGTGCTCCTGTACTCGGTCCTTCACCAATCTTTTAGTTTTTCCAACATAGAAGACCGGACAGTCCTTTCAGTATTGCTCATTTTATAACTTCTATTGCTAATGTCATGTTTTTCTCGGATTTAAGGTTAAGATCCCTAAATTAGTTTATTATTCTGTATATATTTTAGAAATTTTCTGTGGTGTATTCCTTTGACTGTCTATATTATTTTACTATGGAGCATACTGGAACTTTCCCCACTACTATAAATGTTGATCCATTAGATGTAAAATCCTCTGACTTTACTATTCAATCTAAGGGGCCAATTTATCATGCCTGAATAGGGCCAAATACCCCTGTTTGCGGGCGAGCCTAAACAGGAGTTAAGAAGCAGCTCTCTTAAGACCGCTGCTCCTTAACTCTTCTGCAACCTCTGAGACTGCGGACATCAATCTGCCCAATCGCATATGATCAGGTTGATTGACAACCCCTGCTAACGGCCGATTGACCACGAATCTGCAGGGGGCGGCATTGCACAAGCAGTTCACCAGAACTGCTTGTGCAATGTTAAATGTCGACAACGTATGCTGTCGGCATTCAGCGATGTCTGCCGGACATATCCTTCAGACATTGATAAATCGGCCCCTAAATGTGTTTTTTACAAATTTGTTGCTGTTGTTCCTACGGCTCAACTTTGCAATTCTTGCCAAACGATTGCTGCTCTTGCCTCTAAAAGGATCTGTCCTCCGTCTGTTTGTTCTTTACAAGGGAGTTTATCAGATTTTTCACCAGGTTTTAAAGATTTTGTACGCTCCTCTGTCTCTGAAATGTTGACGGCTGTGCCTCCTTCAAGTAAGTGTAAAGTTTCTAAGGGGTCTATCTATCAAGCTCCAAATGGAGCTTGATGCCCCGTGTTTCAGGCAAGCCTGCAGGCTCACCAGAAACAGCAGTTATGAAGCAGCGGTCACAAAGACCGCTGCTCCATAACCTGACTGCCTGCTCTGAGCAGGCGGACAGACATCGCCGGAAATCAACCCGATCGAGTACGATCAGGTTGATTGACACCTCCCTGCTGGTGGCCCATTGAGCTGCTGGTGCAATGCTGAATACGGAGAGCGTATTGCTCTCCGTATTCAGCGAGGTCTGGCGGACCTGATCCGCACTGTCGGATCAGGTCCGCCAGACTTGGATAAATATAGGCCTAAGTCTGACAACCTACTGTAGATTTATCTTTCTATTTTGGTTCACTGAAAGATAAATTAGTGAAAGATATCCTAAAGGATTCAGACTCCTCAAATTCGTCTTCTGAGGGTGAATATATTTCTGATGAGCAAGTATCTGTCTCTGAACTGGACCAAGATTCATCTACTTTTATGTTTAAATAAAGCTCTTTTGTACATTACTGAAGGAAGTATTTTATATGTTAGGAGTACAAGATCCTAATCTGGAAAAGTCTGTTAAACAATTGGATCTAATTTTCAAGCCTGCTGCTAAGGCTCCTGAAGTTTTTCCTGTCCCAGGTGCAATTACTAAAATAATTACCAAGGAATGGGCAAGGCCTGGTATTCCTTATAGTCAAGCTTCAAAATTTTAAAAGACTTTTCTGTTACCATCTTCTAATTTGGATCTTTAGGAAACCATTCCTAAGGTAGATTGAGCCATTTCTATCTTAAGGAGGAAACTAATCTAGAGTCTTTCCATAGAAAGTTTTTTCAGCAAGCCTCTACTGGTGTGCCAGTCTGTCTGATCAGATTTCAACAGACTCTATGAATGAGGAATTTTATAATTTACTAAGTCTTATTAGGTAAGCCAATACATTCACCTGTGATGCTATTGTTAATATTATCAGGATTAATGCCAAGAGTATGATGCTGTTTTGTGGCTGAAATCTTGGTCACCTGACATGGTTAATAGTCCAGATTTTTTACTCTTGCCTTTTAAGGATAGATTGTATTTTGTTTTACTGGTCTGGACATTATTATTTCTACATTAACAGGAGGTTTAGGAGCCTCCTTCAATGCAAAACAAACAATACCGTCCAGCACCCAGGTCACTTGCACGCCACGTAGGGGTACCACCACACCCTACCAATGATACCAAAAGGATTCCAAATAATGTGGCAGCAATGGTGAAGTCAAGCAAGTTTATTTAGCACAGCAAACACATGCGACATTTCAGGAACTCCTTCCCTTAATCATTGCATGATTAAGGGAAGGAGTTCCCAAAACGTTGCATGTGTTTGCTGTGCTAAATAAACTTGTTTGACTTCACTATTGCTGCCACATTATTTGGAATCCTTTAGGAGCCTTCTTCCACAGGACACAAAATCCAAGGGGAAAGCAGGGCTGCTAATAATTTTTGTTTCTTTCATCAATCCAGGAACAAAAGATCCTCCTCTTCTTCACAGAAGAATGACTCTTCCAGAACTACATAGAAGTCCCCTTCCGCTTAGAACAAATCTGTTGTAAAATAAAAAGCCCTCAACTTCTACCAAGTTAGCATGAGGGTGCAGCCCATTATCCAAATCCTCTTCTGGCAGGGAGCAGATTACATATTTTTCAGAAACCCTGGTTCCAGTCTGTTTGAGATCCCAGGTTTTGGAACATTATTTCATATATATATATACAGAATAGGCTTAAGATTAAGGTCTCCCAGAGGAAGGTTTCCTCTGTTCAACATTCCAAGAATACAGTAAAGGCACAAGCCTTTTTTTAATTTCTTCAGGATATAGAACTCATGGGGGTGATACTCCAAATTTCCTCTATTTGAACAAGATCTGGGTTTTTCTCCAACCTCGTTTTAGTTACCTAAAAAGAGGGAACTTTCAGGCCTATTCTGCATCTAAAAACCTTGAATGAGTTTCTCAGCATTCTGACCTTCAAATTGAAAAAAATCAGAACTATCCTTCCTCTAGTTTAACAGGGCCAATTTATATCCAGTTTGTAACTTTACTGTTCGGTCTGGCTACAGATTCAGAATTTTCTCATTGGTTCTAGGATTCCTCTTGTCTATCAGAGCTCAGGGCATTTTTGTATCCCTTTACCTGAACGATAACATAATTTATACTTACCTGATAAATTATTTTCTTTCCTGTCATAGAGAGTCCCACAAATACATTCAATTACTAGTGGGAATTCAACTCCTGGCCACTAGGTGGAGGCAAAGAATACCCCAGCAAAGCTTCAAGTATCCTCCCACTACCCACAATTCCCAGTCATTCAGCCAAGGAATTATGGAAGGAGAAGAAGACACAAAGGGTATATAGGTCCCTGAGGTTTAGAAAATTTACAAAAAGCTGTCTTAAAAATAAGGGCGGGTGATAGACTCTCCATGCCAGGAAAGAAAATAATTTAATAGGTAAGTATAAATTATGTTTTCTTTACAATGGCATGGAGAGTCCACAAATCCATTCAATTACTAGTGGGAACCAATACCAAAGCTAAAGTCCACAGAATGGAAGGGAGGGATACACAAGACAGGCAAACCTAAACAGAAGCACCACCGCTTGAAGAACTTCCCTCTCAATAGAAGCCTCAGCTGAGGCAAAAACATCAAACTTGTAAAATTTTGAAAAAAGTATGCAATGATGACCAAGTGGGTGCCTTGCAAATCTGTTTCATAGAAGCATCATTTTTAAAGGCCCAAGAAGAAGCGATAGCCCTAGCGAAGTGAGCCATAATTTTCTCTGGAGGCTGCTGCTGTTTCATAAGCCAATAGAATAACACTTCTCAACCAGAAGGAGACAGTAGAAGAAGTGGCCTTCTAATCCCTTGTTTACCTGAAAAGACAACAAAAAGAGCAGAAGATTCCCGAAAATCTTTTGTAGCCTGTAAATAGAACCTTAAAACACGCACAACATCCAGATTGTGCAATAACCACTCCTTCTTACAGGAAGGATTAGGACAAAATGAAGGAACAACAATTTCTTGTTTAATATTGCGTTCTGAAACCACCTTAGGTAGAAATCCTAATTTAGTACAGAGAACCGCCTTATCCACATGAAGAATAAGATAAGGAGAATCACACTGTAGAGTTAAAAGCTCTGAAACTCTATGGGCAGAGTAAATTGCCAGCAGAAACAAACCCTTCCAGGACAATAACTTGATATCAACAGAATGCATAGACTCAAATGGAGCCTGCTGCAGAACTTTAAGAACCAGATTAAGACTCCAAGGAGGAGCAACTGACTTAAACACAGGCCTGATTCTAATCAAAGCCTGGACAAAAGATTAAACATCTGGCAAAATTGCCTGACGCCTCTGCAGAAGAATCGACAGTGCCGAAATCTGACCCTTTAGGGTACTGACTGGTAAACCCCTCTCCAGGCCTTCCTGAAGAAAGGACAGAATACGGGGAATTCTTACCTGACACCAAGAAAAAACCCTAGATCCGCACCAATGAAGATATTTACGCCATACCTTATAATAAATCTTTCGAGTAACAGGCTTACGAGCCTGAATCATAGTCTCAATAACCTTCACAGAAAAACTTCATCTGGACATAAATAAGGGGAATATTTATCAATGTGAGAGTGGAGATGATACAAAGTAGCGTATCATTTCTGATGCACATCAATAAATACCAAAAGCATGCGCTTTCAGCATTTACCATTGCACCAGCAGTTCTTGTGAACTGCTGGTGCAATGCCGCCCCCTGCAGAATCAGCCACTAGCAGGGGTTGTCAATCAACCCGATTGGATTTCTGCAGCCTCAGAGCAGGCGGACAAGTTATGGAACAGCAGTCTTTAGACCGCTGTTTCTGGCGAGCCTTGATAAATATGCCCCTTTGCGTTCAATCTCCAAGCAGTCAGCTTCAGAGAGACTAAGTTCAGATGGAGGAAGGGACCCTGAAATAGAAGATCCTTCCTCAGAGGCCATGTCCACGGGGGAAATTACGACATCCTCACTAGGTCCGCAAACCAAGTTCTACGAGGCTACGCTGGAGCTATAAGAATCACCGAAGCCTGCTCCTGTTTGATACGAGCTATCACCTGAGGATGAAGGGCAACTGGAGGAAACAGATAAATTAGACCAAAATCCCATGGCACTGCCAGGGCATCTACAAGAGCTGCTTGAGGATCTCTTGATCTTGCTCCGTATCTTGGAAGCTTGGTGTTTAAATGAGATGCCATCAGATCCATCTCCGGAACTCCCTACTTGAGGGTTAACATTGAGAAAACTTCCAGATAGAGAGCCCATTCCCCTGGATGCAACATCAGCCTGCTCAGATAATCCGCTTCCCAGTTGTCCACTCCTGGTATATGAATGGCAGAGAGATGACAATTTTGAGACTCTGCCCACTGAAGAATGTGAGTCACCTCCTTCATAGCTAACAAGCTCCAAGTTCCTCCTTTGTGGTTAATATATGCCACTGAAGTGATGTTGTCCGATGGAAATCTGATAAACCAGACTAAACTCAGTTGAGGCCAAGCTAATAGAGCATTGAGAATTGCCCTCAATTCTAGGATATTTATAGGGAGGGCAGACTCCTCCTGAGTCCAAAGTCCTTGAGCTCTTAGAGACTCCCAAACTGCTCCCCAGCCTAACAGGCTGGCATCTGTGGTCACAATCTCCCAAGAAGGTCTCAGGAAACAAATGCCCTGAGACAAATGGTCCTAGGAGATTCACCAAGACACTGACATCCTTGTCTGAGAGTCTAAAACTATCCTCTGAGAGAGATCTGAGTGGTCTCCGTTGCATTTATTGAGCATACATAACTGTAGAGGTAGATTGAGAGAGTTACCAATGGCACTACTTGTGTACAAGGGACCTGTATTTCCTTTATTTAGCCAACTGATACGGCTTGGTGTGGGTGCTGTGTGTATAAACTTGGATACTGAAATTGAGAAAGAAAGAATACACATTGAGAGCACTTCCAGGTCGGTTACAATGAATTCATATAATTGTTACTAGTTTGATCCAAGGATAGAATTGGAGAGACAAGTAGATTGACTGTAGTTAAAATATAACTTTTATTGGGGTCAAAAAAATAAAATAGGAAAATATATTAAAAACACACTTAAGCACCGACTGTAGTGTACTAAAATTGGAGTGGAAAGCTGTTAATCAACAGTAACTCACCCAATCAATAACACTATGTGGAGATATCTGAAATATCGACTATATACATGGGGATCCAATATCCATAAATTCCCTAGTAATAGTATATGATTGGATTAGAACACCGTGTACAAATAGTAACTCAACGAGTAAAAGAGTAGAATGAATATAATACCACTGTTATAATTAACAGTTGGGTTGTGTAGCTAGTAACTGTGAACCAGATCTACAGATAAGGTTGAAGTGCAAACCAAGTCTGATAAGTGAGTACTTGGCAGGGTATGTGACTTAGTATATTAACAATGTTTGCTCATAGTGAATTGAGATAATACAAAACACACAACCATGATGTTATTAAAGTGTATATTAATGCCTACAAAAATAGGATGTAGTCAATGCTAAAGGTGCTCAGGTTGCAATGTAAATTTAGAGCATATTACGTGATCAATAACAGGTTTGATCGCTAGTAAGTTAGCTCTAGAGCACCATAGCACTTAAAATGCCAAAGTTTGCTATTAGGATTGCAAAGGGTTAAATACACTATAATACTGAGCTGTGCTGCTTGTTCACAAAGTATCCAAGGCAACTGACTTCTTATATTAATATTCCTTGTCATTCAGACTTGTGTGTGCCCAATAATTGGTTAAGGATTGAATGCACTATATTGAGTATGTAGCATGTCCAATTTTAGTAATACTCGTTAATGGTAGTCAGTATGTGGTAATAAATCCGACCCTAGGAGTATAGATTTCTACTCAAATGATGCCCTGTGTTGTTGGATCCACCAGGCAAACCGCCTGACGATATGAGTAAAGTATATAGTGTAGCAAAAAATAAAGTGTTGCATTATCATCTAAATAGCAGAGTTCATGTTGTGTGATCGATAATATCCCAGTGAGCCACTGTATTATCTCGATTAGCATAACACCTATAGTCCCGGATGTGTCTTGCCAGTGTAAGTTAAAGGGACAGTATACTGTAAAATAGTTTTTCCCTTAATGTGTTTACAATTGCTTTTTTTACCAACTGCAGAGTAAAAAATGTATGAAAATTAGCTTTTTAAGGTTTATTTGTGTATATTAAAGCTCTGATTTTGTGTTTTGAAGCCACAGCCTAATAAAATAGGTTGAGCTTGTAGGTATAATCAGATCTCATTACTGTATCACATTGTGCACATATACCTGCTTCTTTATCTTATATCTGTCCTTAAAACAGTCACCAATACTTTGATAGAACAATGGAAAATCAACATTTTATTACCTTATCTCTGCTTTATCACACTGGGAGTGTAATTTCTTCTGCTGGCTGTGTTTACAAAGCTTATCTATAGCTGGTACGCGCGGCCACAAACTTTCAGAATAGGTGGGGATACCACATGCTAAATTAATAATTTCAAATGCCAATATAAAGGTAAAGGAGCTACTTGTAAACAATTTAATACACTCCAGCAGGTAAAGTGGATCATTGGGAACAAATTAAAGGGGAGAAAATTTTTGAGTAAACTGTCCCTTTAAGTATTGGATGCAATATACCATCCACCCGGCTTGTGTAAATTACTAATGCCCACTTGCCATAGGTAATCCCTTGCAGTTACTGGTGCATATGAGGTTTGACTGAATCACAATACCGGGTTATACCTTGGTAGTAGCGTGCCGCTCACTCTATTTGTATGCTGGCTTAAAACAGGTGCCCCCGTGTAAACAACAATTATTAGAGCAGGTTAATTATTATCTAAACAAAAACATCACACTTAATTAATAATGTATTCAATCGTGCAGAATAGCTATCAACTATCTGCCTTTTACACTCAATCTTAGGCACTATGGTGAATGAGAGTGAATGAATGAATACTTTATTAAGGGAGTGTGACCTGAGCCAGATATTTAACTAACCAAACCTATACTCAGCTAGAGCGGGCTTTGTTGATATATGACAGTGTATGGATCTTAATAATATTACACCGATTAACAAGTGAACCTAACGCTGTGAGTCATTTCTAAAGCCATTAGTCTAAACAAGCGAGAGTGTGTTTGTGATAGTGCACAACCAGAGACCAATAACAATTAGTCTGCTGGTACACATAGCCGAATGCATAGCTAAATTGAGCAGACAGGGCCGCCACTAGAAATTTTGGGGCCCCTGACTTAACCATTGATCAGGGCCCCCCCCCCCCTTGACATGTGCAATTTTTGACCAAGTGACTAAAACGTATATGCACTTTATTCTTAAGTGTCTATTTAAACTTGGAAATGTTGTAAAGGTAGTAACATACAAACACACAGGCACACTCATATACTGAAACACACACACACACTCACACAGAAGGATTCACATATAGACACTCTAGCAGACATGCAAAGAAACACACTCAGACACCCAAACGGACACTGACATTGACCTGACAAGTAATGAGGTAGACTACAGTTTTGTAAAAAAAGAGATTTAGAAAGCAAAATATGGAGTTCTGATTATCTTTTTGTAAAGGAAGATGTCAACTAAATGATTACAACAGCATGCAGTGGCTGAATGGAAGGGCCCTGAACTGCCTAAACAATAATTTAAAGGTTAAATGGTGGATTAGGTGACTTCTGGAAAGGTCTCATTTGTCTCAAAGTCTGTAGAAAGATGTGAATAATCAGTAGTAAGGTCAAAATGTTCTAAAAAGGAACAGACAATGGACATACACACACACAAACTAAAAAACAAACTTGCACATATACCCAAGGAAACACCGACAGAGACAGCCTCAGAAAACACACAGACATACACACACAGAGAGACACCCACAGAAAACACACAAAGACATACACACACACACAGAGACAACCACATAAAACACAGAAAGACATATACATTTACACACCCTCACTGAGACATCCACAGAAAGCACACAAAGACATACACACACCCTCACAGAGACACCCACAGAAAACACACACCCTCACAGAGACATCCACAGAAAAACACAGACATACACACCCACCCTCATAGAGGCATCCAGATAAAATACACAAAGACAAACATACACACACCCTCACAGAGACACCCATAGAAAAAGCACAAAGACATATGCACACACCCTCACAGACATCCACAAAAAATGCACAGACATACACACTCACCCTGACAGAGAGACCCACAGAATAAAAATACATACACACTCATAGAGACACAAACCAAAGCACAAAGACATAAACACAGACACCCACATAAACACTCACAGGAGGAAACATTTATGCACCTTGCATCCCCTAAATCAACAGTGCGTGACATGCATGATAAAAAAAAATGCAGAAATTAAGTGATCACTTTTTAAAGAATCATATTTGTAAATGTGCAAACAAAAATAATTCTGTGAATTCAAAATAGTACATTAATGATCTGGGTAGATGGCTAGATAAAGAAAAGTACTTTTAAAAGGTTGACATATGTTTGTTTGTTTTTTCCCCATTTTCACCAACCAAGAGCGCAACTTAAAATATAGTGTACAAATGTTCTCATCTGTCAGCTGTACTTATGGATTTTGAAAATGCTGTACTCTATATGGTCTTGGTGGAACCATAAGCTGTGGTACTCATACCATTAGATCTGGTTAAATGCAGGATTTAGGCTTGTTGGTATGTGTTTCAAAATTAAGCCAGCTGTGGAGTTAACCTGTCTCACTTCAAATTAAAAAAATGCTTATCTGCCAAAAGGGCACCTACCATTTGTGTATTGAGGAGGAAACATTTCTGCATGGTTTTAAATATAGAATTTATACAGCATTATCAAATAATCATAAATACACTGTTGCTAAAAAAATTGTTTTTATGGACCCCTGGCCCCACCATACAACTACTACCACACTGAAGTTACAATCCTCTGCAAATGAAAGTGATCAGCCGTCTGACTCAGGCACACACGGTACAAACAAAGTGCCAAGTCTGTCTCACACTGTGCATAATGGTTTAGTGCACACTCAAAAATCCTCTCAAATGCTAATACTTTACTCCTTGTAATAACATTTCCCACACTCAATTAGCACTCTGCTGTAGTACCCACTGGTGGCTGCCAAATTAAAAAAAATAAAAAAAATTTTTTTTTTAGTTCTTGCCTCATGGGGCCCCCCTGGCCCATTGGGCCCCCCTGGCCCATTTGGCCCCTGACAGGAGTCACCCCTGTCACCCCCTGATGGCGGCCCTGTGAGCAGATGCAAACGTAACTCAAAGTATATTTAAAGTGTTATACCCAAATGACTAACTGAGACGGTACAATTTAAACAATATTAACCTGCACGATTGAATACATTATTAATTAAGTGTGATGTTTTTGTTTAGATAATAATTAACCTGCTCTAATAATTGTTGTTTACACGGGGGCACCTGTTTTAAGCCAGCATACAAATAGAGTGAGCGGCACGCTACTACCAAGGTATAACCCGGTATTGTGATTCAGTCAAACCTCATATGCACCAGTAACTGCAAGGGATTACCTATGGCAAGTGGGCATTAGTAATTTACACAAGCCGGGTGGATTTTATATTGCATCCAATACTTAACTTACACTGGCAAGACACATCCGGGACTATAGGTGTTATGCTAATCGAGATAATACCGTGGCTCACTGGGATATTATCGATCACACAACATGAACTCTGCTATTTAGATGATAATGCAACACTTTATTTTTTGCTACACTATATACTTTACTCATATCGTCAGGCGGTTTGCCTGGTGGATCCAACAACACAGGGCATCATTTGAGTAGAAATCTATACTCCTAGGGTTGGATTTATTACCACATACTGACTACCATTAATGAGTATTACGAAAATTGGACATGCTACATACTCAATATAGTGCATTCAATCCTTAACCAATTATTGGGCACACACAAGTCTGAATGACGAGGAATATTAATATAAGAAGTCAGTTGCCTCGGATACTTTGTGAACAAGCAGCACAGCTCAGTATTATAGTGTATTTAACCCTTTGCAATCCTAATAGCAAACTTTGGCATTTTAAGTGCTATGGTGCTCTAGGGCTAACTTACTAGCGATCAAACCTGTTATTGATCACATTATATGCTCTAAATTTACATTGCAACCTGAGCACCTTTAGCATTGACTACATCCTATTTTTGTAGGCATTAACATACACTTTAATAACATAATGGTTGTGTGTTTTGTATTATCTCAATTCACTATGAGCAAACATTGTTAATATACTAAGTCACATACCCTGCCAAGTACTCACTTATCAGACTTGGTTTGAAGTTCAACCTTATCTGTAGATCTGGTTCACAGTTACTAGCTACACAACCCAACTGTTAATTATAACAGTGGTATTATATTCATTCTACTCTTTTACTCGTTGAGTTACTATATGTACACAGTGTTCTAATCCAATCATATACTATTACTAGGGAATTTTTGGATATTGGATCCCCATGTATATAGTCGATATTTCAGATATCTCCACATAGTGTTATTGATTGGGTGAGTTACTGTTGATTAGCAGCTTTCCACTCCAATTTTAGTACACTACAGTCGGTGCTTAAGTGTGTTTTTAATATATTTTCCTATTTTATTTTTTTGACCCCAATAAAAGTTATATTTTAACTACAGTCAATCTACTTGTCTCTCCAATTCTATCCTTGGTCCGGATCAAACTATTGACAATTATATGAATTCATTGTAACCGACCTGGGAGTGCTCTCAATGTGTATTCTTTCTCTCTCAATTTCAATAACTGTAGAGGTCTCAGATGGCAGCAAGCAAACGGAATAATGTCCATGGATGCCACCATGAGAACAATTACTTCCATGCATACAGCCATTGATGGATGAACAGAAGACTGAAGAGAATGGCAGGCCTCCAGAAGCTTGAATTTTCTGACCTCCATCAAAAAAATCTTCATAGATACTGAGTCTATGATTGTCCACACAAAACATACCCTGGTACTTGACACCAAGGAACTTTTCCCTAGATTCACCTTCCACCCTTGAGAGCTGAGAATAGCTAACAGAGAATCTGTATGGGATCTTGCTAACTGAAAAGATGGTGCCTGGACCAAAATATCATCCAGGTAAGGAGCCACCGCAATCCTTAGAGATCTGGCCACAGCCAAGAGAGCCCCTAGAACCTTTGTAAAGATTTGAGGAGCATTGGCGAGGCTGAAAGGCAGGGCTGCAAATAGGAAATGTTGATCCAAAAAAGCAGACCTCAGGAACTTGAAATGTTCCCTGTTGATAGGCACATGAAGATATGCATCCTTTAGGTCTGTAGTGGTCATAAACTCTCCATTTTGAAGGATGGAACCTTGAGAAACTTATTGAGAGACTTTAAGTCTAGAATGGGTCAAAAGTTCCCTCCTTTTTGGGGACTACAAAAAGATTTGAATAAAATCCCTGACCCTGTTCTGCTAGAGGAACTGGGATAATCACTGCCAAAGAGGACAAATCCCTTATGCAGTTTAAGAAGGCCTCTCTCTTTACCTGGTTTACAGATAATCTTGAATCCTATCCTGTATCCCTGGGAGACTACCTTAACTGCCCAAGGATCTGGAACGTCGCAAATCCAAGCCTGCTGAAAAAAGTAAAGCCTGCCCCCTACCTGATCCGGAACTGGATCAGGGAGGGCCCCTTCATGCTAACTTTCTGGATTGCTTACCCTTTTTGAAGGGCTGGCTAGCTCTCCAAGAATTCTTGGCTTGCTCAGATTTAGAAGACGAGGAAGATATCTGTTCCTTGAAGTTACAAAAGAAATGAAGATTAGAAGTCTGATGACCCTTGGGTCTATTCTTCTTATCCTGTGGTAAAAAAACTCCCTTTCCACCAGTAACCATGGAAATGACCTCTGCCATACCAGGAACAAATAAAGTCTTACCCTTCAAAGGTAGAGACAGAAGCTTGGATTTAGAAATCACATCCGCAGCTGTCGGCATTTATCATTGCACCAGCAGTTCTTGTGGACTGCTGGTGCAATACCGCCCCCTGCAGATTCACAGCCAATCAGCTGCTAGCAGGAGGTGTCAATCAACCCGATCGTATTCGATTGGGTTGATTTCTGTCCACCGCCTCAGAGCAGGCGGACAGGTTATGGAGCAGCGGTCTTTAGAGCCATCAGGCTCACGGAAACATGGGGCATCAAGCTCTGTACGGAGCTTGATAAATTGACCTCCAAGACTTTCACCAAAGGGCTCTGTGGGCTAGTATAGCAAAACTAGAAATCTTGGCTCCCAGCCTAACAACTTGCATACTGGCATTACAGATAAAAGTATTAGCCAGCTTTAGAGCCTTGATCCTATCCTGGATCTTCTCGCACTGAATCAGCCACAGGAAACATCTTTTTAAACACAGGAGATGAGTTAAAAGGAACACCCGGCTTCTCCCATTCCTGAGATATAATGTCAGACATGCGATCTGGAACAGGAAAACCTCCACAGATTTAGGTTTGGCATTAAAAACTCTATTCAGTTTATTAGCCTTTTTAGGAGCCTTTGCAACAGTTTGAGAGTCATCCAAAGTAGCTAAAACCTCCTTCAAAAGTAAACGGAGATGATCTAGTTTAAATCTAAAATTAACCTCCTCAGAATCTAATGTACTAGGAACTGCAGATTCGGAATCAGAGATCTCACCCTCGGAAGCTGAAGAGGAATGATCCTTGCTAGATAACTGAGAAAGACTAACCAAACCATTCTTTACAGAATCAGAACCCATAGAAATGTTCTTAGATTTCCTCTTTCTTTTACCAGAACTAGGTAAAGCACTTAGGGCTGCAGAAACTGCAGAAGTCAACTGTGCAGCAAAATCTTTAGGCAAACAAACACTCCCAGAGACTGAGTGAGAGAAACCACAGGGCACTGCATGTGAATCTGTCAAAGACTGGGACATGTTAACAGAAGGATGAGACAATCCCTGAACAGCATTATCCTGAGAAAAGAAGGCTCAGATAAGGAATAAAACCTTATTAAGGCAAGGCGAACAAAATTGCACAGGAGGTATAACCTGGGCATCTGCACAATAAAGACATTTATCAAATGACAGAGAAAGCTTGGGATCGGCTTCCATAGTAAATAAGATAGCCCTTTACTTCCCTTATACTCTAATTTCAATGTAAAAAATAGAATAAAATTCTAAGCATAGATAAGTAATTATTAAAACTGACACCTCTACACCACAGCCATGCTGGAGAGACTCACCCAACCGGTATCCAGGAATCCAATCCAGACCAGCAGATAAATTCTGTTCAAACTGCAGATCCTATAAAGCTGCAAACATCAGAGAGAAGCGACAGGCAGGAAAAATTATCAAATGCCAGAAAATCCGGTCTGTCTCCTTGAAAATCCGGCTTCCAAACAACCGGCTAGAAATAAACTGATCAACACTCAGGAAGTAACTGAACAGTCACATGATCCCAAATTCAAAAGTAAGGTGTGGTCCAACAACGTTCTTAAAGAGATATTACCCAAACTAAATAAAAGTTAAACTTGTGCAAACTGAACTGCTGCCCAATAAATCCCCAACCTTTAAAAGGGATATTCAGTCCCATAATGATCCACCTTGTTCTCGAAGTATCCTGCATCCTTCTCACTTAGAAGGTGAAAGCACTTACCTGTGGATCCGCTGTAGGGTAGGTGCAGAAAACAGGTGTGACAGAAACCTCACTGACATTAACCTGTTGATAAAGAAAAAACAGACGACTAGATTTAGAGTTCTGCGGCCAAAGGAGTGCTTTTTTTTCCCCGCACCTTTTAAATACCGCTGGTATTTAGAGTTCACAGAATGGCTGTGTTAGGCTCCAAAAAAGGGAGCGTGGAGCATATTTAACGCCACTGCAACTCTCGATACCAGCGGTGCTTACGGACGCGGCCAGCTTCAAAAACGTGCTCGTGCACGATTCCCCCATAGAAAACAATGGGGCTGTTTGAGCTGAAAAAAGACCTAACACCTGCAAAAAAGCAGCGTTCAGCTCCTAACGCAGCTACATTGTTTTCTATGGGGAAACACTTCCTAAGTCTGCACCTAACACTCTAACATGTACCCCGAGTCTAAACACCCCTAACCTTACACTTATTAACCCCTAATCTGCCAACCCCGCTATCACTGACACCTGCATATTTTTTTTAACCCCTAATCTGCCGCTCCGTACACCGCCGCTACCTACATTATACCTATGTACCCCTAATCTGCTGCCCCTAACACCGCTGACCCCTATATTATATTTATTAACCCCTAATCTGCCCCCCACAATGTTGCCTCCACCTACCTACAATAATTAACCCCTAATCTGCTGACCGAACCGCACCGCTACTATAATAAATGTATTAACCCCTAATCTGCCTCATTCCCACCTCAATAACCCTATAATAAATAGTATTAACCCCTAATCTGCCCTCCCTAACATCGCCGACACCTAACTTCAAACATTAACCCCTAATCTGCCGACCGGATCACACCGCTTCTATAATAAATGTATTAACCCCTAAAGCTAATTCTAACCCTAACACTAACACCCCCCTAAGTTAAATATAATTTAAATCTAACGAAATAAATTATTTCTTATTAAATAAATTAATCCTATTTAAAGTTAAATACTTACCTGTAAAATAAACCCTAATATAGCTACAATATAAATTATAATTATATTGTAGCTATTTTAGGATTTATATTTATTTTACAGGTAACTTTGTATTTATTTTAACCAGGTACAATAGCTATTAAATAGTTAATAACTATTTAATAGTTACCTAGTTAAAATAATTACAAAATTACCTGTAAAATAAATCCTAACCTAAGTTACAATTAAACCTAACACTACACTATCAATAAATAAATTAAATAAAATACCTACAATTACCTACAATTAAACCTAACACTACACTATCAATAAATTAATTAAATACAATACCTACAAATAAATACATTTAAATAAACTAACTAAAGTACAAAAAATAAAAAAGAACTAAGTTACAAAAAATAAAAAAATATTTACAAACATTAGAAAAATATTACAACAATTTTAAACTAATTACACCTACTCTAAACCCCCTAATAAAATAACAAAGCCCCCCAAAATAAAAAAATGCCCTACCCTATTCTAAATTAAAAAAGTTCAAAGCTCTTTTACCTTACCAGCCCTTAAAAGGGCCCTTTGTGGGGCATGCCCCAAAGAATTCAGCTCTTTTGCCTGTAAAAGAAAAATACAACCCCCCAACATTAAAACCCACCACCCACATACCCCTGTATGCCAATCAGATTCAAGTTCAATCCGAATTGGCTGATCGGAACAGCCAATAGAATGCGAGCTCAATCTGATTGGCTGATCCAATCAGCCAATCGGATTGAACTTGAAGCTGATTGGCTGATTCCATCAGCCAATCAGAATTTTCCTACCTTAATTCCGATTGGCTGATAGAATTCTATCAGCCAATTGGAATTCGAGGGACGCCATCTTGGATGACGTCCCTTAAAGGAACCTTCATTCTTCAGTTGGACGTCAGAAGAAGAGGATAGATCCGCGCTGGAGGTCTTCAGGATGGAGCCGTTCGTCATCGGATGAAGATAGAAGATGCCGCTTGGATCAAGATTGTTGCCGGTCCGGATCTCCTCTTCTTCCTGGATAGGATGAAGACTTTGGAGCCTCTTCTGGACCTCTTCAGCTGACGCTTGATAGAAGACTTCAGAAGGATTATGGATCGCCAGCCCCTGCTTGGGCTTGGATGAAGACTTCGGAGCCAGGATGGATCGGTGTGATACCCGGTGTGGTGAAGACAAGGTAGGATGATCTTCAGGGGGGTAGTGTTAGGTTTATTTAAGGGGGGTTTGGGTTAGATTAGGGCTATGTGGGTGGTGGGTTTTAATGTTGGGGGGGTTGTATTTTTCTTTTACAGGCAAAAGAGCTGAATTCTTTGGGGCATGCCCCACAAAGGGCCCTTTTAAGGGCTGGTAAGGTAAAAGAGCTTTGAACTTTTTTAATTTAGAATAGGGTAGGGCATTTTTTTATTTTGGGGGGCTTTGTTATTTTATTAGGGGGCTTAGAGTAGGTGTAATTAGTTTAAAATTGTTGTAATATTTTTCTAATGTTTGTAAAAAAAAAATATTTTTTGTAACTTAGTTCTTTTTTATTTTTTGTACTTTAGTTAGTTTATTTAAATGTATTTATTTGTAGGTATTGTATTTAATTAATTTATTGATAGTGTAGTGTTAGGTTTAATTGTAGGTAATTGTAGGTATTTTATTTAATTTATTTATTGATAGTGTAGTGTTAGGTTTAATTGTAACTTAGGTTAGGATTTATTTTACAGGTAATTTTGTAATTATTTTAACTAAGTAACTATTAAACAGTTATTAACTATTTAATAGCTATTGTACCTGGTTAAAATAATTACAAAGTTGCCTGTAAAATAAATATTAATCCTAAAATAGCAGCAATGTAATTATAATTTATATTGTAGCTATATTAGGGTTTATTTTACAGGTAAGTATTTAGCTTTAAATAGGATTAATTTATTTAATAATAGTTAATTTATTTCGTTAGATTTAAATTATTTTTAAGTTAGGGGGGTGTTAGTGTTAGGGTTAGAATTAGCTTTAGGGGTTAAAAAATTTATTAGAATAGCGGTGAGCTCTGGTCGGCAGATTAGGGGTTAATGCTTGAAGTTAGGTGTCGGCGATGTTAGGGAGGGCAGATTAGGGGTTAATACTATTTATTATAGGGTTATTGAGGCGGGAGTGAGGCGGATTAGGGGTTAATAACTTTATTATAGTAGCGGCGAGGTCCGCTCGGCAGATTAGGGGTTAATAAGTGTAGGTAGGTGGCGGCGACGTTGGGGGGGGCAGATTAGGGGTTAATAAATATAATATAGGTGTCGGCGGTATTAGGGGCAGCAGATTTGGGGTACATAGGGATAACTTAGCTGGCGGCGGTGTACGGAGCGGCAGATTAGGGGTTAAAAAATTTAATAGAGTGGCGGCGATGTGGGGGGACCTCGGTTTAGGGGTACATAGGTAGTTTATGGGTGTTAGTGTACTTTAGAGCACAGTAGTTAAGAGCTTTATAAACCGGCGTTAGCCCAGAAAGCTCTTAACTCCTGTTTTTTTTCTGCGGCTGGAGTTTTGTCGTTAGATTTCTAACGCTCACTTCAGCCACGACTCTAAATAATGGCGTTAGAAAGATCCCATTGAAAAGATAGGATACACAATTGACGTAAGGGGATCTGTGGTATGGAAAAGTCGCGGCTGCAAAGTGAGCGTTAGACCCTTTCCTGACTGACTCCAAATACCAGAGGGCGGTAAAAACCAGCGTTAGGAGCCTCTAACGCTGGTTTTCACGGCTACCGCCCAACTCTAAATCTAGCCGAGAGTAACCAATTACTCTTATTAAAGATAAGTACATGGACACAGCATAACCCCAATCATTGCTTGCATTTAAAAGTATTAAATTATTAACAACTTGATTTCTTCAGACACCTTCGCACATCACCTACAAGGTTACACAGGCAAAGAATCACTGGGGATTGTGGGTAGTGGGTGGATACTTGAAACTTTGCTGTGGTGTTCTTTGCCTCCACCTGGTGGCCAGGAGTTGAGTTCCCACTAGTAATTTAATGGATTTGTGGAATCTCCATGCCATTGGAAAAAAATCTTGGTTTAAGCTCCATCTTTACATTTAGCAATTCCTCATTCAAACAATCTTTAGCTGTTTCTTCAGCAACATGGATGTAGAATAAATGTTCCTAAGAGCTCTATGTCTCCTCAAATCAGGTTGTTTTTCCAGCCAAGGAGTCATCATAGATCTAGTATCTATAAGACTCTCTTAATCAGACCAAAGGAAGCTAAAGTTACAGTTAGATTGTGGGAAGCTTTAAAAGATTCACCCTCTTACTTTAGCTCTCTGTATTGAAGTGTTAGGTCTGATGATTTCTGCATCAGCTGCCATTCCGTTTTTTTTTTTTTGTTTTATATGAGACCGCTTCAACTTTCCATACTAAGTCAATGGTGCAAGGATTACAATCAACTTGCCAAATTAATTCATTTTGATCCTATATCAAGTCAGTCACTTTCATGGTGGGCAAATTTCCAGTCCATTTCTCTTCCATTCTTCATCCATCCTTGACAATAATGACAGTGACAAGTCTCCTAAGTTGGGATGCAGTATGGGCGTCTGAAAGAGTGCAGAGAGTTTGGTGTCCTGAGGAGGCGATGTTACCAATAAATGTGTTTGTGCAATTTTTAGGGGTCTTTAGAACTGGCCTCGTGTGAAGGAGGAGACTTATTTGCTTTTTCAATTGGACAATGTCACAGCACTGGCATATATTCTTCATCATATCATTGAAATAGTAAGGTTTCTTAAATACTGTGATAAATACTTTAGTTCAAGCTAGAAAACCAGTTTCTAAGAAAATCAATCACAAAAGGTTTTTCCTTCTTAGTGTGAAAAATAGTTTTAATTGGCATTTTTTCAGAATTCCCATAATCCTGTAATTTTTGCAGACAAGGGGGTAGATTTAATAAACAGTGGATGCTGCTTTCTACGCCCAGCATTTCAGGCTTGCCTGAAACCGAAGTTAAGAAGCAGCGGTCGTAAGACGCTGCTCCTTAACTTCTCTGCCACCTTTTAGGTAAGATCGGGATGATTGACACCCCCTGCTTCTAAATATATAAGTATATAAGCATATTCATATATATTTACAGGGAACACACAGTTCTCATAGAAAGCAATATAAAGGCACTTTTTAGTGCCGTATTTTTCTAACACCCCACAGCCGCCAACTTTAGCCCCCAAAAACAGTAAAAAAAAATTAAAATTGAGTGCTAATTAGCGCAAGCTTACGGTAGCAATAACCAGCTACTTATAATCTAGGCCTAAATTTTATATTTTTCCAAAGGTAGTTTCCTTCGACAATATCAATAGAGAAATTGTGGTTCTTTTTCTTTGCCTTAATACTCAGAATTCTAAGGAAAGGCTTTCACATAATTTGGATGTAGTTAGGGCTTTAAAGTTTTTTGTTTTGTTAAAGGCTTTATTCAGCACTTTAACGTACAGATAATTAAATTAACAAACAGATAAAAAAATGAATATAGATAAACAGCACAAAACATAATGAGTCAAGTTTGACTTTGTTGTCCACCAGGTATCTTTCATCATTTTTAAAATATTAAAGTTCATAATAGTTCACAAAAAAGACCCCGTAAGTTTCCATGAGATCCGTCGCCATCATCTGGTACATTTTTCAGAGGAATTAGGGAATATCCCTTTAATCCTATTAGGGGTTAAATACCACCACATCAGTAATTTATAGTTTGTTTCTTGTATACCAGCTGATATTGAAGCTTTGGCATGACGCTAAAAAATTATATTCCATTTTTTCCTTGTAGGGTGTGTTATAAGATCTTGTGACCAACTTTAGTATATGATATTTACTCTTGAGATTGTAGCTGTCGATATTATTTTATATATATAAGTGATAGTGTAAGTTGGTAAGTTCCCTTAACAATGTAATTCAAAAGGGGATCTTTGTCTAGTTAAATCCTGTTTCTTTGGATGTGTAGTTAAGAAAGATTTGAGCTTGAAATATCTAAACCAAGGGTTAACTATCTTCACCCCATTATTAGTTAATTCTACTTTTGATTTTAGAATATTTCCATTCATAATTATATAGAATGGTAGTGAATTATCGAAAGTTTGTATATTAATTTCTCCTATATATTCCCTAAATGATAAAGATTCATCCAATATAATAGGTGTAAGTGGGGATGGAATTGTTGAAATTCGATTTTTAAGTTTAAGAAGGATTTTCCATGTTCGTAACAGTTCTTTTAAATAGGATATTCTTACATTATTTTAGGCCATGTTTTTATTAGTAGCCAAAATTTGCCTCCTAATTGACTAACTTGTATTAAATTATGCTCTAATTGTACCCATTCTTTCTGTTTTATATTTTTGCACCAATCGACTATTCTTTGTATTATTGACGCCCTCCTATATTTTAATAGACAAGGCACCCCCAACCCCCCTTTATCCTTAGGAAGGTAAAGGGTTATTTCAGATACTCTCTGGGCAGTTCCATGCTATATATATTTATTTAATAGAGATTGATACTTAGTAATATAAGAAATAGGTAGAGGAATTGGCAATGTCTGAAATAAATATAGCAATCTCGGTAAGAGTCCTTTTCACAGCTTGGATTCTATCTAGCCAAGATAGAGGTCTATTTCTCCATCTGTTTATTTCTAAGTTTCTTTAAACAGTCTAAAAAAAAAAAAAAAAAAAGATATTTGGTCTATTTTTGCTAATAGATATGTATATGACTCGTGGAGATATCTTAACCCCAATAAAAGAGATTATTCCTTCTTTTCATATCCAAACAAAACATATTCACGTCTTGATTATATATTTCTTGATCAGAATAGTTTACAGTTTATTAATAAAGCTTATATTAGTCATACCTCATGATCAGATCAATGATAATCTCTTTAGATTGGCCTACTAAACCAAATACTCCCTTTTCGTGGAGATTAGATGACTTTCTGCTGTCTGACCCAGTCATTATACAGAAACTCTCTGTCACTCCAAGAATTTTTTAGTTTAAACAAATCATCGGATGTGACTCCATCAACATTATGGGAAACTATATATAACTATAAAATATAACTCCTTAACTACATAAACTATATGCAAAGAATGATAATATATTAAAACAACTGACAGACACTAGGAAGTTATTACAAAGTCAGTTAAATCAACAAGCTTGCCAATCAGCTTTCTATTTAAAAAGGACATTTTTAAATGAAGGTAATAAATCCATAAAATTATTAGCAAGGGCCCTTAAATAGAAGAGCCTTAAATCCTATGTACATGAACTAAAAACTAAAGAAGGGAAAACTGTTAAGACTATTAAAGAGATAGGACAAATTTTTAGTAATTATTACTCAGAACTATATAATCTACAAGACAAATTTTCTTCGGAAGAGTTTGTAAAAGAATGCAAGGAATATATATAAAAGGCAGGTCTACCATCTCTTTCAATAGATATGAAATATATGTTAGATCAACCAAAAAAAAATAAAGAATAAATAGATACTATCAAAAATCTAAAATCTTTCAGAAAATACTTATTACTCATCTACTAACTGTTTTTCAACAAATAGACTTAGGTAACCCTTTCCACCAAGTATGTTAGAAGCTAGAATAGCTGTTATTCCAAAACCGGGGAAATCAATGGAATCCCCAAGTGACTACGTACCTATTTCTCTACTAAATTTAGACATAAAGATATATGGAAATTTTTTAGCTACTAGAATAAATAATTTTCTACCCTATCATCCATCTTAATCAAGTGGGTTTTATCCCAGGGAGAGAAGCATGGGACAATACTAATAAAGTTATACAGATTTTAGAATTTTTTCTATTCCATCTGTTATTTTAGCGATGGATGCTGAAAAAGCTTTCGATCGGCTTAATTGGCAATTTTTGCGCTTTACCTTATATCAATTTGGCTTTAGTAAATTTTTCGTAGAACACATTTTTTCTTTATATAAAGCTCCTTATGCAACTTTTAGATTTAATAATTCTCTATCAGCACCGTTTAATATAAATAATGGCACACAACAAGGGTGCCCATTATGACCCCTACTATTTGCACTAGCAATCGAAGTTATCGCATCCAAAATTAGGCAAAATGATAAGATCTATGGTATTAATATAGGAAATATGAATTTTAAAATGTCATTGTATGCAGATGACGTCCTTTTTACACTTTCTGGACCAGCTCAATCTATCCCTGCAGTTCTAACTACACTTAAAATTTATGGCAAATATTCCAATTTTTCTATAAATAATTCAAAATCAGAACTTTTGAGTTATGGACTAGATAAAACTAACCTTCAGTTAATTACCCAAAACACTAATTTAAAAATAAATTCAAATACCATAAAATATTTGGGAATTATCATAGCGAATAATGAAAATGAACTAGTTAAATTAAATTATGACAAACTGTTTAAAGGGCTTTAAAGTTCTATCTTCATGCTACTAATGATTTTTGGCAATCTTCTAGTTTATTTCTTCTTTTCTCAGGTCCACACAAGGGTCAGAATGGCACGGGTGTTACTTTGGCTTTGTTGTTAAGGCTTTTAATCCTCAAGGCTTGTTTGGAGGCGGGAAAGTCTCCTCCAAAGTGTATTACTATTCATTCTACATGATCAGTTTTCTACTTCCTGGGTTTTTAAAAAAAAACAAAAACAATGAGGCTTCAGTAGAACAATTTGCAAGGCAGCAACATTGTCATCCTTACATTTCTTTACTAGGTTTTACCATTTTGATGATGCTTCTTTGGAAGCTGTTTTTGGTAGAACGTCCTCCAAGCAACAGTGCATGGAAACAAGGTGCCTGCCTTTTTTTAAAAAAAAATATATATATTTTTCATCCCAACCTCATTACTCGAGCAGGCCCATTTATCAAGCTCCGTACGGAGCTTGAAGGGCCGTGTTTCTGGCGAGTCTTCAGACTCGCCAGAAACACAAATTATGAAGCAGCGGTCTAAAGACCGCTGCTTCATAACCCTGTCCGCCTGCTCTGAGCAGGCGGACAGGAATCGCCGGAAATCAACCCAATCGAATACGATCGGGTTGATTGACACCCCCCTGCTGGCGGCCGCGAGTCAGCAGGGGGCGGCGTTGCACCAGCAGCTCTTGTGAGCTGCTGGTGCAATGTTAAATGCGGAGAGCGTATTGCTCTCCGCATTTAGCGAGGTCTTGCGGACCTGATCCGCAGTGTCGGATCAGGTCCGCAAGCCCTTTGATAAATGGGCCCCATGGACTCCAGAGCTTGGGTATTAGTTTCCAGGAAGTAATGGGCTCTTTGACTCTCACCACCTTACCAAAGAAAACAAAATTTATGCTTACCTGATAAGTTAATTTCTTTTGGAATGGTGAGAGTCCATGTGGGCCACCCTTATTTATTTTATATGTAATTTTTTATGGTGGCAGTTCTAGTCTTGCACCTCATTTCTCTGTTCTGTACTTTCTTACCTTTCTGCTTATCCTTTCTTGGCTATATGTAAGACTGGCTAATCACCGAGGTGGGAGGGATAGAATACTCTTTTTTGTTTTTGGTAATCTTTGCCTCTTCCTATTGGCCAGGAGTTGAATCCCAGAAGTAATGGATTTGTGGATTCTCACCACCCCGAAATAAATTAATTTATCAGTTAAGCATAAATTTATTTTTTTCATAAATTCAATGTATCTTTGTTTTGTGACCTACATAATCCCATGTCTTTCAATTTAGAGGCAATCACAGATAAGATTAGTAAACTTTATTTTTACAGTGAAAGGTTGGGTTACCATAGCAATTCAATTCTTATCGCATGATTTTCAAGAAATCCGGTGTTGGATGAAAGCATTCACACAATGTTAACTTACACATACACCAAAAGACAGACTGAATGCACTGCACAAAATGTTTTAATAGAAATCTGGTACTAAAATGGAGCCTTAGACTTACTTTTAGCTGTCAGCTACTTCGATAGTTTACGGCTCCATTTTTAATGACTCGAGCCCTTTATTTGGTGTTAAAATGTTTTGAAGTCCAATTTTAAAAATACTAAGCGCCCAATTTATGCTGCTGCTTCTTTACCTGTCCACAACCTCATAGTTTGCAGATTAAAATCAACCCAAACTAAAAAAGCCAGGGCAGTAGCTCTCAAAGTGGGTGGTACTGCCCCCAGGTGGGGTGGTGGGATTACAGAGGGATCACTAATAATCATAAGAGGTGGAAGGGGGGCACTGGGATAACTATAGTGGGTGCTAGTAGGAAAAGAGTGGGAGAGGATGCTAGTGGGCCCCTCCAAGTATAATTATTGTAATTTGTTGTGCTTTATCTTAGATGCGCAAAGCAAAACAACTTTCCTGCTTTGTATTTTAAGTTTTACTGCTTTTTGCCTTCAAGACTTTTTCTTCTATGATAGATCAGGTTTATCAGCAGCTTACACTTTCTCTAACTATGATAAATTGCAGCCACTTGTACTGTAGTTTTGCATTCTTTGTTTTGCCTGTGCTGTACATTAGCAAGTATTATTAAAATTAATTGTACAGTTTATAATCATTGTGTAGTAGCAGGAAACACAAGCCTGTTGTGCTTGTTTTATATTTAAAATTAAAAAGAACATTTCCTTCTAAGTAAGGATCTTAGGTGTTTGAAGTATTCTTAACACACCTTCAGCTTTACTACAGTTGTCCTAGCACACCTTAGGGCCACCTCTCCAGCAAAAGAGAGGAAATGTTTTTTTTGGTTTTTTTTTTAGCACACCCATAGATGTCTATGGGGAAAGGAAGTTAGTGCAGTCACGTTATCCGACCTCCAGATGTTAACACGTCTGAGTCTTTTTCACTTGAACTTTTTACTAGGGATTTTCGTTGTTTTTTTGTTTGTTTTTTTTGCAAAACAAATGCTGAATTTGGCTATGTCTATATTCAGAACCTGATTTCCTCTTGTGAAAGTAAAACACAATATGATCTGTGCAAATCCAGATATAGCCCTAAATGTGGTTTATAAGACTCCTGCACAGTCATTATCAACCTTAAAAAGCTAGTATCAAAAGATAGTTGGTTTTAATAAAATAAAAAAAAAATATTTTCAAATTTGAATATGTTTAATTTTTACTCCTTTAGAATGTATTGTGTCATTACCTTTATTAGGGGTTGTGCCCTGCTGGCCTAAATATTATTTTTATGGGTTACGTTAGGGCACGCTGATGGTGATTTTATAGAACCAAGAGGGCAGTGACCTGAAAAGTTTGGGAACCACTGAGCCAGGGTATAAGAGCATCCTTGTGCCTTATTAACTTCCGCCAGCCATGCTTACATCTCTGCAAGTGAGTGAGGGTGAGCAAGTTCCTTGCCTGCTTTTTAAATGGGGGTCTAAGTATAAAATGAATAAAACATTGCATTAAATTCGCTTTGCTTTATAATCCACACACGTAGCATGCAGTTTTAAATGACTCCCTATTATATTAAAGCACTGGTTTTCAAACCTGTCCTCAGGCCTCCCTATCAGGCCACATTTTGAAGATATCTCAACTAGAGAACAGGTGAAATAATCAGCTGATTAGTAAACATGGTTATTGTACCTGCTTTCAACCAAGGTAATCCTGAAAATCTGGCCTGTTGGGAAGGCGTGAGTTCAGGTTTGAAAACCAGTGCATTAAAGTGAACTAAATACATAGATCCCATAATGACTAATTATTATTATTATTTTATTATTTTTATTATTTTTTAATATTCTAATTTATTTGTATAGTGCTGCAACATTCTATATTGCTTAGTACAAAGGTACGGGTATGCAATGACAAAGATTTGTGGTGATAAAAAAACAAATAAGTAATAGACTAAACCAAACTAGTACAGGAGTATAAGGGTCCTGCACTGAAGAACTTACTGTGTACAGGTTGAGGGTACAGAGACACAAGGTTTGGGATAGCTTGCGGATTGTAGTTGCAGCAGCGACTCGAGGCTGTTCAAGATTTATTTTGGTTAGTATGAAAAACAGAGGAGAGATGATGGACTTTCCTGTATAAATGGGAATTTAAAAAATGCATTAAGCTATGCAAGTATTTGAATCTAGGAATCATGCAAGGTCCTTTAGACTGCTGACTGTACCACAAGGAAAACCCATATGTCTCTTGGTTTCAAGGTTAAATCATAAATTTTGTTGCATTTTATTCAAATTCTTTTTTTTATTATTTTATTTCAATATTTTTAAGTTTGATTTGTGTTATGACTATTTTGATGAGAAGAACATAAAGGTATGGGGACTTAGACATATTTTAAGATCACGTTTAGTATCAGAAACCACTTCTGTACATATAAATAATGTGGCTTTTATAAGGAAAAGAGTCTAGCAAAAGTTAGAAAGGAGGGGCAGGCCAAAGTACATGTTGTTTTAGCTTAGCTCTGTATCTTACTGCCAAAAACCTTGCAGCTATGTTTGAGTGGATTGCTTGTCCAAGATGAATTTGGCACTGCACCACACGACTGGTAGTTAGTCCCAGAGAGGAGATACTGTAGTTTGCATTGCTGGGAGGTGCCGTAGTACACTATTACATTACTCTACAAGCTGATTTGTAGTGATTAGTACCATAAAATGTATTCTTGGTGTCTAAATTCTATAATGGATTCATACTTTGACAAGTTGTTTTTCTTCTTAGCTAAAGGGTAACAAATCCATGCCAGAATTCAGTGTATGTTCATGCACAGTGTTATTATATTTTTTTACATTCTTGTCTTATTAAACAGATAGTGTAATCAGGGCTGGCACTACTATATAGGCAGAGAAGGTGACCATCTAAGGCACCCCTGCAGGGGGAGGGGTGCGCATTTGGTGCATGAAATATATTTATATTTTTAATGTGTATATTTATTGTTTTGTTGCCTAACTTGTGCATCATAATAGGGGCCATATGTGGTGGCATAATGGATAGAATGGGAAGCGAATCACCTGAAATTTTGGGAGGAAGATAATGCAGCTCAGACAGAACAGCTGGAAGCATCTGGCTGAAATATTTCATGGCACAGTCCTTATGCTTTCTGCAGAACTTTAGTACCCTTCATAAATGTTGGTGGAGTGGGTTACTGCAGTTGGACTCAACTCCACCCAGACCCTAATGGGTTTTATAGGGGCTGATAGGCACTTGTAGGAATACTGAAAAACCTCCAACTTTTGATTTACTGTAAGATATCTGTGCACTATCTTCTCCTGCACAATGTCTGGTAGTATATATATATATATATATATATATATATATACATACATATTTTTATATATATATATATATATATATATATATATATACAGGGAGTGCAGAATTATTAGGCAAATGAGTATTTTGACCACATCATCCTCTTTATGCATGTTGTCTTACTCCAAGCTGTATAGGCTTGAAAGCCTACTACCAATTAAGCATATTAGGTGATGTGCATCTCTGTAATGAGAAGGGGTGTGGTCTAATGATATCAACACCCTATATCAGGTGTGCATAATTATTAGGCAACTTCCTTTCCTTTGGCAAAATGGGTCAAAAGAAGGACTTGACAGGCTCAGAAAAGTAAAAAATAGTGAGATATCTTGCAGAGGGATGCAGCACTCTTAAAATTGCAAAGCTTCTGAAGCGTGATCATCGAACAATCAAGCGTATCATTCAAAATAATCAACAGGGTCGCAAGAAGCGTGTGGAAAAACCAAGGCGCAAAATAACTGCCCATGAACTGAGAAAAGTCAAGCGTGCAGCTGCCAAGATGCCACTTGCCACCAGTTTGGCCATATTTCAGAGCTGCAACATCACTGGAGTGCCCAAAAGCACAAGGTGTGCAATACTCAGAGACATGGCCAAGGTAAGAAAGGCTGAAAGACAACCACCACTGAACAAGACACACAAGCTGAAACGTCAAGACTGGGCCAAGAAATATCTCAAGACTGATTTTTCTAAGGTTTTATGGACTGATGAAATGAGAGTGAGTCTTGATGGGCCAGATGGATGGGCCCGTGGCTGGATTGGTAAAGGGCAGAGAGCTTCAGTCCGACTCAGACGCCAACAAGGTGGAGGTGGAGTACTGGTTTGGGCTGGTATCATCAAAGATGAGCTTGTGGGGCCTTTTCGGGTTGAGGATGGAGTCAAGCTCAACTCCCAGTCCTACTGCCAGTTTCTGGAAGACACCTTCTTCAAGCAGTGGTACAGGAAGAAGTCTGCATCCTTCAAGAAAAACATGATTTTCATGCAGGACAATGCTCCATCACACGCGTCCAAGTACTCCACAGCGTGGCTGGCAAGAAATGGTATAAAAGAAGAAAATCTAATGACATGGCCTCCTTGTTCACCTGATCTGAACCCCATTGAGAACCTGTGGTCCATCATCAAATGTGAGATTTACAAGGAGGGAAAACAGTACACCTCTCTGAACAGTGTCTGGGAGGCTGTGGTTGCTGCTGCACGCAATGTTGATGGTGAACAGATCAAAACACTGACAGAATCCATGGATGGCAGGCTTTTGAGTGTCCTTGCAAAGAAAGGTGGCTATATTGGTCACTGATTTGTTTTTGTTTTGTTTTTGAATGTCAGAAATGTATATTTGTGAATGTTGAGATGTTATATTGGTTTCACTGGTAAAAATAAATAATTGAAATGGGTATATATTTGTTTTTTGTTAAGTTGCCTAATAATTATGCACAGTAATAGTCACCTGCACACACAGATATCCCCCTAAAATAGCTATAACTAAAAACAAACTAAAAACTACTTCCAAAACTATTCAGCTTTGATATTAATGAGTTTTTTGGGTTCATTGAGAACATGGTTGTTGTTCAATAATAAAATTAATCCTCAAAAATACAACTTGCCTAATAATTCTGCACTCCCTGTATATATATATATATATATATATATATATATATATATATATATATATATATATATATTATCTGCCTACTCAACATGCATACCTACACTATAAATTGTATATATGGCCATAATCATTATTTCGCACAAGGGCCTCTAGTTATCCAGCCGTCAACCGCAAATACGCTGGAATTCTGCAGCGTATTTGTGGCGAGGCTGATTCGCCATAGTTATCAAGCCCTACAGACCGGCAAAAGTAGAATCTAGTGACGTAACATACAATCCGCCGGACTCAGTCCGACACAGATCGATGGTTACATCACTACAGATGTTCCGAACGCAAGTTCGGCACAATCTGACTACTTTTGGAAGTTATCAAAGAACAACCAGGTACACTCGCCACTATTCTGGCCCAGCGTACCTGGTTTTCAATCCGCCGTCCTGGAGGTGGCGGATCCCATAGGAATCAATGGGAGTCTGACAGCAGCGAGAGCTCATGTTCGCTGCTGCCCGATATCCCATTGATTTCTATGGGAAGTGTCTGCACCTAACACCCTAACATGTACCCCGAGTCTAAACACCGCTAATCTGCCCCCCCTACACCGCCACCACCTACTTTATACTTATTAACCCCTAAACCTGCCTTTTTTAAAAAAAAAAAAGTATTTTTCATCCCACCCTCATTACTCATGGACTCCAAAGCTTGGGTATTAGTTTCCAGGAAGTAATGGGCTCTTAGACTCTCACCACCTTACCAAAGAAAACAAAATGTATGCTTACCTGATAAGTTCATTTCTTTCGGAATGGTGAGAGTCCATGTGGGCCACCCTTATTTATTTTATATGTAATTTTTTATGGTGGCAGTTCTAGTCTTGCACCTCATTTCTCTGTTCTGTCCTTTCTTACCTTTCTGCTTATCCTTTTTTGGCTATATGTAAGACTAGCTAATCACCGAGGTGGGAGGGATAGAATACTCTTTGAGTTTTTGGTAATCTTTGCCTCTTCCTATTGGCCAGGAGTTGAATCCCAGAAGTAATGGATTTGCGGATTCTCCCCATCCCAAAATAAATGAATTTATCAGTTAAGCATAAATTTATTTTTTTCATAAATTCAATGTATCTTTGTTTTGTGACCTACATAATCCCATGTCTTTCAATTTAGAGGCAATCACAGATAAGATTAGTAAACTTTACTTTTACAGTGAAAGGTTGGGTTACCATAGCAATTCAATTCTTATCGTATGATTTTCAAGAAATCCGGTGTTGGATGGAAGCATTCACACAATGTTAACTTACACATACACCAAAAGACAGACTGAATGCACTGCACAAAATGTTTTAATGGAAATCTGGTACTAAAATGGAGCCTTAGACTTACTTTTAGCTGTCAGCTACTTCGATAGTTTACGGCTCCATTTTTAATGACTCGAGCCCTTTATTTGGTGTTAAAATGTTTTGAAGTCCAATTTTAAAAATACTAAGGGCCCAATTTATGCTGCCACAACCTCATAGTTTACCTGTCCACAACCTCATAGTTTGCAGATTAAAATCAACCCAAACTAAAAAAGCCAGGGCAGTGGCTCTAAAAGTGGGCGGTACTGCCCCCAGGCATGGGATTACGGAGAGAGCACTAATAATCATAAGAGGTGGAAGGGGGGCACTGGGATAACTATAGTGGGTGCTAGTAGGAAAAGAGTGGGAGAGGATGCTAATGGGCCCCTTCAAGTATAATTATTGTAATTTGTTGTGCTTTATCTTAGATGCGCAAAGCAAAACAACTTTCCTGCTTTGTATTTTAAGTTTTACTGCTTTTTGCCTTCAAGACTTTTTCTTCTATGATAGATCAGGTTTATCAGCAGCTTACACTTTCTCTAACTATGATAAATTGCAGCCACTTGTACTGTAGTTTTGCATTCTTTGTTTTGCCTGTGCTGTACATTAGCAAGTATTATTAAAAATAATTGTACAGTTTATAATCATTGTGTAGTAGCAGGAAACACAAGCCTGTTGAGCTTGTCTTATATTTAAAATGAAAAAGAACATTTCCTTCTAAGTGAGGATCTTAGGTATTTGAAGTATTCTTAACACACCTTCAGCTTTACTACAGTTGTCCTAGCACACTTTAGGGCTACCTCTCCAGCAAAAGAGAGGAAATGCTTTTTTTTTTTTTTTTTTTTGCGCACCCATAGATGTCTATGGGGAAAGGGAGTTAGTGCAGTCATGTTATCCGACATCCAGATGTTAACACGTCTGAGTCTTTTTCACTTTAACTTTTTACTAGGGATTTTCGTAGTTTTTTTGTTTTTTTTGCAAAACAAATGCTGAATTTGGCTATGTCTATTTTAAGAGCCTGATTTCCTCTTGTGAAAGTGAAACACACTTTGATCTGTGCAAATCCAGATATAGCCCTAAATGTGGTTTATAAGACTCCTGCACAGTGATTATCAACTTTAAAAAGCTAGTATCAAAAGATAGTTGGTTTTAATAAAATAAAAAAAAAATATTTTCAAATTTAAATATGTTTATTTTTTTACTCCTTTAGAATGTATTGTGTCATTACCTTTATTAGGGGTTGTGCCCTGCTGGCCTAAATATTATTTTTATGGGTTACGTTAGGGCACGCTGATGGTGATTTTATAGAACCAAGAGGGCAGTGACCTAAGTTTGGGAACCACTGAGCCAGGGTATAAGAGCATCCTTGTGCCTTATTAACTTCTGCCAGCCATGCTTACATCTCTGCAAGTGAGTGAGGGTGAACAAGTTCTTTGTAAGCTTCTTAAATGGGGGTCTAAGTATAAAATGAATAAAACATTGCACTAAATTTGAATTGCTTTATCATCCACACACGTAGCATGCAATTTTAAATGACTCCCTATCACATTAAAGCACTGGTTTTCAAACCTGTCCTCAGGCCTCCCTATCAGGCCACATTTTGATTAGTAAACATGGTTATTGTACCTGCTTTCAACCAAGGTAATCCTGAAAATCTGGCCTGTTGGGGAGGCGTGAGTTCAGGTTTGAAAACCAGTGCATTAAAGTGAACTAAATACATAGATCCCATAATGACTGATTATTATTATTATTTTATTATTAATATTCTAATTTATTTGTATAGTGCTGCAACATTCTATATTGCTTAGTACAAAGGTACGGGTATGCAATGACAAAGATTTGTGGTGATAAAAAAACAAATAAGTAATAGACTAAACCAAACTAGTACAGGAGTATAAGGTTCCTGCACTGAAGAGCTTACTGTGTACAGGTTTAGGGTACAGAGACATAAGGTTTGGGATAGCTTGCGGATTGTAGTTGCAGCAGCGACTCGAGGCTGTTCAAGATTTATTTTGGTTAGTATGAAAAATAGAGGAGAGATGATGGACTTTCCTGTATAAATGGAAATTTAAAAAATGCATTAAGCTATGGCCTAGATTTAGAGTTGGGCGGTAGCCGTCAAAACCAGCGTTAGAGGCTCCTAACGCTGGTTTTTACCGCCCTCTGGTATTTGGAGCCAGTCATTAAAGGGTCTAACGCTCACTTTCCAGCCGCGACTTTTCCATACCGCAGATCCCCTTACGTCAATTGCGTATCCTATCTTTTCAATGGGATCTTTCTAACGCCGGTATTTAGAGTCGTGGCTGAAGTGAGCGTTAGAAATCTAACGACAAAACTCCAGCCGCAGAAAAAAGTCAGTAGTTAAGAGCTTTCTGGGCTAACACCGGTTTATTAAGCTCTTAACTACTGTGCTCTAAAGTACACTAACACCCATAAACTACCTATGTACCCCTAAACCGAGGTCCCCCCACATCGCCGCCACTATATTTAAATTTTTTAACCCCTAATCTTCCGCTCCGTACACCGCCGCCAACTACGTTAACCCTATGTACCCCTAATCTGCTGCCCCTAACACCGCCGACCCCTATATTATATTTATTAACCCCTAATCTGCCCCCCACAACGTCGCCGCCAGCTACCTACAATAATTAACCCCTAATCTGCCGACCGGAGCTCACCGCTAGTATAATAAATGTATTAACCCCTAATCCGCCTGACTCTCGCCTCAATAACCCTATAATAAATAGTATTAACCCCTAATCTGCCCTCCCTAACATCGCCGACAGCTAACTTCAAGTATTAACCCCTAATCTGCTGACCGGAGCTCACCGCTACTCTAATAAATGGATTAACCCCTAAAGCTAAATCTAACCCTAACACTAACACCCCCCTAAGTTAAATATAATTTTTATCTAACGAAATAAATTAAGTCTTATTAAATAAATTATTCCTATTTAAATCTAAATACTTACCTGTAAAATAAATCCTAATATAGCTACAATATAAATTATAATTATATCTTAGCTATTTTAGGATTAATATTTATTTTACAGGCAACTTTGTAATTATTTTAACCAGGTACAATAGCTATTAAATAGTTAATAACTATTTAATAGCTACCTAGTTAAAATAATTACAAAATTACCTGTAAAATAAATCCTAACCTTTGTTACAATTAAACCTAACACTACACTATCAATAAATAAATTAAATAAACTACCTACAATTATCTACAATTAAACCTAACACTACACTATCAATAAATAAATTAAATACAATTCCTACAAATAACTACAATTAAATAAACTAACTAAAGTACAAAAAATAAAAAAGAACTAAGTTACAAAAAATAAAAAAATATTTACAAACATTAGAAAAAAATTACTACAATTTTAAACTAATTACACCTACTCTAAGCCCCCTAATAAAATAACAAAGACCCCCAAAATAAAATAATGCCCTACCCTATTCTAAATTACAAAAGTTCAAAGCTCTTTTACCTTACCAGCCCTTAAAAGGGCCCTTTGCGGGGCATGCCCCAAAGAATTCAGCTCTTTTGCCTGTAAAAAAAACATACAATACCCCCCCCAACATTACAACCCACCACCCACATACCCCTAATCTAACCCAAACCCCCCTTAAATAAACCTAACACTAAGCCCCTGAAGATCTTCCTACCTTGTCTTCACCATGCCAGGTATCACCGATCGTTCCAGGCTCCGAAATCTTCATCCAAGCCCAAGCGGGGGCTAGACATCCATCATCCGGCTGAAGTCTTCTATCAAGCGACGGCTGAAGAAGTCCAGAAGAGGCTCCAAAGTCTTCATCCTATCCGGGAAGAAGAGTAGATCCGGACTGGCAACCATCTTCTTCCAAGCGGCACCTTCTATCTTCATCCGATGACGACCGGCTCCATCTTGAAGACCTCCACCGCGGACCCATCTTCTTCTTCCAACGACTTCCCGACGAATGACGGTTCCTTTAAGGGACGTCATCCAAGATGGCGTCCCTCGAATTCCGATTGGTTGATAGGATTCTATCAGCCAATCGGAATTAAGGTAGGAAAATTCTGATTGGCTGATGGAATCAGCCAATCAGAATCAAGTTCAATCCAATTGGCTGATCTGATCAGCCAATCAGATTGAGCTCGCATTCTATTGGCTGATCGGAACAGCCAATAGAATGCGAGCTCAATCTGATTGGCTGATTCCATCAGCCAATCGGATTGAACTTGATTCTGATTGGCTGATTCCATCAGCCAATCAGAATTTTCCTACCTTAATTCCGATTGGCTGATAGAATCCTATCAGCCAATCGGAATTCGAGGGACGCCATCTTGGATGACGTCCCTTAAAGGAACCGTCATTCATCGGGAAGTCGTCGGAAGAAGAAGATGGGTCCGCGCTGAAGGTCTTCAAGATGGAGCCGGTCGTCATCTGATGAAGATAGAAGATGCCGTTTAGGTTTAGGTTTAATTGTAACTTAGGTTAGGATTTATTTTACAGGTAATTTTGTAATTATTTTAACTAGGAAGCTATTAAATAGTTCTTAACTATTTAATAGCTATTGTACCTGGTTAAAATAAATACAAAGTTGCCTGTAAAATAAATATTAATCCTAAAATAGCTACAATATAATTATAATTTATATTGTAGCTATATTAGGGTTTATTTTACAGGTAAGTATTTAGATTTAAATAGGAATAATTTATTTAATAAGAGTTAATTTATTTCGTTAGATAAAAATTATATTTAACTTAGGGGGGTGTTAGTGTTAGGGTTAGACTTAGCTTTAGGGGTTAATACATTTATTATAGTAGCGGTGAGAGCCTATCGGCAGATTAGGGGATAATTATTGTAGGTAGCTGGCGGCGACGTTGTGGGGGGCAGATTAGGGGTTAATAAATATAATATAGGGGTCGGCGGTGTTAGGGGCAGCAGATTAGGGGTACATAACTATAATGTATGTTGCGGCGGTGTAGGGAGCGGCAGATTAGGGGTTAATAATAATATGCAGGTGTCAGCGATAGCGGGGGCGGCAGATTAGGGGTTAATAAGTGTAAGGTTAGGGGTTTTTAGACTCGGGGTACATGTTAGAGTGTTAGGTGCAGACGTAGGAAGTGTTTCCCCATAGAAAACAATGGGGCTGCGTTAAGAGCTGAACGCTGCTTTTTTGCAGGTGTTAGGTTTTTTTTCTGATCAAACTGCCCCATAGTTTTCTATGGGGATATCGTGCACGAGCACGTTTTTGAAGCTGGCCGCGTCCGTAAGCACCGCTGGTATCTAGAGTTGCAGTGGCGTTAAATTATGCTCTACGCTCCCTTTTTGGAGCCTAACGCACTGAAAACCCAGCCATTCTGTGAACTCTAAATACCAGCGGTATTTAAAAGGTGCGGGAGAAAAAAAGCACGCATAGCTAACGCACCCCTTTGACCGCCAAACTCTAAATCTAGCCGTATGCAAGTATTTGAATCTAGGAATCATGCAAGGTCCTTTAGACTGCTGACTGTACCAAAAGGAAAACCCATATGTGTCTTGGTTTCAAGGTTAAATAATAAATATTGTTGCATTTTATTCAAATTCTTTTTTTTTATTATTTTATTTCAATATTTTTAAGTTTGATTTGTGTTATGACTATTTTGATGAGAAGAACATAAAGGTATGGGGACTTATATATATATATATATATATATATATATATAAATATATATATATATATATATATATATATATATATATATATATATATATATATATATATATATACATATTTTAAGATCACGTTTAGGATCAGAAACCACTTCTGTACATATAAATAATGTGGCTTTTATAAGGAAAAGAGTCTAGCAAAAGTTAGAAAGGAGGGGCAGGCTAAAGTACATGTTGTTTTAGCTTAGCTCTGTATGTTACTGCCAAAAACCTTGCAGCTATGTTTGAGTAGATTGAGTAGTATATATATGTCTATTATATGCCTACTCAACATGCATACCTACACAATAAAGTGTATATATGGCCATAATCATTATTCTGCACAAGGTGTCCTTTTTCAGTGTATACCATTATGCATCACTGTATTCTCTCTATAAATGTATAGTCACCCATCATTGTTATACAGGTCAGCCTGTCCTGTTTTTTAGTGTATGAACTCTCAACATTATCAAACAGTACAGCATATATGTTATCAGTATATAGATTCTCTGCATTAATTAAACAGTGCAGCGTGTTCATTAGTGTATAGACGACTTGCATTACAATATAGTGCCAAGTGTTATGTTTCATAGTGTATAACTGTTCCATTATCATCGCTATACAGTGAGTTGCACTGGTCCCCTGGCTAAAACTTGCCAGTACTCCATTGCAAGTTAATATGATTATTGTAGGGCTAGAAAAAAAATTATACTTAGGGGAAAATGTATCAAGATGATTTTACATCTTATGGGAACTTGCAGTTCAGGCTTGCAAGAGTAAGTATGCAACCACAAATTTAAGAAGTAGTCTCTGCTACTTATCATAGGTGGCAGAGATAAATCCCCTCAAACTCACTTGTTTGGGTGATTGACAAGTCCTGCTCTCATGCAATTGGTTGCCCAAGAGCAGGTGGCAGTATTGAACAACAGTGCTCTTCTACAGTCTTAAATTTGTGGTGAATGCAGGTGGTCAGGTACTCTGCTTGAGAAGCTGAAACAAGAAAAGGAAGACAGACGCAGCCCGACTGAAGTGTACGGCAGCCTCGTTATTTATTCTGCTTGAGAACTTGTCTGTCTGCAGTTTAATACATTTTCCTGTTAGACATGTCAATCTAGGTATAATGGTGAAAAAGAAAAGAGGCCATCTTGCCTCCAGGAGTATGTGTTTTATATATTGCCACCATTGTTTTATTCATTATGCTGCACCACTACTGATTTGCTATCACTTTGGTATAATATGTCATGCAGGAAATAACCATTATAGCTATTATAATAAATCAGATCAACAGTCAAAAATTTTATGTGATGATTAAAATATATTTTCTCTATCATTATAGCTATAATATTTATCTATAGCTGCTTAACACACAACTAGAACAGAAACAGTAATGGCAGAGTACCTGACCACCTGCATTCACCACAAATTTAAGATCTTCAGGTTTGAGGGGGGGGGCTGTATTCGCCTGTGTAGCAAAAAATTCTAGCACCAGTATGAATTTCATCTGTATGTATCTTTGGTTATTTCTTGAAATTTTGTTTGTTTAATTTGTACCATTTGTTGATTTAACAGTGAAAAGAAAATCCACTGGCATCTATTCAATTTGCTACAGTTTGCTATGGGAAAACATGAAAATCATCTTGTGAATTGTTGGCTTCTTTACCAACAGAATTGCTTGAGATTAGAAGAAGCATTGTTTAAATAAATTAAGTTGCCCAAGGTTAAGTTTACATTGCTGCTATCTGCCTTCCTTTTTCACTAAGGCCTAGTTTCCATTGAAGTGGAAAAGTTTGGAAACTGGTGGTAACATAAAAAATCTCCAGACATAACATCTTGTTCAGCGATGTTTAATTAAGCATAGTATGCTGAACTTCCGTTAGGGGCGAAGCTTTGATACACCTGCTCTGTGTTGGCGTTCAGGTGAGCGCTCAAGGAAAACTGCCCCTCAGCTCTCGCCACCCTGCCTCTGGTTTTTCCCGGAGGATTTTGTGTCAGCTGACCATGGCATTTGGTTTGGAGCTACCTTCAACAGAGCTGGAAAGTTCACCTGGCCGGTTATGGCTAGAGGCTATACCGCAATGTGCCCTATACCCTATGCATATAATTACAACTAAGGCTACAGGATACAGAGGATTACATTCTGGAAAGGACACTCAGCATGGATTGGTTTTGCACAAGAGCCTTGCTAATTACTTCCCTGGACACTACTAGCTACACAAAAGAAAATAGAAGGTTGGTGTAAGCGACGTGCTCAAAGAGCTCATCAGTACAAAGGCTGTGTCACTGGAGGACGGAGCTGCTGACGCCCGGAGGGATCCGAGTTTCACACCCCTACCTCACAGAACAAACAGCCACAGTATCCAGCTGGAAGGTGTGTTCTCCTTACCTAAGTGGGTAGGATCGCAGCCGGATAAATTCAAGTTAAGAAGGAACATCGTATGGGCTCTGTACTTCTGCCTGACTAACTTTTGTACTTCGTGGAACGCAAGTATAAGCTGTCTATGTTTTCATTCTATATCCTGTTATCGTAACTAGCAGCCCCAAAGGAATCCCTCTTGGTAGGGTCGTTTTGTTTTATCTAGGGGCCCTGTGAATTGTTGTTATATAAAGAAAAGGAAAAAGGAAAAAACTCAGCTCAATTAAATAAAAAATTACAAAGGAAGAACTGTTTGATAGTTACAACACAGTTTTTGGGACTCTGTGAACTCTGACTATATACAGTTTGGACCAGTGTAATTTGCAAGACGTCTTGGAACTGTAAGAGTTTATTGCTTTCAGCTCTCACAGGTTAATGTGTCTTCATTTGGTAGAAATCTTGTGAGAAATATTTTAAACCCTTGGAATCTCTAGAGAGAGCTCTAACTTTAGAAGCTTTTATCTGAAGAAAATATTCTCACTCCAAGGTTTTATACCTAACTTTTATTTCATATGCAGCTAGATAATCAATTAGTAGCAATTAATAATATTACTCACTATTAATACAGCATACTGCGCACTTAATTTGATCCAGAGGTATATAAGCAAACATCTTAAGATTAATGGGGCTGAAACTGTTGTATTTACCATATTGTTATATATTTTTTTTATACTATTGACACTTTTTTTGGGGGCAGCATAACATAATTTTGAATTTAAGTAAGAATAACTTAGTTCTATACTGCAAATAAGTGTCTGTTTATCTTGCAACAGGTTGTTAGGCTTGAATGTTAGGCAAACCATTTCCTTTTTGTTCACTTTAGTAGGATTCTCTATTCATGCTCACAGTTTCCTTTTCTTTTTTTCTTTCCCACCAAGCACATTAGTTCACTACTTTTTCCCAATAGAGGAAAAAAAAACAAAACAAAAAAAACACCACACTATAATGTCTATCTAAAAGTGTTCTTATACTTCAAAGTAAATTTGCACACTACATATTTCTCCCTCTCTGTTAAAGAGACATTTCCACCTTAAACGTGCTCACGCATATGTGTTTTTCTCGGTCATTAAGACCCAGTCCTCATTTTACTAGTTTACTTTGAGAGAGTGTAATTCAACTTACCTATATATATGTATATTTTTTTTAATGGAAAGGTGTCACACAAGGCAGGCAAAGTTCACTGATAATGCCTACCAAATCTAAAGAAAAAAAAAGCAAAATTGCTGAAGCTAGTATTGCTACTAATGAAATTCTAAACTTCTAACTCACACATATGACTCTCAAACCTTGATATCTCATTTGAATCTACTTTTTACACCCCAATTTGAGGGAATTAAAAAGGATTTATCAAATATTTCTGCTAATTTAGATGCTTTGTCAGCCGAGGTGAAGCAATTCTCTTCTAGATTGACAGAAGCAGAGAATAGAATCTCTGACCTTGAAGACTTAGTTATCACTCAAGATAATGTCCTTGCTAAACAAGAAACTAAGATACAAAATTTACAATTGCGCCTAGAAGATATAGAAGATCGTTCTAGATGCAATAACTTAAGAGTTGTGGGTCTCCCTGATACTCTAGAGTTTGAAAATCTTTTAAATTTTACTGCTAATACTCTTCCCCAATCATTAGGATTTTCTCCGTCTAAATTACCGCTACAGATGGAAAGAGCACATAGGGTTGGGCCTAGGAAGTACAATGAGGATGGTTCTCTAAGAAGTAGAATTTGTGTATTTAAGTTTTTGAGGTTCCAAGATAAAACTGAATTATTCAGTCTATGTAAGAAAACTGAGACACTTACTATAGCAAATAAAATAATTCTTTTATTCCAGGATTTTTCATATGAGACTGCTACAAAAAGGAGGACTATGGCCCCTTTTTGTACACAATTAATCAATAAAGATGTCAAGGCATGTATGGTTTTCCTCGCCAGAATTATCATAGAGAAAGATGGGAGTAGGATAATTTTAAATACAATAACAGAAGTTAAGAAATTTATTGTTAACCTTGAGAACCCATAAAGTGAGAGAGATATCATAACTCAAGAGCAAGGTATCTCTAAGGAGATCTTTATTTATCTCCCATTTCTATTGCTATTTCCTTTGTATTGCCCTTCTTGGATATGAGCATAGGGCCCACGAGATTTTGCACACACTATTTTTAAGTTTTTTCACCCCTGACATCATCACCCCTCTTTTTCTTCCCTCCTCTGACTTTCCCCCTCTCTCTTCCCCTCGCCATTGTAAATAGGCTTTTAATTGATGATATATGATAGATTTACCTAAAAATCTTAAAATACTGTCCTGGAATATTGGGGGGATTTCTTTCCAGGCTAAACGCAAGTTAATAATAAAAACTCTAGGTAGACTTAGGCCAAGCATTGTTTTTCGCCAAGAGACACACCTTAAAAACTTAGAAATACCTAAGGTTAAATCTAAATGGGTGGGAGATGTAATAGGAACACCCTGCATAAGTAGGAAAAGCGGAGTTGCAATTCTTATAAATAAAGAATTGACATATAATTTTACAAATATTGAGATGGATACAGATGCTAGATATATTTTTTTTTTTTTTTTTTTTTTTATTGAGGTTTGATAAAGGCTTACAAAAATTCTTGAAATCAAGATAACATTTAAACAAAACAATATCAGAATACAATCTTAACAGAGTTTAACGTGCCTTACAGTCTTCGAGCCTTCTGGGGTTCATAGGGGGCCTCTTTTGTGTCCCTTTGTCTTCATAAAACAATAAAAAGGCTCTCACAGAGAATAAGAGACCACTTATGGATCTCGTACAGGAAACCTCGTTTTTAAAGAGTATTGTAAACAATTTAGTTAAACTATAGAAAAGGGGTTAAATAAGATAATAGGAGAGGAGGAACGAGGGGAAGGGTAAGGGGTTAGTGTTGCTGTGCTTAGTGAGATAGTTATCAACAATTTTTCTTTTAGTTAAGACAAGTTGACTCGTTTAGGATTCTGTTTAGACAGTTAGGGTTTCATAGGGCTGGCGATGTGTTTGTGTTTCCCACCTTATCCGTGCTTTTTGGGTGTGACTAGGCAGCAGTATTGTAGTTCGTTTTGTTTACGCGTGGTTAGTGTAGAATGTTATAGTTTAAGGTAGTGTTCCCATAGTGCTGTCATTTCAGCATATGTCTCCATTTTGGCGTATTTAACAAAATAATACTCCTCTAGGTCCAGGAATTCTGATACTCTCTTAGTCCAAAGCAATGTGGAGGGGACCTCCTTACTTCTCCAGTTTCTAGCCAATAGGTATCTAGCACTATTAGTCATGATGTAAAAAAGTTTGAGGCAGTGTTTCTGTTTAATATGGGGAGGTCTACTTAGTAGCCAGATTGTGGGGTCTAGAGGGAATTGGGTATCAAGAACTTTTTCTATTTCTCTGATTATATCTCTCCAATAGTTTTGGACCACATTACACCACCACCACATGTGAGCCAGGTTGCCACAGCTATGTCCACATCTCCAGCATTGCTTGGATGCGTCGCGGTATAGTCGGTGAAGTTTAGTTGGGGAAAGGTACCATCTATGTAAGATTTTTAGATTGATTTCCTGTATGGAGAGTGAGATTGATGTTTTCGTGATATTTTGAAAGATTAGTGTGCTGGTGTGGGGTAAGATTGTTATACCTAGTTCGTCTTCCCATTTTTCTAGGAAGGGAGGGGTTTGGCCAGGAGAGTTTTGTGTTAATATTCTATAAATTAGTGCGAGAGTGTGTGATATTGGAGGAGTCCTTATGCATAGTTTCTCAAAGTTGGTTAATGATCGAACCATATTTCTAGAGTGTTCATGTGTGGTTATGAAGTGATGGACACGGGCATATTGGAACCAGTTTTGGAAAAGAGGGTAACCCTTGTCAATCAGTTCCGCTTGTGGTAATAGTTTTTCATTTGATATAATATAGTGAATAGGGATATCCCTATAGTATGAACCCGGTGTATCTGTTGTTATGGGTGTTCCTAGTGTGAATTGGCCGTTATCTATAATTGAGGTTAGTGGAGAAGGTTTAGATGATATGTAGGTGTGGGTAGCTATTGTGATTTCCCATATTTTATACGTTTCTGTGATCAGGTGTGAGTTATAATTAAGCTTTGTAGTCGGTTTGTCAAGATTCCAGCATTGTTTTCCTAGGTGTGGGTTGTTTGATATTGAGTGTTCTAATTAAACCCATCTTTTATGTTCGTAATGTATACACCAGTCAACTATCCTTTGCAAGAATATGGCTTGTCGGTACTTCGATATGTTAGGTATGTCTAGTCCTCCTTGGAGTTTTGGGGTTTGCATGATGTTTTTATTTATCCGGGGGGGGTGGCGGCGCCAAACAAAGTCACTAAATGCTTTCTGTAGGGTGGGAATGTAGTTTTTAGGGATCGGGATTGGTAGGGCCTGCATTATATATAGTAGTCATGGGAATATATTCATTTTGAGAACATTTATTTTGCCCAGCCAGGAGAGCTTTTTAGAGAGCCAGGATGATAGATCCCTGATAATTGTTTTTTGTATTGGTATATAGTTTTGTATGTAGGTTTGTTCGATAGAAGTGGTTAGTTGTATTCCTAGGTAGTGTAGGGAGTGGGTTCGCCATGTAAATGGCATTAGAGTTTTAATATGTGCTAGATCTGTGTCGGTTAAGTTGATATTTAAGGCTTCGGATTTGGAAATCCTGTAAGAGGGGGGTTATTGAATTTTCGGGGTTTGCCAACGTGAATAAGATGTCGTCGGCAAACAGAGACATTACGTATGTTTGTGTTCCTACTTGTATTCCGCTAATTGAGGGGTTTTGCCTGATCTTTGTGGCCAAGGTTTCTATGAAGCAGGCGAACAATAAGGGAGATAGGGGGCAACCTTGCCTTGTGCCGTTGGTTATGTTGAAGGAATTGGATAGTGTGCCATTGATAAGTAATTTTGCGTTGGGGTGGGAGTATAAGGCAAATATTCTGGTAATGATCTTAGGTCCGAGACCCAATTTAGTTAAGGTGGCTTTAAGGAAATCCCAGCCAACACGGTCAAAGGCCTTTTTGGCGTCTATTGACAGAAGGATCCCTGGGACCTCCTTATCTTGCATGTATTGAATTAGATTGAGGGCCCTGACTGTGTTGTCTTTTGCCTCGCGCCTAGGGACGAACCCCACCTGATCTTGATGGATCAGGTCTGGTAGTACCAGATTCATTCTGTTAGCTAATATCTTTGCGAATATTTTTACGTCTGAGTTAATTAGTGAAATAGGGCGAAAGTGAGAGGGGTGTTCTAATGATTTGTTAGGCTTAGGGAGGAGAATGATGTGGGCTTCTAACAGTGTAGGGGAGAATTGTTTAGATTCATCAATGTATTGGAAAAATGAGGTAATGTGGGGGAGTAATTCTTCCTGGAATGTCTTATAATATTGGTTGCTAAAACCATCTGGCCCTGGTGATTTCCCAGATGGGAGATCTTTAATGGCTAGTTTGATTTCTTCTGCTGTTATGGGGTCCTCTAGTTGGTTTTGTTGGTTAGTGGTAAGATGGGGTAAGTGAAGGGATGATAAGTATGTATTTATGTCGTCAGATAGGGCTGTTTGTGGGGTCGCTGAATTGCCAGGGTTGGAGCGCAAGTTATATAGTTTTTGAAAGTATGTCCTAAAGGTGTTTGTAATAGCCTGGGTTGAAAAGTGTGATGTACTGTTATCGTCCTTGATGTGTAGGATGTAGTTTTTTTTTTGTTTTAATCTGAGGTAACGAGCAAGGGATCTGCCTGATTTATTGCGGCCTTCGTAGTTCGCTTGTTGTAAGCGGAGTGCTTGGCGTTTATGTTCCTTATTTAGGTAGAGTGCTAGTTTATCTTTTTCAGCTTGGATAGAAAGTAGGAGGTCGTGGTCAGTCGGGCAGCGCTTGTGTTGGGTTTCTAATTTGTCAATTTCTGAAAGAAGTGTTGATAGAAATGCTTGCTTTTGTTTGTTAATGGAGGCCTTAATGGCCATAAGTTCGCCCCGAATTACGCATTTGTGGGCTTCCCATATATTTAATTGGGACGTGTCTTCTGTAGAGTTATGGGTGAAGTATTCCGATATGGATTTGGATATTTGTTGGGATATTATAGGGTCGGAAAGGAGCTGTTCATCCAATCTCCATATATAGTCGTGTATGGGTTTAGACGGCCATGTTAATGTACCTAGTACTGATGCATGGTCCGACCATGTTATGGGGGTGATTTGGGTAGATGTAAATAGTGACAGGCCTGTGACGTCAGTGAAAATATAATATTGCTTGTAAGGGTGTGAGTAGAAGGTGTAGTCTTCCTTGTTAGGGTGGTGGGTTCTCCATAAGTCTTGTGCTGTTAATTTCTTCAGTGAGGTGAGTGTACGAGTTATCTGTGAAGTAGGGACTGAGGAATTAGAGGAGGAGCAATCCAAAGGTGGGTTAAGTGGCATGTTAAGATCTCCGCAAATTATTAAGACTCCTTTTTGATGTTCTAGAATAAGATTAGTTAATTTGCTAATAAATGTGGCTTGCTTTGTATTAGGGGTGTAGATAGATACTAACGTGACTGGGCGACCATATAGTAAGCCTATTAGAATAATATATCTTCCAGCTTTGTCTCTAATGATTTTAATTTCTTTGAAGGGGACATTTTTCTTTATCAGTATTCCCACTCCATGTTTTTTAGATTTGGGATGGGAGGCATAAAAGCAGGTTCCAAATTTGAGGGTAAATGTGAGGGGTTCCCTTCCTTTGCTAAAATTGTGTTTCCTGGAGAAACAGTAGGTCTGACTTGTATCTGTTAACATCTCTCAAGGCCTGAGTTCTTTTTGAGGGGATATTGAGTCCCTTTGCATTTATGGATTGAATCCGTATTAAGTTGGTGGGTGGTTTTCTATGTGAGTGTTCAGCCATTAGAGTAGTGCAAAGTGAGATTATAGTAGTTGTCTATAGAGTATGTTAATTCAATGTTTGTGTAGGAGTCAGTATGATTAGGCAGTTTGTCAGGTGATAGTATTAGTGGTAATTTAACACAGCAGAGGGTAAGGGGATTAGGTAAGAAGGAAAGAATGGATAAAAACATTGGTAAGAGAAATAAGATGTAGAGGAAGCGTTTCCCCTTCATTGGCTTAAGTTAACTTTTCACAGCAATCAACAATTTATATCAGTTATGGTAACTTGATTAGCTTAGCTTGTAAATAAGACATATTGATCTAACATGTTAAAGCATATCAACCTATAGCAGGCAAACAAGGCAGCCCGGTATATTAACATTGGTATATAGTGCATCATAACAACTTTAAACATTAAACATAAGACATTGAGAATCTTCTTAGTATATATCTACCTGTAGTCGATCATCTTGGCTATGGTGGATAGTCAGCAGAGGTAGGTTTTCTATGCATTTAAAATGTGAACATTTGTTATTAAAAGAAATAAGGGGGTAAGTAGACATAACATAACAGTATAACTTTGGTGGATTGATATGGTAAGAGAAGTGGTATAAACAATTCCCTGTGGGTATTCCTTCTCAGCCTAAGGATGAAGTCAGGTAAACTCTGGTATCTTCTCAAGCATTAGGCAAAGAGCAAATGTTAGTGTGCATTAGCGAGTTCACATTGTCTGTCATACAAAGGGAATATATGACCTTACTGTCACATGTTTCAGGTCTCGCATTGTGAAGACTCTTGTGGGTAAGATATATGTGCCTCATTTAGGCTTGGGGTCTTTCACATTTTTCCTGGGTACTTTGGTCCATGTCGACCTTTGGGCCTTTGGAGGATCATCTTGTGCGGTGTCTCTGGTCGTCGCTGCAGGGGAGGGGGGGTCCGGGAAGTTAATATTGAGATTTTTGGATAGAGCTTCTAAGTCTTCTGGACCCTTGTAAGCGATAGTTTTGCCATCTTTATGCACCAAGAGGCTAAAGGGGAATCCCCATCGATATTTTATTTTATGTTCTTGCAGGAGGGTTGTGATAAAGCGTAAGTTTCGTCTCCTTTCAATAGTAGCCGGGCTAAGGTCCTGATAGACCTGGATGGAATGGCCTTGGAAGGATATTGATCGTTGGCTACGGGCTTGTTTCCACACTGCTTCTTTTTGGTGAAAGTGAGTGAATTTCAGAATCACATCCCTAGGTGGACTCTGCGGTGTAGGTTTCGGTCTTAGGGAGCGATGGGCCCTCTCAAGGGTTGCCTCAGAGGTCTCCAGTGCGGGCTCCAATTGTTTGAAAAATTGTAGTAGGTATTCGACTAAGGATTCCTGGGTAACATCCTCAGGTATACCTCGGATGCGCAGATTGCTGCGGCGACTGCGGTTATCAAGGTCTTCGACCTTTAGTTGTAGTGACTGGATAATGGAGTCTTGACAGCTTAGACATTGGATGTTGTCACTAACTTGTGACTCTAGATATTCTTGTCCTTCCTCCAGGTATTCAAGTTTAGAGTTCATGTCAGACATATCTTTTCGTAAAGATGAAATCTCATTCTTGATAAATGTTTTCAAATCAGCTATGTCGCTCTTGGAGGGTAAGGAGGCTATATTTTGTTGTATCTGTGAGAGTTGGTCTTGTGGGAGAGGAGCAAGGCTTGTAGTAAGTTGTGACTCCATTTTGTTAGGGTTGTCAGGATTTTCCAGCTGGTGAGGTGAATTTTTTTGCGTTGATTTGAAATAGGTGCAGACTGATGGTGATTTTTTAGGTAGTGTTACCTTATGTGGTGCTTTATGTGGTCTAGTAGATCTCCTTGTTGCCATGTGCTAGTATTGTGGGGAACGATGAGGCCAACGACTTTGGCCAGAACAGAGTGTCCTGTGTTGGAGCTAGGTGGTCGCTTGTGTTATGGGTTCACTTCGTTATGCATCATATAAGGGAAGAGTGCAACGTATTTGTGAAGTGTGTGCTGCAGCTGAGCTATCTTCTTGTTTCTTATCTGTGCTTATTTTTATTGACAGTGTTAGCCCCCATTAAACAGTCATTTTTTATAATATGATATTGCCAATGTGGATAGGTAAGCAGTTCAAGATAATGTTTTTACCCGTTTGTATCCCTGTCTGGCCGTTATGGGTATAGCTATGTAGCCGCGTGGTCTTGCGTAGCTGCTGGGGTGCTGTGATGCGACTGAGCGCGGCAAGAGAGAAGTGACCGCGGCCCTGCTTTGGTCTCGTCCGTATGTTATGGAGCGTGAACTTACAGTTTATTAGGGGTAATCAGTTGTTTTTGTGTTCTCTGCCCTGTCGCGCCCTGTGTTTGTTGTTGCAGGGCTCAGTCGGTTCAGGTTGCGCTGTCAAGATGGCGCTTGTTGTAAATTTGTAAGTCCCGATTTGCAAAGGAATCTGATGACTCGTTTTTAGTTGTAAGTTCCAGTAAGGAGGTCGTAGGTGTTCCGGTTCGTTTGCTTGCTGCTTTTATGATTGCCAGAGCAAAATTGCTCCATTTATATGCCAATTGAAGGGGAAAGGCAACGGAGCTCTGTTACAGTGCAGCCATGTTCCTGCACGGCTACGCCCCGCCTCTACAGATGCTAGATATATAATACTAAAGATACAAATAAATGAGTCCAAATTAATATTGTGTAATCTATATGGACCCAATAGATTCTCCCCCTTATTTTGGGATAATATGAAGATCAAACTATTCCCTTTTATAAATCATAACCTTGTTATAGCCAGTGATTTCAATATGTCACTATGTCCAGAGCTAGAGAGATTTAGTATAGAACAACGAACCCGTTATAGTAATCAGGCAAAATATTTTAAAAAATTCTGCAATAAGGTAAAATTAATATATATATGGAGAACCAAGAACCCGGATAAAGTTACATATACATGTGAATCTAAATCTTTTAAAACATTTTCTCGAATAGATTATATCTTAATTTCAGAATTCTTTTCAATTATTAAATCTCAGCCGCATATAAATGAAATAGTGATCTCCGATCATGCAATCATATCTCTCAACTTTGATACTTTAGTTAAAGTTAAAGATAGAAGTAACAGCTTCTTTTTCCCTAGATATTTGTATAATAATCCAAGATTTACTAATTAGCTAAGACAAAAATGGAAAGACTACTGTATCTTTAACATTGGCCAATACAACCAAATAGAACATTTCTGTGAGGCCTCCAAGGCTGTTTTAAAAGGGGAAATTTAAGCATACGTATGCACCAGGGGAAAAAAAGTGAATGCGATTGAGAAGCAAAGAACTAATCATTTTAGAAACGCGTATCGGAGATTTTATAATAATCGTAATAATGATAACTGGGGATTATATTTTAAAGCGCGACACGAAAGAGATATTATCCTAAATCAAAAAGCCCAAGAAGAAGATTCCAGATTGAATATCCATTTTAGGGCTTTTTATGGGTGCTCGGCCAAATATTTGGCTACATTAGTTAGAAATAGGAAACAAAAACTATATATTAGCAGTTAAAGAGGGGGATAATAGACATACAGATAATCTAGATATTACTAAAGTATTTTACAACTATTTTCAAGATTTATATGCTGAGAAAAAAAGTGACACTTTAAATCAAGAAAACTTTTGGTCCAAAATTCAAACACCTAAATTAATAGATTCAGATCTCTCCCTATTAAACTCTCCCATATCATCGGAAGAGATAGTGGAAGCTATAAAAAAAGCTAAATTAAACAAAGCAGCAGGACCAGATGGCTTACCAGAATATTTGAAAATTTTAGTGATAGATATGTTACCCATTCTAGAAAAACTTTTTAATTATTATTTTCTCTTAAATATGCCCATCTCAAATTACTTTTCATCTGCTAATATCTCATTGATACCTAAAAAAGGGAAAGACCCTGAAGACCCGGTTTCATTTAGACTGATATCTGTGTTGAATGCTGATTACAAAATACTAACATCTATAGTAGCTTCCAGGCTCTCCCAGTGTCTTGCTAAAATTATTCACACAGATCAAACGGGGTTCATGATATCTAGAAACTCTTCAAATAATATCAGAGAATTACGATTATAGATTATATCTGGTCTTTAAGGGGAACGAAGGGTATACAATTGTATCAGGATTCAGCTATACTTACACTCAACGCTGAAAAGGCTTTTGATTCGATTAGTTGGAAGTATCTATTTAGCTCGGTGTCTCAGTTTGGCCTTCAAAACCAATTTCTCCAGTTTATCCGTAATTTATATAAAAACCCTATTTCTTATTTGCTTGTTAATGGCTCACTTTCTTCAAAAATTATCATGGGTAGAGGTACAAGACAGGGCTGCCCACTATCCCCACTTCTTTTTAACCTGGTCCTAGAACCTCTTGCTATATGGCTCAGGAATATAATTCCAGGAATAAAGATAGGGCCAGTTAGTTTAAAAATCTTGTTATACACAGATGACTTATTAATCTTCCTCCAGAATACTGCACAAATAATCCCACTAATTTTACATACTTTAAAATTCTTTTCTACTTTTTCAGGATATAAGATAAATTGTAATAAGTCTGAACTTACAGTATGTGGTTAAATAAAACAATTATTAGTCTTCAGAAGGTTCCGTTTAAAAGTACGAAAACTCTTAAATATCTAGGCATACATCCTAATGCCAATCCAAGCACATGGCAAATTTTCACCCGCTTATTCAAAAAATCATAGCAGACCTGGAAGTTTGGTCTTCCTTCCCTCTCTCAATTTCAGCGCGTGTAAATTTAATTAAGACTATAATCTTTCCTAGGTTATTTTATCCAATGCAGAATCTTCCTTTACTTATTAGTACTCAAGATTTACGTAAAATTAATTCAGCTTTCTCTAGATTCATATGGAAAGATAAGAAACCTTGAATTGCTTTGAAAAGGATGTCGCAACCGTATAAAATGGCATGGTTCGCATTGCCCGACATCTATCTCTATAATATCACTACACTAGCTAAGATAGCCATAGATTGGATGACAGATATAAATATTTTTCTTCTAATGATATGGAAAATGTTATGGTACAGCCCTTTTTCCTTAAAGCGATTTTACATTGTCTTCCTAAAAAGTTACCGGGAAATATAGATGGTTTAGTATCCATCAAAAATATTATTATAGCATGGAATAAACTCTGTTCTATACTTGGCATGGCTCACTCTTATTCTGAGTATCTACCAATCATAGGGAATCCGAGCTTTATACCAGGAGTTAACTATGAGATCTTTAAAAAATGGGCAGATAAAGGCCTCGAATATATTCACCAACTAGTAATTGATAATGGCTACATGGCAACCTTTGAGTCCCTTTCACAACAATTTGATCTACCCAGAAATAGTTTCTTTGCATATTTACAATTAAGACATTATGTAGATAGTATGAGAAATAACAGGATACAATTTGAGGCTTGGTCTGATATTACATTATGTATACAACAATATTTAGCAGGTGTTACATCCATCTCCCTTTTATATGATATTTTACTCGCTAAGCAAAGCCTGCTCTTCTTTAATAAGATTTATGATAGATGGAAAAAAAAATTCTGAATATTGATCCTTCTAGAATGCATACAATTTTAAGGGCTACAAAAAAATTAGTTATATCTATGAGCTGGAAGGAATCCCATATTAAACTTATCAATAATTTCTATATTACCCTGGCTCGCTTAATGAAAATCTTTCCAGCGCAAATAGCTAGATGTTCTCGGTGTTCCTAACCGAAAGCGGATGTCCTTCATATGTTCTACTTTTGCCCTAAGATGATGCAGAGCTGGGAGAAGCTTATTTTCTGGATTAATAAACTTTACAAGATAAACTTATTCTTGTCACCCGAATTGGTTATACTTTTAAAGACACAAATAATAGATTTAGGTATACAAGATAAAATATTAAACACACTTATACTACTGGTAAGACATCTTATAGTAAAAAACTGGAAAGCTACATCAGCACCTTCTCTGTCAATGATAATAAAAGAAATTCAAAACCAAATTATTTTTGAATCTTATCACTTGAAGAGTGCTAAGGAAAATAAAATAAAAAGATTTTTACTAGAATGGTTACCTATAATCAAAACGTATACACTTCAGATTCAGAAACAGATTCTGTACCCTTTTTTAAGTTCTGAGTCATTTGCAGAATTAGTTGTCCTAGATGAATTTCCAGCTGATTGGTACTCACTCCAAAGACATGGTTAGTACCCAGGACACCGAAGTATTAAGAGTAAAAAGAAAGAGAACTTGAATTGGCACTACAATTTGTCTAAATACTTGTAATAATTAGAGGATGTTGAGAGGGAGAGAGTTCAGGGGACCCCCTTCCTTGTCCATTTTAAAAAAAAAATTTATTCTTCTAAGGTAGAGGGTCCACACTGGATAAGTATAGTGAGGGTAGATTGATCAATAGTTAATTTAAGATGTTTGTTTTGTTATTCGTTGTTTACATAAGCTAGTCATATACTTACCCCCAAACATCATATTTGTATCATTAATATACTAACGGCCCTATTTTTATTTTATTTTTTTTCTTTTATGTACCCTATATTGGATTTATAATAATTAAAAAAAAGAAAAAAAATGGTCATACCTGGATTAGTATGTCAAGATGATTAACATTGTCAGATATGATTACTGCAACTGTATAATAACACCCCCTGTGAGGTATATAGTTGTTTTTGGGTTTCCTTTTTTATTTTTATTTTTTTTTATATATTTTTTTGTCGTTGTTTTTGTTTTGTTTTTTTCGTTTCTCCTTTTTACAATATGAAAACTCCAGCAATGTGATGATAGATTATAACGGTATGGCTGTTTAGTTTCAATGTTAAAATTGAATGCATTTACAATGTAATTGTATTATTTCTTTGCGAGTCTATTATTATTTTTTTTTTCTTGCAAGGTGTTAACTCTGTATATTACGATCCATTGTTGGTGCTAAAATAAAGATTTTTTTTTAAAAAAATCTCCATAGACTTTAATAGAGATAGACGCCTAGATTACGAGTTTTGTCGGTAATGCTGTGCGGTGCTAACGAGCAGTTTTCCCTCACCGCTCACCTTCAAACAACGCTGGTATTACGGGTTTTTACAAACCCGGAGTTAGCCGCAGAAAAGTGAGCAGAGAGCAAAATTTGCTTACGGTAGCGGTGAGCTGGCAAAACGTGCTCGTGCATGATTTCCCCATTAGAATCAATGGGGAGAGCCAGCTGAAAAAAACCTAACACCTGCAAAAAAGCAGCGTAAAGCTCCTAACACAGCCCTATTGATTCCTATGGGGAAATACTTTTATGTCTACACCTAACACCCTAACATGAACCCCGAGTCTAAACACCCCTAATCTTACACTTATTAACCCCTAATCTGCCGCCCCAGACATCGCCGACACCTGCATTATATTATTAACCCCTAATCTGCCACTCCGGACACCGCCGCCATCTACATTATATTTATTAACCCCTAATCTGCTGCCCCCAACATCGCCGACACCTACATTATATTTATTAACCCCTAATCTGCCACCCCCAATGTCGCCGCAACCTACCTACACTTATTAACCTCTAATCTTCATCCATCCGGCGCGGAGCGGCTCCATCTTCAAGACATCCGACGCGGAGCATCCTCTTCAAATGACGTCCAACTGAAGAATGAAGGTTCATTTAAATGACGTCATCCAAGATGGCGTCCCTTCAATTCCGATTGGCTCCGCGCCGGATGGATGAAGATAGAAGATGCCGCCTGGATGAAAACTTCTGCCCGTCTGGAGGACCTCTTCTTCCCAGCTTGGATGAAGACTTCTGCCCATCTGGAGGACCACTTCGCCCGGCTTCATTGAGGACTTCGGCCCCGTTGGGTGAAGACTTCTCAAGGTAGGGTGATCTTCAAGGGGTTAGTGTTAGGTTTTATTAAGGGGGGATTGGGTGGGTTTTAGAGTAGGGTTGGGTGTGTGGGTGGTGGGTTTTAATGTAGGGGGGTATTGTACTTTTTTTTACAGGTAAAAGAGCTGATTACTTTGGGGCAATGCCCCGCAAAAGGCCCTTTTAAGGGCTATTTGTAATTTAGTATAGGGTAGAGCTTTTTATTATTTTGGGGGGCTTTTTTATTGTATTAGGGGGATTAGATTAGGTGTAATTAGTTTAAAAAACTTGTAATTATTTTATTATTTTCTGTAATTTAGTGGGGGGTTTTTTCGTACTTTAGAATGTCACATTTGAATTCGAATATTACATTTATAAAACACAGTAATAGACTAGAAATACTATTTTGAATTAGAACGTCACATTCAAATTCGAATTTTACATTTATAAAACACAGTGGCCTAGATTTAGAGTTTGGCGTTAGCCGTGAAAACCAGCGTTAGAGGCTCCTAACGCTGGTTTTAGGCTACCGCCGGTATTTGGAGTCACTCAAAATAGGGTCTAACGCTCACTTTTCATCCGCGACTTTTCCATACCGCAGATCCCCTTACGTCAATTGCGTATCCTATCTTTTCAATGGGATCTTTCTAACTCCGGTATTTAGAGTCGTGTCTGAAGTGAGCGTTAGACATCTAACGACAAAACTCCAGCCGCAGGAAAAAAGTCAGTAGTTAAGAGCTTTCTGGGCTAACACCGGTTTATAAAGCTCTTAACTACTGTACTCTAAAGTACACTAACACCCATAAACTACCTATGTACCCCTAAACCGAGGTCCCCCCACATCGCCGACACTCAAATACATTTTTTTAACCCCTAATCTGCCGACCGCCACCTACGTTATCCTTATGTACCCCTAATCTGCTGCCCCTAACACCGCCGACCCCTATATTATATTTATTAACCCCTAATCTGCCCCCCACAACGTCGCCTCCACCTGCCTACACTTATTAACCCCTAATCTGCCGAGCGGACCTGAGCGCTACTATAATAAAGTTATTAACCCCTAATCCGCCTCACTAACCCTATAATAAATAGTATTAACCCCTAATCTGCCCTCCCTAACATCGCCGACACCTAACTTCAATTTTTAACCCCTAATCTGCCGACCGGAGTTCACCGCTATTCTAATAAATAAATTAACCCCTAAAGCTAAGTCTAACCCTAACACTAACACCCCCTAAGTTAAATATAATTTAAATCTAACGAAATTAATTAACTCTTATTAAATAAATTATTCCTATTTAAAGCTAAATACTTACCTGTAAAATAAATCCTAATATAGCTACAATAAAAATTATAATTATATTGTAGCTATTTTAGGATTAATATTTATTTTACAGGTAACTTTGTATTTATTTTAACCAGGTACAATAGCTATTAAATAGTTAAGAACTATTTAATAGCTAAAATAGTTAAAATAATTACAAATTTACCTGTAAAAGAAATCCTAACCTAAGTTACAATTAAAACTAACACTATACTATCAATAAATTAATTAAATAAAATACCTATAATTACCTACAATTAACCTAACACTACACTATCAATAAATTAATTAAATAAACTACCTACAATTAACCTAACACTACACTATCAATAAATTAATTAAATACAATTCCTACAAATAAATACAAATAAATAAACTTGCTAAAGTACAAAAAATAAAAAAGAACTAAGTTACAAAAAATAAAAAAATATCTACAAACATAAGAAAAATATTACAACAATTTTAAACTAATTACACCTACTCTAAGCCCCCTAATAAAACAACAAAGCCCCCCAAAATAAAAAATGCCCTACCCTATTCTAAATTACTAAAGTTAAAAGCTCTTTTACCTTACCAGCCCTGAACAGGGCCCTTTGCGGGGCATGCCCCAAGAAGTTCAGCTCTTTTGCCTGTAAAAAAAAAACATACAATACCCCCCCCAACATTACAACCCACCACCCACAGACCCCTAATCTAACCCAAACCCCCCTTAAATAAACCTAACACTAAGCCCCTGAAGATCATCCTACCTTGTCTTCACCTCACCAGGTATCACCGATCCGTCCTGGCTCCAAAATCTTCATCCAACCCAAGCAGGGGTTGGCAATCCATCATCCGGTGCCTGAAGAGGTCCAGAAGAGGCTCCAAAGTCTTCATCCTATCCGGGAAGAAGAGGCGATCCGGACCGGCAACCATCTTGATCCAAGCGGCATCTTCTATCTTCATCCGATGACGACCGGCTCCATCCTGAAGACCTCCACCGCGGACCCATCTTCTTCCGGCGACGTCCAACTGCAGAATGACGGTTCCTTTAAGGGACGTCATCCAAGATGGCGTCCCTCGAATTCTGATTGGCTGATAGGATTCTATCAGCCAATCGGAATTAAGGTAGGAATATTCTGATTGGCTGATGGAATCAGCCAATCAGAATCAAGTTCAATCCGATTGGCTGATCCAATCAGCCAATCAGATTGAGCTCGCATTCTATTGGCTGTTTTTTACAGGCAAAAGAGCTGAACTTCTTGGGGCATGCCCCGCATAGGGCCCTGTTCAGGGCTGGTAAGGTAAAAGAGCTTTTAACTTTAGTAATTTAGAATGGGGTAGGGCATTTTTTATTTTGGGGGGCTTTGTTGTTTTATTAGGGGGCTTAGAGTAGGTGTAATTAGTTTAAAATAGTTGTAATATTTTTCTTATGTTTGTAGATATTTTTTTATTTTTTGTAACTTAGTTCTTTTTTATTTTTTGTACTTTAGCAAGTTTATTTATTTGTATTTATTTGTAGGAATTGTATTTAATTAATTTATTGATAGTGTAGTGTTAGGTTAATTGTAGGTAGTTTATTTAATTAATTTATTGATAGTGTAGTGTTAGGTTAATTGTAGGTAATTGTAGGTATTTTATTTAATTAATTTATTGATAGTATAGTGTTAGTTTTAATTGTAACTTAGGTTAGGATTTCTTTTACAGGTAAATTTGTAATTATTTTAACTATTTTAGCTATTAAATAGTTCTTAACTATTTAATAGCTATTGTACCTGGTTAAAATAAATACAAAGTTACCTGTAAAATAAATATTAATCCTAAAATAGCTACAATATAATTATAATTTATATTGTAGCTATATTAGGATTTATTTTACAGGTAAGTATTTAGCTTTAAATAGGAATAATTTATTTAATAAGAGTTAATTTATTTCGTTAGATTTAAATTATATTTAACTTAGGGGGGTGTTAGTGTTAGGGTTAGATTTAGCTTTAGGGGTTAATCCATTTATTAGAATAGCGGTGAGCTCCGGTCGGCAGATTATGGGTTAATAATTGAAGTTAGGTGTCGGCGATGTTAGGGAGGGCAGATTAGGGGTTAATACTATTTAATATAGGGTTAGTGAGGCGGATTAGGGGTTAATAACTTTATTATAGTAGCGCTCAGGTCCGGTCGGCAGATTAGGGGTTAATTATTGTAGGTAGGTGGAGGCGACATTGTGGGGGGCAGATTAGGGGTTAATAAATATAATATAGGGGTCGGCGATGTTAGGGAACCAGATTAGGGGTACATAGGGATAATGTAAGTAGCGGCGGTTTACGGAGCGGCAGATTAGGGGTTAAAAATAATATGCAGGAGCGATAGCGGGGGCGGCAGATTAGGGGTTAATAAGTGTAAGGTTAGGGGTGTTTAGACTCGGGGTACATGTTAGAGTGTTAAGTGCAGACGTAGGAAGGGTTACCGCATAGCAAACAATGGGGCTGCGTTAGGAGCTGAACGCGGCTTTTTTGCAGGTGTTAGGTTTTTTTTCAGCTCAAACAGCCCCATTGTTTCCTATGGGAGAATCGTGCACAAGCACATTTTTTAGGCTGGCCGCGTCCATAAGCAACTCTGGTATCGAGAGTTGAAGCTGCGTTAAAAATGCTCTACGCTCCTTTTTTGGAGCCTAACGCAGCCTTTATGTGGACTCTCGATACCAGAGTTATTTTTATGGTGCGGCCAGAAAAAAGCCGGCGTTAGTTTTTCGGGTCGTTACCGACAAAACTCCAAATCTAGGCCAGTATTAGACTAGAAATACTATTTCGAATGTCACATTCAAATTTGAATGTCGCATTCAAATTTGAATATTACATTTATAAAACACAGTACTAGACTAAAAATACTATTTCAAAATCGAATGTTACATTCAAATTCAAATGTTACATTCGAATTCGAATGTAGCATTCAAATTCAAATATTACATTTATTAAACACAGTTGTAAACTAGAAATGCTATTTCGAATTCGAATGTGACATTCAAATTTGAATTTGACATTCAAATTCGAATATTACATTTAAAAACACAGTATTGGGGGGCGGGGCCAGGCTAAAATGGCGGACGGACGCATATTTTGGACTCTCTGGCATAATTCCGATTAAAACTACAGTTATTATAGCAGATCTGACCAACTATCCCTAAATAACCCTGACCGATCTGGCGATTTACTGACGGCTCTATCACATGCTCGTTCCAAATCAGTGAAAATATAATCCTGAGCCGCAAATTAGACATCAGAGGCCTGGTGTAGAATCTCAGTGGAGCACCCTCTCCCCTAACATCAGAACCACAATAACATTATCTGGACTGTGTATTTCGCCCAACTACAGGCTCACTTGCAATTATGATCGGGGAGGACCTATTTACAATTCTGATGGCCCAGCTAGACACTTTCGGGCGTCGCATGGACAACAACTTTGCGGACCTGACGAGTATATGCAGAGACATGAAGTCCTCCACAGCTTCCCACACATTTGTGGCGACGGATCAGCGCGCTGCTTCAGCAAGTCCCACGTCATTGCAGCTGACAGAGAAAACGGAGGTAATCAAACCGACCATGGAGAAAACAACCGGTAGTGTGGAGCGAGTTGAGTCCTGTGCAATTTATATGGGATCCGCTTCACCCACAAGAAGTAAAACTACCCCTGGCTGCTCTAGAAGAGGAATTTGGTATTCTCCCGGAGGGGTCTGCAGACCTAACAACCAGCCTCAGAACAGCGTTAAGCCGGTCACAAGGCGATACGACCCTTGGATACACTGAGCCCGCACAAGTCTCATCTATTAAGGGTAAGAATGTTACGGAGGAACGTTTTCACACAAGAAAGGACTACTTGTCCTTGCCTTAGCCAGCTCAAACATATATAGTCCCTAGACACAGGCCCCTCCAGGCTCAAAAAAAGTCACTCCATAATAGGAAAAGCCTGATCCTTCCTGGAATTAGGGGCTTGGGACTGTTGTTAGGATACACAACACCCTTGACCTACTTTGAAGCAGGCTAGTATGGCTCATAAATGTGAAGCTGCTTCAGGACGTTGAATATTATTCAGCTCTCAGAAAGCCATGTTCTTAAAATGTACTGTTTATGTTGGCAAATCCCCAATTACTTTTTTTTTTTTTTCTGTTAATTGCCAATACGATGGAGAACAGACAGTTCATAACAATGATATCCACAGGATCTGTTTTGATCTAATACATATCTCTATGATTTGATCTGCTCAATAACCCTTAGTACAGTGATTTTATGACACATCGTGTTGAAGTGTATACTGAATTTGTAACTCACTAAGCTTTTGGGAACTTGATCTGATTTGCTGTAATCAGGTTTTACGTGTTACATTGAATGTTATGGAGGTGATTCTGATGGCAGCCAAGTAGTTTAGGCATAATACTGTTCCTCATCAGGATAATGTTAGATGTTCTCTGTACCTTGTTTAGAACAGCCCTTCATCAAACTATTTCTGGGTATTGCTGTCCTCTACAAACTAGGTTTATGATCTTTGTTGTATTACCCTGTTTCTTTTCTTTATAAATGCCCCAGTAGCATGACTTAGGAGGTTTCTAATCAATAACTGGGTAACATATGGCCAGTCTGGATCCTACTATAGTATAGATGATTATATCTCAACTTCTGACGAAAGTGATTATCTGTGACTACAGCTTCTATAGTTAGAAAGGAAATATATGAGAAATAGGTGAGGCTTGGATCAAAAGATTCTCTTACATTCAATATATGAACCTATATTAGGCTATTATGTGCACTAACTGAGCTCTTAAGAGTTAGCATTGGATTGCCAGCACTAAACAGATAGCTAAGCTTGCTACGCTTTTGTTCCAGAAGTTTTCCTCATATTAATGGTGGCATTATAAGATAGACAGTATTCCAGAGCTGCGCCATACACAGATATAGAATAATACTTTAGGAGATTTACATTGGCTCCATAGACACAACCCCAAACAAGGGAGACCGCATAATCAAATCACTTAACTTTGGAGTAATTATGATGCTGAGGGTATTCGTTAGATTGTCCTTTACTACTTATAGCCAACTGAAAAAGAGAGATGTAACCTAGCTGACTGAATTGTATGTTCCAACATTTCCCCTATTTACAACAATACACTTTCAGAGTAAACCATTTTAGGTCCAGGAGCACTCCACGCTGTTAGCGGCCGGGACAGCGTGGATAAGTTTCTTGTATAACATATAGCATGCTTATATGTACCTAGTCACTTTGGGGACTTCTAGGCTTATAATATAGAGATGAAGGAATATACATGACCTGTGCAATGCGCATTCTCAGAGACCCCCTCTCTAGAGGTTTAAATTCCTATTTTTGCCATGTTCGTATGTATGTACGTTATTAACATATAGCTACTGGACAAACACTAAAGCTTATAACATATGCATCTGGGCCTATTAATATTAACATTTATATTAACATTTATATTTGAGATCAGCTATGGCCCGGAATATGAATAGGGGACTGAGGAATTGTTACAATTCCATACTTAAATTACCATAATGTTTGTAGTGTGTTAGCAATCTTTAGATGTCCTTTATACATTGGTCAGAGTGGGATACTAAGACACATACCGCAATGTTTCCGCCATCCATAGGCACACTCTTACAAGCTCATACCTCATATATGAGAATGATGATTATTAGCACCTACTGGATGGGTTTTGGTAGATAGACGGGTCTCTTCAGATAGTCTTTTAAACAGCAGATCCTTCCTTTGAAGCCCACCTCTGTAACTATATAGTATGTCCTCCACTAACTATTCTGTTATCCTGTATGGCTCCGCCCCCCCATTCCCTCCCCCACTCCACTTTGAGCGGCTCTTGCCCGCTGAACTTCCTTTCCCCTCTCCCCGCTAATTTGGTCCAAAAGAGGCCAAACATAAACTAACCTACACTTGTCCCAATTTTACTAGAATATATAACTTTATAAATGTTCATTATGGCAACGTGGAGATCATACTCTCTATATATATTATTTCAGTTTACCATACATGATATGTTTGTGCACTGACTCTGAGTAACTACATTTGATATAACATTCCTGATAAAATTGGCCCAAAAGCGACCAATACAGTAGTTACTTCATATTCAAGCCTAATAAGAAAAATTAGATTTCATTTTTGTTTGTCTAGTTTTTTGCTGGTTCTGGATTTTATTTCTCTTTATTTTACCTCACATGTTTCTGACATCTAAAAGTTGCAAAGTATGTCTAGTTGGATACTCATATATTATTATTTAACCTAGGTTTCTGGGTTACCTTTTCTTTTATACATTATAATGTCATGAACAAAATAAGCACTCACCTGTGGGCGTTAATATACCCGCCTGAAAAGTTCTTGTATATTTATTTATTGTATCTGTGACAAATATTTGTTCTCTCTTTTTGTTGTAACATTCAAAAAACCTCAAAAAAAATTATTTAAAAACAAAAACAAAAAAAACCAAAACACAGTATTAGACTAGAAATAATATTTTGAATTCGAATGTCAAATTCGAATTCGAATGTCAAATTCGAATTCGAATATTACATTTAAAAAAAACAGTATTAGACTAGAAATACTATTTTGAATTTGAATGTGACATTCAAATTCAAATGTAGCATTCAAATTTGAATATTAAATTTATTAAACACAGTTGTAGACTAGAAATACTATTTCGAATTTGAATCTTGTCACATTCAAATTCAAATATTACATTTCGAAATTGAATAAATACATAGATAAACATTCTATTATTCTAATGAATATTTTTGAATTGTATTGAAAAATTTGAAAAATAAAATTTGAAAATAGAATGTTATATAAACATTCGAAATTCGATTTGAATGAAAGAATGTATCAAAATTCGTTTTAAATTTTGAATTTTTAGAAACATTTGTCCATCCCTAATAACTATACCCCTATTTTCATTTCAGCAACTTGGCAATATTTAAAAGAAAATTAGCATCTCAGAGTATTAGCAATTCTGATCGAATGTTATACAAGACTTGTTTTGCTAGTGCAACTTTCACTTGAGATTGACTTGTGATTGAGCTACAAATCTGAGACTGAGGAGCTGATTTATCAAAGCGTCAATCTCGGTGCATTCGCTGGAGTCATAACGCTTGCCAGACATCACTGCCGCGAATCCACATACGATGCCCTTATTTATTAAAAAGTCTGTCAAAAACATGCGCGTCAAGTACGGAGCGATGAGCATCGGACTGTTGATAAATAAGAGTCAACAATGTTGCGGATATTCTGTTTTTCCAACTTTGTTTATACTATTTTATTACTGTCCATGAACAATCACATTTCTAATCACATTATACCTGATCACATTCTAATCACATTATACCTGAACAAACAATAATATCTCATTGTTTTATTTATTTGTTATACCAAAAATCTGATATTTGATATTTTCACATAAATGAATGTGTATTTGTATTTCTAAAAATCATGATATATATATATATACATATATATATATATATACAGTATATATATATATATATATATATATATACATACAGTATATATATATATATATATATATATATACAGTATATATATATATATATATATATATATATATATATATATATATACAGTATATATATATATATATATATATATATATATATATATATATATATGTGTGTGTGTCTGTGTATGTCAGAAATATTTTCCAAACATATTTACATGTCTCTAAATTTTATTTTGTTCTAAGCAATGTTGTCTTTCATATCTCTGTATTTATTTATACCACAATATGTATATAGTGTAAATATATTATTATTCTGAACAAGAATAACATGTGAATATAACATGTAATCAGGGTATCATAGGTATTTATTTGCAATCAATGAATATTTTACGAGCTGGGCCAGTTTTCTCTCTGCACTTGTGTAACCCTTCCTGATTGCAGTCCAGTTTTAAACACCACCCCTACATAGGTGTTATAAAATGGGCTGACATATAAAATGACATTTCCTAATGAAAATGAAATTCAAGAGAGGGAAGAAAAACACTGAAAATATCATGACGGTAGAGAGGTGATTTTAATTTCTGCTGTATCCAATTTATGACAGTTTAATGCTAGATGGATTATCCCTTTGAGGTATAATTTTAAGATTATATTGAATCAAACATCAATCGATTTTAAAATCATTGTCAAAAATATTACACTGTTTTAATACTAATTTCACATATACATACTTTCAAAGTATAATACACAATGTAACAAATGGCACCTACAAGTTCTGATGAGCGATCAATGATACAAATATCAAGCAATTTGATTAGTTGGTTATAGTATAAAATGTAGATTTAAATCAGATTGGCTGATGTCATAAATCTTGTAATTATGCATTTCCCAATCAAAAGTGGTGGAAAATGTGAATAAATTGTGGGTTGTTTAGGAGTTTGAGTATTGCGTCCAATTTGGTGCGAAATGCAGTTGGACTTTGTATTACATGCATTAAACATGGTGAAATTACATTGATAAAAAAAGGAAGTTAGCTATAGTATGTAATATATTTTTTTCATTCTTATTCCTATATCTACTAGTCCTGCTGCCAGACAGACATTACCTGCCCATAAAACTACTTTTAAAATGAATCTGTCCCTTGAAATTACATGTGTTTATAATATTATTATTTAACATATTATTTAGATACTGAACATGCGTCTTTGTTATCTGTGTGATTTAGAAAGAGTATACAATTGTAATCAACTTTCTAATTTACATAAATATGTAATAAGCTTCATTCTCTTGCAGCATCTAACATAACCTTTCTGGGTTTTCAGACTCCCATTAATTTCTATGGCATTCGCGGCCTCAAGGGTGGCAGTTTGAACGATAGGCACGCTGCGGCGGAAAAGATGCGAGCGTACCTGTTAAATGTTTAATAAATTTGGTAGAGGGTCAAATAGAGTTGAATGTGAATTTGAAACATCTAGAATGACGAAGGCACCAATCTGCATCAGATTGAGATCGCGGGAGCATATATTACGTCACACATTTCAAGATTTGACGATGTTGATGCTTTGTTAATTATGGCGGATTCAATTTGCGTCGACTATGACACGAGATTCAAGCAGATTCCATTGTATTATCAGTTGAAGTTTTGATAAATTGGCCCCTGATTGCTTGCAGGTTGCTATTTTACCTATTATGCTTCCTGTATTTTTACCTGCTCTGGATGATTTATGCACTGTGCTACTTGTATTTATATGGTCCCTTTATTTGCACACTTGATTTACCAGCTGATGCTCTAGGTACTTTATCCTGCAGTTTCTAGCAGCTGGTGCTTTGTTATTTGCTGCAGTAGTTGTCGTTTTCCTTGCTTTGTTTTTTTCCCCATCCTCTCTTATTTTGACACCTATGTTTGACTTTGGCTTGTCACTGATGTTATTACTTGCCTTTCATTTGGTTTAACAACTGCTATGATAATTGTGGTCTTGATTGCTTTGGCTCTGCCATCTGTTTTGGTTTGATCTGGTAACTGATCGTGACCTTGCTACTGACTATTATAATTGCCTACTCCTTGGTATCCTGTCTTTTACAGTACCTAACCTCAGCTTGCTTTTCTGACTACACTACTACTACTTTCCTTAGCTTGATCTTCGGTTAACTTGCTCCTGGACTCAGGGGTCAAGTCAAGCGGGAACACATGGGAAAGGAGTTCATGCACTATTTTTACAGGAGGAACTAAGTTTTCTCTGGACAGAGAACAGAAACACTTCAGAAAACACTGCTGCTACTGGTGGGAGGGGCTCGAGCACAGTCTGGTTAGAGGGATACTGAGATCCTCTAGTAATAGGAAGTAACACTTCCTACAATACACTAAATGTAATACTATAAGCGGTTCTGCTGTGTTATTACCCCGCGTGTGTGTAGCACATGGGGGCCAAATTATAAAGCTCGGAATGGAGCTTGATGCCTCTTGTTTCTGTGTGGTTTGCTCTGGGGTTATTTAGCTCCCATAGGGAGACTAAATACACACAGAGAGAAGTGCACTCACAGGAATGAACAACCAGCTTAATACCATTGTTAGCCCATTCTATGGCGATTTACCACCTGGGTGCAACTTCTTTTAGCCCAGTAATGCTTTTCACAGAGAAGAACTTTCCTGTAGTATATCAGTCTTATCCCGCCTGTCATGAAATGCAGGACACAGCATAGAAGGTACAACGCTATTTTATTGCAGAGCTTAGAAGTAAACAGCTTGTACAACACATCTAACTTGGTAACTGTGACATAGACAATAACGGCCCTAAACCACTCCCCCATCCGGTGATGTCACTTCCCACTCTCATCACATCTTCCCCCTTTTCAAAGGACAAAGCATAATTTTTTTTCTTTGAATACATCAAATAACAAGGTATACAATAAGCATACTGAAATAGTTTTGTTTAGTATACAACAAATAAGTTAAAGAGAATATATATAAACAACATGAAATACAATCCTTACTTGAACATCGGGGTAGACTACCCTAGTCCACAGTGACCATGGGATTATTCTGCCCATACTTCCAGTCACTGCTCTAACTAGTGCTAAACCCGATATCGGGCTGGAAGTTTCACCACCCTTCCACTTGAAGTCATTTTACATTAACTGTCCTCTGATACAGAAGAAGGCGATTGAGAGTCTGTTGGATGCAAATAAGTATCCCCACTGTGATCTTGCTGAGGAGAAGGCAGCCATCTTAAAACAGGGGATCCCACCGGCAGTGGTACTGAGGCATCCAGTCCCAAACTCTCAGGTACTGGCTAAAGATGTTTATGATTTTGACGTGTGACTGTCCCTCCATCAGTAAGGACTACATAAGACCTTAGTTCTGGAGAGCGTCCAATTACTGTAGCAGGCATCTTCCATTTCTTCTCATCATCCAGTTTAACACTGACACTTTGCCGCACATTCTGCTCCTGCAAGGGCCTCACAGAGTGTTTCCTCTCGTAGAAGAAACAATAGCCCCTTTTAGCCTCTTCATCCCTCCTAAGGACCTTGTCCCAAGGAACAGAGCTAGTTGGCTGGAAGACACCCACAGAGGGTAAAGTGGTGCGAATCTGATGTCCTAGCATCAGCTGTGCCGGGCTAAAACTCGTGGCTTGAATGGGAGTCACCCTATAGGCCAAGAGGGCTAGGTACAGCTCGGATTGCTTCAAAATGAACTTTGTTGTTTGAACTGCCCTTTCAGCCATTCCATTGGCCTGCGGGTAATGTGGACTCGATGTAGGATAGACAAAATCATATTCACTGCTGAAAGAACTGAACTCCGTGGAAGCAAACTGCATTCCGTTATCACTCACTAACTCCATTGGTATGCCCCACCAAGCGAACAAGCTCTTGAGACGAATGATAATGACTTGACTTGTGATCTCATTTAAGGGTGCAATCTCCAAATACCTGGAATAGTAGTCAATCACGACTAGGTACTTTTTCCTGTGCTGTTCGCACAAATCAGCAGCTATTTTCTGCCACGAGCCTGCAGGCAGTGGAGTAGAAATCAAGGGCTCCCTTCTCTGAGTAGGTCGGCGTTCCCGGCAAAAGGCACATTTTGACACATGGCTTGCAATATAGGAACTGATCCCAGGCCACCATATTGCTGTAGCTGCCCTTTCTCTGCACTTTGTAATGCCCAAGTGGCCATCATGAATCCTGCTTAACATCTCCTGCCTCATGCTAACAGGAATAACAATGCAGTCCTGGAACAGCACCAACCCATCCAGCTCCATGAGCTGCAACCTTTCTGACTGGTAAGAACTTAAAGACATCCAGGCTGTCCGGCTCTCGGGCCAACCTTCTTTTATGTACTTTATAACTTCTTGAAGGTCAGTATCTAAATATGTCTCCTTTCTTTCCCTGACGAAATGGATTTGGATGCCAGAACTGAATCTGCATACACTTTCACTTCTGATTCCATTGAAGATTCTTCAGCAGCAGTCAGCGGGAGCCTGGAAAGTGTATCTGCCACTACCAGTTGTTTCCCCGGCACATGCACTGCCTGAACGTTGAACCTGAGCAGCCTCATCAGAAGTCTCTGGCATCTTAGGGGTGTTTTGTCAATATCATAGGAGTTGATTAGAGGGACTAGCGGTTTATGGTCAGTCTCCTGACTACATTTCTCTAAACCCACTAGGTAATGCTGGAAGAGCTCACAGGCCCAAATTGCAGCCAGGCACTCTTTCTCAATTTGGGCATATTTCGACTCAGCAGCCGTCAGTGTACGGGAACAGTAGGCGATGGGCTGTAGTTTGTTCTCATTCAATTGCAGGAGGGCAGCCCCTAACCCATAACTACTCGCATCAGCACTAACCACAGTCTTTTTGGAAGGGTCATAGTACCCCAACACTGGGGCAGACCCTAGCAGGGACTTGACCTGCACAAAAGATTCTTCCTGTGAAGGTCCCCAGACCCAAGCAACATCTTTCTTTAGCAACTCTGTGACAGGGTGTAGTATTGTGGATAGATCTGGAAGGAACCTGCCCACATAATTCACAAGGCCCAATATTTGTCTCAGCTCATTTACATCAGAAGGACTTTTCATCTGTTCAATAGCAAGAATTTTATCAGGGTCCGACTTGATGCCATCCCCATTGATAATATGCCCAAAGTAACATAACTCAGTCTTCCTAAAATGGCATTTCTCATTATTTAATTTTGGCCCGGACTCTCTAATGGTCTGCAGCACACAGCTCAATTGCTGATCATGTTCTTCCAATGTAGACCCATACACCAAAATGTCATCCATGACGACTGCCGTGCCCTCGTGGTCCCTTAGGAGAGAACTCATCTCTCTTTGAAAGATTTCAGGAGCAGAGGATATCCCGAATGGGAGTCTGCAGAAGCAAAACCGACCTACTGGTGTAATGAAGTTAGTCAGGTTGCGGCACTTTGGATCTAAAGGTAGCTGCCAGAAGCCGCTGGAAGCATCCAGTGTAGAGAAGAACTTCGCCCCAGTCAATTTCGGAGCTATGTCTTCAAGTGTCAGCAGCACATATCTTTCTCTCTTTACCGCCTCATTCAGCCTTTTCAAGTCTACGCAGATGCGTACCATCCCGTTTTTCTTCGCGACAGGCACAATGGGGGCACACCAGTCAGTTGCTTCAACAACCTCTTCAATAACTCCCATATTCTTCATACGCAGAAGTTACTTCTCCACTTGAGGCATGAGCGGCAACGGAATTCTATGAGGAGTGGTAATGCTGTATGGGACTGCTTCAAGTGATATTCGGACTGGGTTGCAATTCAGTAGGTCCAATTCAGCAAACATGTCTTCTGAAATATCATTCACTCTAGTGACCAGGCCCAAACCACAGGCTGCTTTTCTGCTCAATAGGTTGTTAACACACTGACCTCTAATCACATGTACCCACATGGTGAATTTCCTCTGCTTGTACTCGCAGCTGGCAAGAAATTTCCCCGCACAATCGATGTGGCCACCAGGACTATAAACTCTTGTTGTAACTTTCGCCAGCTGAGGCTGTCGAGGCAGTTTTACAAATGCTGCAAGGGACATAACAGTGATATCTGCTCCTGTGTCAATTTTGGCTCCCATTATAGTAAGAGTAACCCGCCAATCTTCATCTGAACCAGACCGTTCAACAACAGACCCAACAAAGCACACTTATTGACCCTCATGGTCACTATCCACTTGCATCTTTTTAATGTATCCAGTTTTACACGCCACTTCAAAATGGCCCATTTGGTTACATTTTCTACATCTTTTGTCTTTAGCAGGACATACAACACTATAATGATAATGGATACAGTTACACTGTGCCTTTCACTAGCAGCTCTCCTGAACTGCTGCACTTCATCCACAATACTCTCAGATCTCAGATCAGCACTTTGCTTTTTCACCAGTTCACTCTGGCGGGCCCCATCCAATGTTAAATCAGCCTCCAACTGTAGCTTCAGTGAGACTTCTTATGACTATTATGTCTCTGATTTGCTCCTCTTTAGCAACACCAAACTCACAGAATTCAGCTAGTTCATACAGGCTGTGCACAAATGACTCCACAGATTCTCCCACATGCTGAGCACGTATGTGAAAACAGGCCCTCTCATGAATCACATTTCTTTTTGGCACAAAGTGAGCACTGAGTTTGTTCGTAACTATTTCAAAGTCAAATTCTTCCCCTTCTTGCAAAGTAAAGGCATTGAACACTGGCTCCACATCTTTTCCCATAGAGTATAAAAGAGAATTAACTTGTACTTCACCACTCTCCTTGTCCAGCTTGGAAGCAATCCTGAAGCATTGAAACTGCTGACGCCATGTGGGCCAAGCTGCAGGCTGAGAGAAATCAAAAGGCTCAGGTGGGGTAAACTTCAACATCATCATTAATCAGGAAACAGAAGCGCAGGCAAGTACTTCTGACACCATGTCATGAGATGCAGGACACAGCATAGAAGGTACAATGCTATTTTATTGCAGAGCATAGAAGTAAACAGCTTGTGCAACACATCTAACTTGGTAACTGCAAAACATAGACAATAACCACCCTAAACCACGCCCCCATCCGATGACGTCACTTCCCACTCTCATCACACCGCCTATTATGGTCAGTTCAGTGCTGAAATACCAGGCAATTTTACCCTGAACAAGGAACACAGCAACCCCAGATGATCGTTTCGGCCTTCATTGGGCCTCGTCAGTGAGGTGTAGCCATATTCCTCTAAGCACACTGAGCAAGGAGTCCACGTCTGGTTGCTCCTTTTTTCCCATAGGGAGACTAAATACACACAGAGAGAAGTGCACTCACAGGAGCGAACAACCAGCTCAATACCATTGTTAGCCTGTTCTATGGCGACTTACCACCTCGGTGCAACTTCTTTTAGCCTAGTAATGATTTTCACAGAGAAGAACTTTCCTGTAGTATATCAGTCTGATCCCGCCTATTACGGTCAGTCCAGCACCGAAATACCAGGCAATTACTCCCTGAACAAGGAACATAGCAACCCCAGATGATCATGTCGGCCTTCATTGGACCTCGCCAGTGAGGTGTAGCCATATTCCTCTAAGCACACATATTTAGCTCCCCTCAGCAGAAAGTATACTATTGCACCTTAAGTGGGTGAGACGCTGTGACAGAGGAGGATTCTCAGGCCCAAAGGCAACCATTCAACCCTTCATTGGATTGAATTTGCTTTCATTAACCAAAGTGTATAGATTATATACATATAAATTCAGTTGGTGTGTGTGTATATATATATCTATATCTATATATATATATATATATATATATATATATATATATATATATATATATAAAACAATAATAAGTGTGAGGGAGGGTGGAAGTCTTGATGATTTCACACACTTTTTTTTGTAGGACTTGACCCCTGCCTGGACAGTTGGTTCTAGAAACCCTCACCCCTAGTGTCCACTGCAAGGTTGAGCTTACTTTCCATTTTGGGTTCTATTCAAATATATCAGTGCACCAAGTAAGCCTTTACACTATTTTAACATATTTATTAAACAGGAATAAAATTGCATTTGTTAAATATATCTATCTATCTATCTATCTATCTATCTATCTATCTATCTATGGCCTAGATTTGGAGTTTGGCGGTAGCCGTGAAAACCAGCGTTAGAGGCTCCTAACGCTGGTTTTAGGCTACCGCCGGTATTTGGAGTCATTAAAAAAAGGGTCTAACGCTCACTTTTCAGCCGCGACTTTTCTATACCGCAGATCCCCTTACGTCATTTGCGTATCCTATCTTTTCAATGGGATCTTTCTAACTCCGGTATTTAGAGTCGTGTCTGAAGTGAGCGTTAGAAATCTAACGACAAAACTCCAGCCGCAGAAAAAAGTCAGTAGTTAAGAGCTTTCTGGGCTAACGCCAGTTCATAAAGCTCTTAACTACTGTACTCTAAAGTACACTAACACCCATAAACTACCTATGTACCCCTAAACCGAGGCCCCCCCCCACATCGCCGCCACTCGATAAAAAATTTTTAACCCCTAATCTGCCGACCGCCACCTACGTTATCCTTATGTACCCCTAATCTGCTGCCCCTAACACCGCCGACCCCTATATTATATTTATTAACCCCTAACCTGCCCCCCACAACGTCGCAGCCAGCTACCTACAATAATTAACCCCTAATCTGCAGACCGCAAAGAGCCGCCACCTACATTATAGCTATGTACCCCTAATCTGCTGCCCCTAACACCGCCGACCCCTATATTATATTTATTAACCCCTAATCTGCCCCCCTCAACGTCGCCTCCACCTGCCTACACTTATTAACCCCTAATCTGCTGAGTGGACCTGAGCGCTACTATAATAAAGTTATTAACCCCTAATCCGCCTCACTAACCCTATAATAAATAGTATTAACCCCTAATCTGCCCTCCCTAACATCGCCGACACCTAACTTCAATTATTAACCCCTAATCTGCCGACTGGAGCTCACCGCTATTCTAATAAATGTATTAACCCCTAAAGCTAAGTCTAACCCTAACACTAACACCCCCCTAAGTTAAATATAATTTAAATCTAACGAAATAAATTAACTCTTATTATATAAATTATTCCTATTTAAAGCTAAATACTTACCTGTAAAATAAACCCTAATATAGCTACAATATAAATTATAATTATATTATAGCTATTTTAGGATTAATATTTATTTTACAGGTAACTTTGTAATTATTTTAACCAGGTACAATAGCTATTAAATAGTTAAGAACTATTTAATAGCTAAAATAGTTAAAATAATTACAAAATTACCTGTAAAATAAATCCTAACCTAAGTTACAATTAAACCTAACACTACACTATCAATAAATAAATTAAATAAAATACCTATAATTATCTACAATTAAACCTAACACTACACTATCAATAAATAAATTAAATACAATTCCTACAAATAAATACAATGAAATAAACTAACTAAAGTACAAAAAATAAAAAAGAACTAAGTTACAAAAAATAAAAAAATATTTACAAACATTAGAAATATATTACAACAATTTTAAACTAATTACACCTACTCTAAGCCCCCTAATAAAATAACAAAGCCCCCCAAAATAAAAAAATGCCCTACCCTATTCTAAATTACTAAAGTTCAAAGCTCTTTTACCTTACCAGCCCTGAACAGGGCCCTTTACGGGGCATGCCCCAAGAAGTTCAGCTCTTTTGCCTGTAAAAAAAAACATACAATACCCCCCCCAACATTACAACCCACCACCCACATACCCCTAATCTAACTCAAACCCCCCTTAAATAAACCTAACACTAAGCCCCTGAAGATCTCCTTACCTTGAGTCGTCTTCACCCAGCCGAGCCAAATTCTTCATCCAAGCGGAGGAAGAAGAGGTCCTCCATCCGGTAGAAGTCTTCATCCAAGCGGGGCAGAAGAGGTCTTCCATCCGATTGAAGTCTTCATCCAAGAGGCATCTTCTATCGTCATCCATCCGGAGTGGAGCGGCAGCATCCTGAAGACCTCCGATGCGGAACATCCATCCTGGCCGACGACTGAATGACGAATGACGGTTCCTTTAAATGACGTCATCCAAGATGGCGTCCCTCGAATTCCGATTGGCTGATAGGATTCTATCAGCCAATCGGAATTAAGGTAGGAATATTCTGATTGGCTGATGGAATCAGCCAATCAGAATCAAGTTCAATCCGATTGGCTGATCCAATCAGCCAATCAGATTGAGCTTGCATTCTATTGGCTGTTCCGATCAGCCAATAGAATGCGAGCTCAATCTGATTGGCTGATTCAATCAGCCAATCAGATTTTTCCTACCTTAATTCCGATTGGCTGATAGAATCCTATCAGCCAATCGGAATTCGAGGGACGCCATCTTGGATGACGTCATTTAAAGGAACCGTCATTCGTCGTTCAGTCGTCGGCCAGGATGGATGTTCCGCGTCGGAGGTCTTCAGGATGCTGCCGCTCCACTCCGGATGGATGACGATAGAAGATGCCTCTTGGATGAAGACTTCAATCGGATGGAAGACCTCTTCTGCCCCGCTTGGATGAAGACTTCTACCGGATGGAGGACCTCTTCTTGCTCCGCTTGGATGAAGAATTTGGCTCGGCTGGGTGAAGACGACTCAAGGTAGGGAGATCTTCAGGGGCTTAGTGTTAGGTTTATTTAAGGGGGGTTTGGGTTAGATTAGGGGTATGTGGGTGGTGGGTTGTAATGTTGGGGGGGGTATTGTATGTTTTTTTTTAAAGGCAAAAGAGCTGAACTTCTTGGGGCATGCCCCGCAAAGGGCCCTGTTCAAGGCTGTTAAGGTAAAAGAGCTTTGAACTTTAGTAATTTAGAATAGGGTAGGGCATTTTTTTATTTTGGGGGGCTTTGTTATTTTATTAGGGGGCTTAGAGTAGGTGTAATTAGTTTAAAATTGTTGTAATATATTTCTAATGTTTGTAAATATTTTTTTATTTTTTGTAACTTAGTTCTTTTTTATTTTTTGTACTTTAGTTAGTTTATTTAATTGTATTTATTTGTAGGAATTGTATTTAATTTATTTATTGATAGTGTAGTGTTAGGTTTAATTGTAACTTAGGTTAGGATTTATTTTACAGGTAAATTTGTAATTATTTTAACTATTTTAGCTATTAAATAGTTCTTAACTATTTAATACCTATTGTACCTGGTTAAAATAATTACAAAGTTACCTGTAAAATAAATATTAATCCTAAAATAGCTATAATATAATTATAATTTATATTGTAGCTATATTAGGATTTATTTTACAGGTAAGTATTTATCTTTAAATAGGAATAATTTATTTAATAAGAGTTAATTAATTTCGTTAGATTTAAATTATATTTAATTTAGGGGGGTGTTAGTGTTAGGGTTAGACTTAGCTTTAGGGGTTAATACATTTATTAGAATAGCGGTGAGCTCCAGTCGGCAGATTAGGGGTTAATAATTGAAGTTAGGTGTCGGCGATGTTAGGGAGGGCAGATTAGGGGTTAATACTATTTATTATAGGGTTAGTGAGGCGGATTAGGTGTAAGTGTAGGCAGGTGGAGGCAACGTTGTGGGGGGCAGATTAGGGGTTAATAAATATAATATAGGGGTCGGCGGTGTTAGGGGCAGCAGATTAGGGGTACATAGGGATAATGTAAGTAGCGGCGGTTTACAGTGCGGCAGATTAGGGGTTAAAAATAATATACAGGGGTCATTGATAGCGGGGGCGGCAGAATAGGGGCTAATAAGTGTAAGGTTAGGGGTGTTTAGACTCGGGGTACATGTTGGAGTGTTAGGTGCAGACGTCGGAAGTGTTTCCCCATAGGAAACAATGGGGCTGCGTTAGGAGCTGAACGCGGCTTTTTTTCAGGTGTTAGGTTTTTTTTCAGCTCAAACAGCCCCATTGTTTCCTATGGGGGAATCGTGCACGAGCACGTTTTTCAGGCTGGCCGCGTCCGTAAGCAACTCTGGTATCGAGAGTTGCAGTTGCGTTAAATATGCTCTACGCTCCTTTTTTGGAGCCTAACGCAGCCATTCTGTGGACTCTCAATACCAGAGTTATTTTAAAGGTGCGGCCAGAAAAAAGCCAGCGTTAGCTACGCGGGTCGTTACCGACAAAACTCTAGATTTAGCCATATTTTTCTTAAAATTATGGTAAAGATAAAAGTATGAGATTAAAATCTTCCATATCACAAAAGTAAACCAATAAAAATGACTAGAGGATAAGATGATTCTTAGTAAGATATACAAAGTAGATATTTAACATCTCAAGATTTTTTCTTCAAATATTGTGTTAACATACGGTGTTCCCCTTATGGGGTAAGTGCTGCAAATACAAAAATCACTACTAGTAGAGAGCTGTTTTGTTCTTATTAGAACTCATCAGTAGTAGATAGATTTTTGATTGCTGCTAGGTAAAGCTCATTACAGGGCAAATCAAAATTCATTAAAATTATGGTGGAGATAAAATCATGACATTAAAATCCTCCATATCACAAAAGTAAATCAATAAAAATTATTGCACAGGCAATTAGCACATCTAGGCAAGTAAATATACATGTTTACCAATGCACAAGAGGATTCTGGGTAAATATTACTTCACTCTCTTTTTTTTACCACTCTCTCTTAACTCTATCTCCTTCTCTACTTTTTCTCTCCTCTCCAATCTCTCTTTCTCTGCCCCCGTTTATCCGCTCAGAAGTAACAGTCTAAAAACTAATGGGGTCCCTACAGCCCGTTTGCGGGAGCAAGATAATTAACCTGCCATTACAAGTGGCTGGTTATTGCTGCCGCGAGCTCACGGTAGCTATTAGCGCTCTAAAAATTAACCAGAGATCAGATCTTTGGTCAATTTTCTAAAAGTGCTCCAAATGCCCTTAAAATAGAGAGCCTTATAGTGTTTTATTTTAAAAAAATTAGCATTTATTTCTAAATAAACAAAAAAAAAACGCACTAGGCAGTTTTGGGGCTTTAAAGTTGGTAGGGGTGAGGTTTTAGGGAAAAAAAAGGCACTAAAAAGTTTCTTTACATTTGCAGCCTATTAGAACTGTGTGTTTCCTGTAAATATACTGTATATATAAATGCTTATATACATAAACATTTAATTTGTTAATATGTGTATATACACATACATATATATGTATATAATCATATACAAATAGTTTTACAATTTGCTGCCCGTCACTACGCAACTTACCCCCTTCAATGTGCTAGTTCTCATGCCGTTGCTCAGGGCATGACAATGAGGCTCCCATTGGAGCCTATGAAAGTGTGCTCTCATGCTGTCATCTTAAAATACCAGCGCACATTAGCGTCCGCTGGTATTACTCCGTGGAGAGCAAATATCACTTTCACAAAAGCGATATTTAGCGCTCCACTTGTAATCTAGCCCTATGTAAGCTTGCTAGTATTACATACTTTTTAAAATTCACAGTTATTTAACCCCTTAGTGACCAGACTATTTTTCAATTTTCTTACCATTAAGGAACAGGGGTACTTTTACATTTCTGCGGTGTTTGTGTTTAGCTGTAATTTTTCTCTTACTCATTTACTGTACCCACACATATTATATATAATTCTTCTCACCATTAAATGGACTTTCTGAAGATACTATTATTTTTATCATATCATATAATTTACTATAAAAAAAAATATAAAATATGATGAAAAAATTGAAAAAAAAACACACCTTTTTCTAACTTTGACCCCCAAAATCTTACATATCTACAACCACCAAATAACACCCATGCTAAATAGTTTCTAAATTTTGTTTGTTTGTTTACATATTCTTTGCTTTTTTGTAAGTTATAGGGAAATAAGTACAAGTAGCACTTTGCTATTACATAACCATTTTTTTAAAAAAAAAATGGGGGTGCCCAGCAGTGAAGGGGTTAATTAGGTAGCTTGTAGGGTTAATTTTAGCTTTAGTGTAGAGATCAGCCTCCCACCTGACACATCCCACCCCCTGATCCCTCACTGACCCCTTTCAAACAGCTTTCTTCCCTCCCCCACCTCACAATTGTCACCACCATCTTAATTACTGCCAGTATAAGAAAGAAAAAAATATATATATTTTTTATAGTTTAGCCTTTAAAAATTCCTGTTAAAGTTATGGTAAATCCTAGCGTTTGTGAAATGCTAGGGTTTACAATTGGAACAAATTAAGGGGACTTTCAGTCATGACGTATAAAATACTTCATGCTGAGAGGGGCGGAGCTAGCCAGCCTAGGAGATGGCTGCTGTTTGACTGAGCTCCTGTGCCCCTTCTAAGTGTGAACGCAACTGGCAATAGCCACCCTGCACTTGAAGGCCCTAAATTGTCAGACATATGTGCTACTCCGATCCGACTTAAGATCGTGATGGGCAGCAGCCTGCGCTAGAGTTTAATGCGCACTTGACATATCAAGCTCTGGGAGAGTAACGCAGCAGAGGAGGAAGCACTGCAAGAGGGTAAGAGAGGTATACAGTACACTAAATGCATCAGAAATATTGAAGCCACAAACAAGGATATATATTTAGATCAGCCCTAATAGCGATAACTGCATGAATGGCTCAAGTAGTGCACTTCATATGCAATCAGCCTAAAATCTGGTGGTATTCTGCATGCAAACACTTTCAAAGCTCCAGCAATTGAACTTATGTAATAGCACCCTTTCCTCTATATTTCATCAAACACTGCTCAGCACAAGCCAATACTGCAGTTTGGTATTTATATTTTTGTCAAGTACTTTCAGCATTAGCAAAGGCCCCAGGACCTTTAAACAGCACAATAATTTTTTCACTTCCCTCTTAAAGCTGCAGTAACTGCAAAGAGGCCAGGCCTCTTTAGATAATTATAGCTATGTCTCCAAAAAAGGTTAGTAAACCGGGCAAAAATGCTAAACACCTGAAAGCCACTACTCACTCAGTAAACAGCTTTTTCAAGACTCTGGAAGCCAAAGCCACAGCTCCCATAGAGGAAGCATTACCGGACCAAAGATCCAATCAAAGCTCTTCAGACTCTGAAAGTGATCACATACCAGAGAATATCACTATCCCTGCAGCTCTCTTAAAAACAATTCCATCAAAAAAAGACTTTTCCTCCCTTATCTCTCAGGTCAAGCAATGTATTAAAGATGGATAGGATATCTCAGATATTGGGCAGAGAGTTGAATCACTTGAAAACATACAAGATTTACATGCAGAAGCTATCTCTGACCTACATAGCACCATCCATATGCAGGATGCTACTATCACTGAGCTGGAAGATAAGCTAGACAATGTTGAAAATCGCAGCAGACGTCACATTCCACCACCAGACATCGAACAATATCTTCAAGATTTTTTCAGTGCACTGAAAAAGGAGGAAATTCCCTCAAAGATCTGCTTAGACCGAGCCCACAGGGCTTTACGCCCCAAACCGCTAGCAGGACAAGCACCAAGAGACGTTATAGTCCGTATTACTAATTTCCAAGAAAAAGAAGAGCTAATGAGATTAGCTAGAGAGCAACAGCCCATTAAATATGAAAATACGGAAATACAAATGTTTGCTGACCTATCACAGAGAACTCTTACAAAAAGAAGGGAGCTCAAACATGTTACTGAGGAAGCTGAATATCCCATATAGATGGGGGTTCCCTTTTCAATTGATGATCCTATGGAGAGGAAGATGTATCACTTGTTCGTCCACCAAAGATATACCAGGCATATGAAAAGAGCTAGATATCCCAGTCCCTCAAATGGAAGAAAATGCTACACCTCAAGAAGAATACACAAGTCCAGGTAAAACATCTTCCTTGCCACAACGGAGAGAATGGAGACAGGTATCTCAAAGGAAGATGCGCAAGCCTGCACAACCTATGCCTCCACCAACAGATGAAAGGGGATGATGATAAATCAATACTTATAAGGACTCTTTCCTTACCATCTGAGTCATTGCGTGCAAGGATTCAGGGAACTCTAACCGCAAGTAACAACAGAATTCCTTTGCATGCCAGGCCTGAAGGCCCTCAGAGTTGCTGAAATGAAACCCTATAGGGTAAAATGTTAATTGTTAACTGATGTTGACTTTAATCTCTTGTTCTCACTTAGTTGGGAGTTTATCTCCTTAAAGTTAGAAAAATGTTGTTCAAACACTTGTTTAAAATATTGTGTTTTATTGTTATTCTTTTCTGTCTCTTCTCTCCTTTCCTTTTCTCCCCTTCTTCTCCTTCTTTATCTCTCCTATCTAAATATGTATCGCCAAATGTACTCATATCAAAACGTAAGGTATGTTGTTGCTCACTAGCTTCATTGACATTTATATTCCAAGATGGTTAGTTGCACACCACAAAACCTAAACATCTTCACGCAAAACATCAAAGGGCTCAATTGTCCTAACAAAAGAAGAATGGCCATCCTAGATCTCCAAAAAAAGGGAGAACACATCCTAATGTTCCAAGAAACCCATTTTAAAGGGAAGAATATCCCCAAATATTTCTCCACGCATTACCCCATACACTTTCACAGCGCCAACCCACATAAAAAAATCAATGGGGGATATGGAGGCGGAGCTAGCCATGAACTGACATGGATGTTTCCTGCTGAAGCTCCACATTTGACCTGGCATTGAGGGAGATTATCACTGGTCCAGACATGTTTGGACTGACAGAACCAAGTGAGAAGTAAGGGGAAAGAATGGGGAACAAGATTGCATATTTTTTATGCAGAAAGGAGCTGTTTTGACTGAGTTAGAGCCTTCTATCATGATGCGCCCCTGCTGTTTTGCCTGTAAACCCCATACCAGCTATTCTTAACATCACAACTAACTGGACTATCTAATGATCAGAACAGCCATCAGAGGGGCAGAAGAGCCAGCAGAGGTCATTTACAGGTAGACAGAGGGCATGAACATATGTTTAAGGGATAAAAAGCTGAAATAAAAGCCTTTTAAAAACGGGCCCCTGCTGAATTGCCAGGGAAACCCTGTAGCTATTAAGGCCCTGTCTAAATTTACAGCCTCAGGCCCTTACAATCCTGTTTAGCTACAGAAGATCAAAGGCTGGTGTATAGAAACCCTAACTGATGTGTTAAAAGGCTTGGTGTTTGCTGCATTTAACAACTTAATAAGCACACTTACTGGGCCCCTGCATGACTGTATCAGAAACCCCAATTGAAGCACAGCACAGATAATCTCAGCAACAGGAGGAATCTGCTTATAAACACAGAGACTGTCATTTGATAGGGGATTATTACCTGAATCGTTTTTTTTTGTGTGTTTTTTTTTTCATTCATCTCATTGCAATTTAAAGTCTGCAACATCATACTATATATATGCCCTGACTGAACTCCACACCTCTCTCTATAACCTGGTATAGCTACTGTTTATCTGCATCACACTATGGCATCCAGGAGAGTCCCCAGGATGGACAAGGGTACAAAGCCACATGCTACTTCTAGTTCAAAGATGAACACATTCTTTAAAGCCATACACTCTCCAACTGTGGAGGAAGATGATATTTCACAAATGTCTCAAGAAGAGCAACAAGATCCAATTCCTCCTGACAAGAGAATCACCTATAACTAAAGCAGACCTTAAGGATCTCCCGACCAAAGCAGACCTCTCCTCTTTATTTCAAAAGGTCAGTAAGATGCTGAAAGAGGGTTTAACAGAAATAAAGAAAGAAGTTGCGAATCTGGGAGGCAGAGTGGCCTATTTGGAAGAATTAGAGGAAGAAACTACATCCAACATGGACCTAATCAACAGGAAAATGGAGACCCAGGAATCACAAATTGAAAATCTCCAATCAAAGCTAGAAGACCTCGACAACAGGGGTAGGAGACAAAATCTACGCATTCGGGGTGTCTCTGAAAAAATCACGAGCGACACTCTCCCCTCACATCTACAAAACATCTTCAAACAACTATTGAATAATCAGCAGCTACCTGATGTAGCGATTGACAGGGCGCACAGAGCTTTAAGACCCAAGCCACGGGATGGAGAGCCTCCAAGGGATATAATCCTGAGGTTTCACAGATACACCGATAAAGAAGCAATATTAAATGCTACAAGAAAACAACAATCCTTCACTTTGGATGGTGACACGCTTCAATTTTACGCAGACCTCAGCCCTATCACCTTACAAAACCGCAAAGAAATAAGATTCCTCACGCTTCATCTGAGAGATCACGATCTACCCTACAGATGGGGATTCCTCTTCAGTTTGAGAGTACTGAAGAACAACAAACTTGCAACATAGAGGACACTAGAAGATCTGGACCACTTTTGCCAAACACTGGGCATACCAAAACCTACCCTCCCTTCATTAGAACCTTCGGATATCTCTGACTCACAAAGAAATTTAGCACCGCCAAAACCTCAATGGACGAAAGTTGCAAAGAAAAGATCTAGAGATGACGCATCAAAACATCGGAAAGGGCCAGCAGATCTAGACCCGAGTTGAGGGATCTTTAGACAATCTATACAGTTCCTCTGGCAGTGAAGGCCTGGCCGGCCGATAAAGATACTTGAGACATTCCTGAGATTAGCCTTAAGCATGATTATTATCATGGTCTTACTTTGGTGCTATGTTTCATTTGCTCCTGAGATAGATGTTTATGCTATGGTCTTCTCTCTCCCCTTTTCTCCCCTTTAACACTGTTTCTCTCCTTCACAGGTGCCTTTCAACCTCGTTCGGTTGAACTAATTCCCCTATGAACCCCAATATTACTTGGGAAGGTTTTACAGGGAATTTTTGTTATGAAATGTTTTTTGTTTTCAGGTTTCTTGTTTGGTTGTATTGTTTATTGTTTTGTTGTTTATGCCGAAATAATGATACTTTTGTATTGCTTACTTCTGATCCAGAACTAAGAGATGTTTTTGTATACACGTATAAGACAGTTACTTCCATCCACTATCTAACCACAGGCAGGGGTGGGCCGGACCAACACTTCAATGGTGCCGTTTTCTTTGACACTGCGATGGCTGAGTATAGACACTACATGACTGGATAACTCCTCCGACGTAAGGTAATGAGCTTTATCCCACAACACCGACACAGGTACACAAATTAAGGAAATTAAACTAATCTCTCAAAACTGTAAGGGTCTAAATTCCCCAACTAAAAGATCCATAGCGCTTAATTGGGGGAGAAAAGAAAAAGCTAACATTATTTTTGTTCAAGAAACCCATTTTGTCACCAACAAAGAACCTACATTCAAATCTAGAGACTTCCCCACTTCGTACCTTCACTCTAACACAGAGAAAAAGAATGGGGTGGGAATATTATTCAAAAAAATACACACTTCCAGCTGTTGGAGAAATTGGTGGATAGGGAAGGTCGCTATATAATACTAGTGGGTATGTTGTTTAACAGACCAATTACCCTGGCTAACGTACACGCACCCAACACAGGACAAGCTCACTTTTTGACGACAGTCAGTAACAAACTCCTAGAGATCCAAAAAGGCACACTCCTGTTAGGGGGAGATCTAAATGTAGCATTGTTCCCAACTTTAGATTGTTCACAAGGCCGCAGTATCACTACGTCTAAAACTAGAAATCTAATTCTTAACACATTAAGGGGCCTCACCCTTTTGGACACCTGGCGCACACTTCACCCCACCGCACGCAACTATTCATTTTATTCTAATCCAGCCAAATCATACTCACGCATAGACTATTGGTTTATTAACCATAGTAATATGCCATTAGTTACAGACGCTGATATTTCTCCAATAACATGGTCTGACCACTCCTCAATATCGTTGACTCTGACCTGGCCCTCGGTACCAATACACCCATTTCACTGGAGACTGGATGAGGCTATGCTACATGACCCACTAGTCGTACAACAAACCCAGCAAGCTTTGACAGAGTACTTTCAGCTAAACTGCAACTCCACGACGTACACTCCAATGACTTGGTTCGCACATAAGGCTGTTCTCAGGGGGTCGTTGATGAAACAGAAAGCTATTAAAAAGCATTCTTCACTAGCACAGTACAAAACGCTACTACAGAAAGTACAAACTGACGAAAATTCACATAAAAGTAATCCCCAGAGACAGGATCTTTTGCAGGCGCTAGCCACATCACGATCCCAGCTTAAAAACGAATTATATAAGGAGGCATGCGTAAAGGCTTTATATCTTAGGAAGATATACTTCCATGGAGGTAACAAATCTGGTACCCTGCTCGCTAGGGCCATAAAGCGCAAAACATTACACAACTACATTCTCAATATAACAGCAGACAACGGCACGGAAACGTCGGACTCAAATCTGATAGCTAAATCATTCATGACCTACTATGGGAATCTTTACAATCTCCCCTGTAATGAGCGGGTAACGCAAGCAGAATTTTTAGACACATATTCAAAGTGCAGATTTGAGTAAGATTCAAAGAGAGGACAAAGAGAGCTTAGACGAACCGATCAAACTACATGAAATACTGAAAGTTATTAATGACCTTCCATCACATAAAAGTCCTGGACCAGACGGGTTTTCAAACAAATATTACAAAACATATAAGGATATCTTAGCGCCACATCTATTAGAGTTATATAGGTATATAGATAAGGAAGGACATCTCCCCCCAGAATACTTAGAAGCCTAGATTTCAGTTATTCCCAAACCAGGTAAAACCCCCCACACATCCCGGTAATTACAGGCCCATCTCTTTATTGAACACTGATTTAAAAATCTTTACAAAAATACTGGCTAATAGGTTGAACCGAATACTCTCACAGATTATCCACTCTGATCAGGCTGGCTTTGTGCCTGGTCGAGAGGCCAGGGATAACACCATCAGATCACTTCAATTAATAGATCACGCTAAACATACAAACACGGATATGGTGGTTATTTCCACAGACGCTGAGAAAGCGTTTGGTCGCCTAAACTGGGATTTTTTATTTGCTACACTTAGGGAGGTGGGTCTGGGGGAGGGTATGCTTCGTAGAATTCAGAGCCTTTATCATGCACCATCAGCAAGGGTTAGAGTAAATAATATGATGTCCGATCCCTTCATTATCCACAATGGCACAAGGCAGGGTTGTCCGCTTTCCCCTATCTTATTCATAATCAGCATGGAAGTCTTAGCACAGAAAATAAGAAATAATCCGCTGGTTTCCGGCATTAAAATAAGCCCTTTAGATTGTAAACTCTCGCTATACGCAGACGATGTCCTGTTCACGTTATCATCACCCCAGACATCTGTCCCTGAAGTCCTGAAAGTTCTCAAACAAATTGGTGACTTTTCCAATTTCAGGATTAATGAACAAAAGTCAGAAATCTTAAATACCTACCACAAGCGATCAAATATTTGGGGATGTATCTTGCTCCAAACATGAAAGCCCTCCTGGAGCTTAACTTCACTAATCTACTTAATACTATATCGACAGATTTAAAGACTTGGAAGGACCGTCCCTTTTCATGGTGGGGTAGACTCCAAATTTTGAAAATGAATGTACTCCCTAGATTGCTGTACGCAATTCAAGCTGTCCCTATCACCCTACCACAAGGCCTCCTTACTCAGATACAACATGTTTTAGATTCCTTCGTTTGGGGTAGCATAAAACCCAGAGTTAAGAAGGCAACTATGTACAGGTCAGCCAGAGAGGGAGGGTTGGGTCTGCCTAAGATAGAAACCTATTATCAGGCCACGGGCTTACAGAGAATCATAGAGTGGCACAGAAATAGGGACTCTAAGGCTTGGATTCCAATAGATTCACATATACTTCACTCCCCCTCTCCGGGGGCTTTATGTTGGATAGCAGGGCAGAATCGACCCCCATGGTTGAAGGCATACCCGCTTTTACACCATGTGTTCGAATTATGGGACACTTTGATAAAGAGATTCCCAGGAATATCACACTCAGATCACCCATGTCCCCAATTTCCCCGAATGCTGAGCTATTAGGGGGGGGTAATGTTTGACAGGAATAACCTGAATAATTGGGAGATGGGTTACACGGTTCCCCTATTTAATTTACTCAGTGAGGGCAAACTAAAAAACAGGTTAGACCTTACAGACATCCTAGGTGGAGTTTTTGTTAGGTGACTAAAATATAACCAAGTTCACCATTTTCTCCATACCCACCCTCTCAAACAGTCACTTACAAGAAATCTCACACCCTTCGAACAGACATGCGCTATGACAAGTTCAGCACATCACACCTTATCATGGGCTAAGAGACTCCTAGTTAATGCACAGAGCTCGAAACTTCCTGATTATATAGAAAGCTGGCATAGGGAATTGAATAAGACTATCACAGAAGCAGAGTGGGTTAAAATTTTTAATAATACAAGAAAATCTTCATCCTCAGCTAGATTTTTAGAGACAAATTACAAACTCCTGACTAGGTGGTACTTGACACCTACCAGACTTAAATGCATTTTCCCTGCCTCGTCGGACCTTTGTTGGAGGGGTTGTGGGGAAAGGGGGACGATGACACACATATGGTGGGCATGTCCTAAATTGTCACCTTTTTGGGAGGGCATACAGAATATCCTACAAGTCATAATGGGGCGGGGGGATTCCTATCAGCTAGACCCGACAACGGCCCTACTGAACCTGTTACCTAAATGTAAATGTAAATTAAGAACACAACTAATTCAGTTGGCATTGAATTCTGCTAGATCCTTAGTCGCTAGGCTCTGGAAATCTCAAATCTGCCCAACCCTAAAGGACTGGCACTCTCACATGACAGATACCTTGAGAATGGAAGAATACGGTTTCTTTAAATCGAATAGGTTAGGATTCTTCCATGATTTAAAATTCATCTGGGATGAAATCCAAAATAATCTGAGGATAGAAGGGGGGAGCTTTACACAAGTTACAGGAGTGACCTAGGAGGAATGACAGGCCTAGTGTTATCTTAGAGAGGTATGGCTGACGTGGTCCCACCCCTGCCTGATACTCTAATAATGACCTCTTTAGCTTAGCACTTCTGTCAAAGGTTGATAGTTAAATACAAAGTCGAGGGATACCACTAGATGTGTAGAATATATACAAAGTGATCTTAAATTAAGAAATTTTGGCATAGTTTTGTTGTTGTTTGAGTTATGTTTTGTACATTGGTGTCATTGTCAATCACCATGCATTTAAATGGAGTGGGGCTACTGTTTTCAAATGGACTTATCACGGACAGTCTAGCTCTACTATTTCATTTTACTATATGGGAGTTCGTTCTCCTTTCTTTTGGAGACTGATGGTTTATCCCTCTTTTGTTTCTGTTTCTGTCCCCTTCCCTCTTTTGTTTCTGTTTCTGTCCCCTTCACTAAGACGCATATTATATGCGACAAAGAAGGCAGATACTTATGCTTGAAAGGCCTACTCTATGGCAAGCCAGTAACTTTAATAAATGTTTATACCCCAAACTCACATCAAGATAAATTCATAACCTCAGTAGTGGACTTAATACTTAAAGAAGCAAAAGGTTCCCTAATCATGTCAGGAGATCTGAACTTTCCCCTTGACCCCACAGTCGACTGCTCGAATCCAAACACTAGAGCTAAAACCCCAAACCTTCACAATATCTGGCAACAATTCAAACTCCTCGGTCTACATGACACTTGGAGATACTTTAATCCCCAAAAACAAGATTTCACCTTCTTCTCCCATCCTAATCGCATCTATTCTAGGTTGGACTATATTCTAGTGGACCACCTAGTCCTATCCCACACTAGACACTCATATATAAATCATACAACATGATCAGACCATTCCTTAGTAGCATGCACCATAAATTGGCCAACAGCTCCTCTTAGAGCTTATCAGTGGAGATTAGATGACTCACAATTATTAGACCCGGTGCAAAAAGAATTATTCTTAGAACACATAACCTCATATTTCTCCATTAATGAGACCCCGGATGTTAATATAGCTACCCTATGGGAAGCACACAAGAGCACTATAAGAGGCAAATTCATTAAATCTGCTGCCCAAATTAAAAAGAAAAGTCGAGAGGAGATAAACCTTTTAACTATAGAAATTGCTGACTTAGATTTTAAACACAAAACTAACCCCACTGAGAATACTATTCTAGACCAACTTAAATCTAAAAGAGAACAAATAAACTCTTTACTACATATTAAATCACAAAGGCAACTCCTTCATCTACAACAAAACTTCTATAGGGAAGGAAATAAATCAGGGAAGTTACTAGCCAGGGCATTAAAAAAGCAACAACAGAAAACTTATATTCATTCCATAAGGACCTCGGATGGCAAACAATTGGAAGACACTAAATCCATAGCCAGAGAGATAAAGAACTTCTACCACAAACTTTATAATCTTTTCCCACTTAGAAACCCTCAGAATCACGAACTCCACTGTAACCAATACCTAGACAACTTGCTCATCCCCAAACTAAATTCTGACCAATGTGAACACCTAGACCGACCTATTATGTAATCTGAGGTACTAGAGGCAATAAAGCAACGAAAACAAAATAAAGCTCCAGGCCCTGACGGCTTCACGGGCCTTTATTATAAAACCTTCGCTTCTCATCTGGTACCGCACTTGACATCCCTATTTAATTCCATACCAGAACAGTTCCCTTTCCCAGATACTATGATGCAAGTCAACATCTCAGTCATAGCTAAGCCAGGCAAAATCCCAAACACGCTGGCTAATTTTAGGCCAATCTCCTTATTGAACAATGATCTCAAACTCTATGCAAACATTCTAGCTTCCCGCCTTAACCAAATTATACCCTCCATAGTCCACCAAGACCAAGTAAGTTTTGTTCCACATAGAGAAGCAAAAGATAACACGATCAAAGTACTTAATCTACTGGAATATGTCACACAAAACAAGACCCCGACTGTTTTTGTATCTACCGACGCTGAAAAAGCTTTTGACCGACTGGACTGGACATATCTGATCTCGACCTTACAACACTTTCACATTCCAGACTCCTTTATACAAAAAAATCTTGCTTTATATTCAAATCCTACAGCACAGATTAAGATTAATGGAAATCTTTCAGAACCCTTTGAAATTTGGAACGGCTCTAGACAAGGCTGTCCCCTTTCACCGCTCCTCTTTATTTTATCCCTTGAGCCTCTGGCTATCAGAATAAGACTAAATAATCAAATACAAGGAATAACTATTGCGAACCAAATGCATAAATTGGCCATATTCGCAGACAACATTCTCCTGACACTTGCAAACCCTACATTATCATTACAACAGGTAATCACCGAATTAACACAATTTGGGACAATATCAAACTTCCTAGTAAACATGACTAAATCGGAATACCTACCCATAAATCTATCACCCCACACCCTTACTATCCTAAAGTCAACCTGCCCCCTCAAGCAACAATCCAAATATCTGAAATACCTTGGCATCCACATTACCTCAGATAAGACAGATTTACGCAAATATAACTATGGTAGTCTAATCACAGAGCTTCAGACTCTAACATCCCACTGGCTCCCAAAAAACATATTGTTGTTAGGTAGAATACAAGCAACAAAAATGACTCTACTTCCAAAGGTTCTATACATTCTCCAGACTGTCCCTATTACAGGCATACAAAAAGACTTAGAAACAATGCAAAAGATCATAAACAAATACATTTGGAGATGTAGACCACCGTGGATTAATAAAAATACACTCTTCAAACCCCCAGCCGAGGGAGGCCTAGGAGTCCCCCACCTTCACTCCTATAAACTCGCCATATCTCTGCAGAGAATATATGAATGGTACAAATTTGACACATCCAATCATAAAAGCTGGGTCCAAATTGTAACTGACCTAGCCATTACACATGACCTGACTAAGCCGAGCTGGAACCCTGCATACTTTAACAGACATTCCATTTCATCATCTTCAATTTCCAATGAGACTTGGTCAGATTGGAAACAGATTTGTAAAGCTCCAAACAAAATCTCCTCCAGATACTCACCCCTTACCGCATTATTGAACAACCCGAAATTTAAACCTGGTAAAACCCTAGAAAATAGCTCCCTCATGGACCCCCTAGAACTCCTCCCCATATATCTTCTAACAGACGACGCTAAAAATATCAAAGACAAATCCCAACTTGACCTAATAGAGCACCCTTTTCTCTCATCTTGGTTCCGCATACACCAAATGAGACACTATATAATGTCACATAAATTTAGAAATGAACTAACACGCCCACTCACGGTATTTGAACTGTTATGCATATCTAAAGAGGAAACAAAGGGAGTAATTTCCAAGCTATATAAGTTCACTTTATCGCACACTTTTCCGGAATTCCCCTCCTACACTAGAAGATGGGATAGCGAGTTACACCTAAACACATCAGCAAAGACATGGCTACACAGATTCTCTAACCTCTTACATTCAGGACATTTGGCTCATGCAAAAGAAACTAACATTAAACTAATGATGAAGTGGTATCTAACGCCAGCTAGAATTAAGTATATATATAAACAAACTTCAGGTTCATGCTGGAGGGGTTGCTCCAAGGAAGGTCACTTATCCCACATCTGGTGGGAATGCGACCATATTAAACCATATTGGTCTACTATCTTCACAAATATTAATAAAATCTTAAATACTCAAATATCACCTAACCCAGAACCAGTGGAGGCTCCTCCATTTGTGCACATGAGCACGTGCCCCCCTGTCAGATGCAGAGGAAAAAAATAATTTTGATGAATAAAATATAATTTTTCCAATAGCCCCCTATTAGAAAAATTATATTTTATTTCTAACCCCCCCAAAAAAAATCTGATGCTTTTTTAATTTTGCTGAATAAAATATAATTTTTCCAATAGCCCCCTATTAGAAAAATTATATTTTATTTCTAACCCCCCAAAAAAAAAATCTGATGCTTTTTTTTTATTACAGTAAAAATGTTTTGGTTCCTGGTGTGTCTCTTTAAGGCAATCGCACGTGCGATAGAGCCCTATACCCTGCCTGTCAGTGAAGTCTATTTCACTGCAGGCATGTGGGCCAGGCTTAAACTGCTTGCATTCAGATCCCTGTTCGCACAAGCTGAAGTGTGCGAGTGGGGAGGGACAACTTCAAGGAGCCAAGTTCAGCTGCTCTCTGATTGGCTGCAGGTATCCCTGCATCACCGGCTCCTCCCCCGGATCAAACAGGCGTTCTAGCCAAGTTGCCTGTGTGCCCTCGGATAGGCTGCGCCTGCACGCCACTTTGCCGGGTAGTACCCTATTGTTTGTCTTTTATAGAAGACAAACAATAGGGAAGCTGAAGATTCGCACTGACTTCTCACACACTGCCTGGCCCTTTAAGAGACCTCTGCTGCTGATTGTGGCCAGCAGGGGAAATCCCGGGGTTTAAAGTGAAAGTGAAACTGGAATCTTCTAAGGAAACCATCACAGGCTAACAGGTATGTGGTGGGGGCTCAGACTGGCGGATCTGGGTGCTGGGGGGGGGGAGGAGCAGGAGGTGAATCACATGCAGCAGCCTGGGACATCCCTGCAATCAGTGCAGTATGGATGACTTGTCCTTGCACAGCCTGCAAGTGTATCCGGGGATGGAGGGACGGCTGTGACCCTGCTTAAGGGGTGTTAGAGGCAGCAGGAGGTGGGACAGGTAAGGAGGGTGTGTGTGCAGCATAAAGGCTGACAGTGATGGGTTTGTATCAGGATGCTGTGCTCTGGATATCACAGCATCCTAACTGCATCCTGATGGGAGGGGTGACACCGAGAGATGGAGATAGGTAATAAAGATGATCAGCCCATGGCACAGGGTGGAATCACACTTGCTCTCATTAGTGGTGCTGAGTGAGACACTGGCATCCGTGTCAAATCTATTCTAAGTGTGTGTCTGTCTGTTCAGCCAAGTTTAATGGATTCATGTGGATGATGTGCCAGTGAGAGACAGGCAGGAGCTAATACTGTGATGTGAATGTCAGACAGTAAGTGCTGGAGATGATGTTGCACTACATATGTATGGCAGGGATGTGTTACTGGAGGTGTGTATGTACTAATATATATACTGGGTACAAGAGTCCTGTCACTGGGGCAGTATAAGGACTTTATAAATATAAATAAATATATATATATATATATATATGTCCTTATACTGCCCCAGTAACAGGACTCTTGTACCCAGTATATATATATATATATATATATATATATATATATATATATATATATATATATACATATATAGTAACTGCAGGGTGTATATGGTGCTCTTGTCTTTCAATATACACAGGTTAGTTATGTACATACAACACACAGTAATACACATAACACACTGCCCTCACCTTGTACAAGGATGTGTTAAGGTAACTGGCAGTGTGTGTGTGTATGTATGTGTGTGTATGTATATATATATATATATATATATATACATAAACACACAACAAAATGGGCGGAGCCATCTGAGGGGCGGGGCTAGTGCTCCCCCATCTTCAAAAGTCACCAGCTGCCACTGCCCAGAAATAATAATGCTAAGCCAACCTCCGACAATCACATGTAAAAAAAGAAAACACTTATTCCACATCATGCTAAATGCAGCCAATCAGATATTACCGAGAAAATGGAAATCAACGATAGTGCCTACCATCTCAGAATGGATAGACGTAGTTAACAAAAACCTATTACTAGAGAGGTTATACTATCTAAAACTAGGCCAACTATCACTATACTTGGACATGGTGTTTCTGTGGGAATCTTTCAAATATAACAAACAGAGCATATAACATACTACTGAGACAACAAAAAATAACGAAAGAGATATAGAACCATACCACTCATAACGGTTTCCTTACCCCCTTTTCTTTTCCTTCTATTTCCTTTCCCTAGTCTTAATAAATCTCCTTTTATAAGGCAAATTACAAAATACCATTGATTTGATGAACCATATCATGTCTACAATATAAACTTAATGAGAAATAGACACCTGATGTCCTCCGTTTGTTAAAAATTGGCAAAGCTCTTATGTTTCACATTTTAATTTAGAGACTTTGAGCCTCCCAAAGATACAGCGATTTTGTGAAGAGACTTTAAGCCTGAGGCATCACGGAAAAGACTCTGGATCATTGTTTTATGTAATATGGTATTGTAAAACTTATCTTTTCTTTTCCTATCTAGGAAAATAGATCTGTTATTTTGCCTTGTTGTTATTGTATTTCAACAAAATTTCAATAAAAATAATATACAAAAAAAAAAAAATACTTCATGCTGAAAGCTCCTTTATACATGTAAAAATGAGCACTGAGCTGCTCAGGCAGACCACGGCAGAACGTTATTTTCTGTGAGGTGACGTTTCCACCACTTAGCCAATAGCCGTGTGGGCTATCCGGCTTGGCACCCGTTGGAATGCATGGCTATTGGCTAAGAGGGGGAAATGTCACCTCACAAAAAATAGCCTTCTGCCTTGGGCTGCCTGAGCAGCTCAGTGCGGCGAACGCTTCAAAACAACTAAAGGAACGTTTAGTATGAAGTATTTTATACTTTATGACTGAAAGTCCCCTTTATTTGTTCCAATTGTAAATCCTTGCATTTCACAAACGCTAGGATTTTTACCATCACTTTAAAGGGATACTAAACCCATTTTTTTTCTTTCATGATTCAGATAATGCATGAGATTTTAAGCACCTTTCTAATTTACTCCTACTATCAATTTTTCTTTGTTCTGATGCTATCTTAATTTGAAAAAGCAGTACTGTAAGCTTTAGAGCCGGACCATTTTTTGTTCAGCACCTGGGTAGCAGTTGCTGATTTGTGGCTAAATGTAGCAAACCAATCAGCAAGCTCTACCAAGGTGCTGAACTAAAAATGGGCCAGCTCCTAACCTTTTATTACTGCTTTTTCAAATCAAGATAACATGAGAACAAAGAAAAATTGATAATAGGAATCATGAAAGAAAAGATGTGGGGTTAGTATCCCTTTAAATAAAGTTTTTTTATGTTATGGAATTCTCACAGACATAACTCAAGTTAAAGGGACATTCCAGCCAAAATTGGAATCCTTATGGATTCATTCCAGTTTTCAATACAAGCAATTTTGCAATATACATATATTAGCACAAATGCTTCTACTAAAAGCTATAGCTGTTTCAAATGTGTATTTAATTATGCAGCGTGCACCAGCATTTTAAACACAGCACTTGCTCTGAGAGCCTAAGGTGCTTGTACCATCTGGTAATGACTCAATATGCTAATTGCTGACATGATACGAGCCCCACTGGTGCTCTGAGCAGCTGCATTATTTAAATTGCTGGTGCACTGAGAATACCTATTTATGCATCACATGCACGTGCAGAGAAAAATGTTAACAATAAACCAGTGATAACTTTTATTAGAAGCATTTTTGCCAGTACATGTATATTGCAAATATGTTTCTATTAAAATATGTAATTAATCTATGTGCATTTAAATTTTGACCAGAATGTTCCTTTAAGTTAAAACATTTTGACAGATGTTCTCCTAATGGATTTTTAATACCTTTGGTAGGAAGGTAAGCTAGACAGTAAAGATAGAATGGTTAGATTTAGGTATTTCTGTCTATGCATAAGTTGTTCATTTGTTTCTTTTTACTTTATCCTTGATTCTGATTTTTTATTTTTTTATTAAAAAAACATGAAACCAAAAATGTTTCTTTCATGATTAAGATCGAGAATACAATTTTAAACAACATTCCAATTTACTTTGATTATCTAATTTACTTCATTCTTTAGATTTCCTTTGTTGAAGAAATAGCAATGCACATAGGTGAGCCAATCACACGAGGCATCTATGTGCAGCCACCAATCAGCAGCTACTGAGCCTTTTTTAGATATGCTTTTCAACAAAGGGTATTAAGAGAATTAAACAAATTTGATAATAGAAGTCAATTGGAAAGTTGTTTAAAATTGCATGCTCCTTCTGAATAATGAAAGAAAAAAATGGGGTTTCATGTTCCTTTAATGTAACAGAAATTACAAATTTTATTCATACCTGTAACACCACAAAAATGCAACTGAAATATGATAAAAGTGAGCATATGTTGATTTATAGTGATGATGATAATGCTTGCACATAGATCAATTATTCAGAAGCCTCAAGGGCTGCCTAAAAAGCTATGGTTAATAAACACACAAATAACAATATATTTGCTAAAAATAAATAAATATAAATATATTTAGTTATATTTATCATATACAAATATAATACCATACAGTCAAAGATCCTATCAACAATATAAGTAGAATGATACCTTTCATGAAGAACTCAAAGCTCTGAGGCAGCATTTGCTAGAACTGTAATCACAGTGTCCCTACTCTAGATAAGGGGTCTTCAAAAAATGTTTTCCCAAAACCCAGTGCAATGGTACCACATACCTTCCCAACACTATTTTTATTCTTGATCTGAAACTTCTGAAGTAATATAAAACAAGATAGATGTAATTTTTAGTGAAGTGACTAAAATGTGTGCATACTTTATTTCTGACTGTAGTCAAACTTTAAAGTGCTATAAAAGATAACACCACACACAACACCCACACACACTCTAATAAAACACACACACAGCACCTTCTCATATAACACACACACCACACTTTCATACAACACACACACTCTAATCAAACACACACACACCACACTCTCATATTACACACACATCAGACACACTCTCATATAACACACACACCACACACACTCTTCTACAACACACAACACAATACTCTCATACAACACACACACCAGACACACTCTCATATGAAACACACATCACACACACTCTCCTTTAACATAAACACAAGTCACGACCCAGTAAATGTGGTGTTGCGACCTAATAATGTGTCCCAACCCTTGGTTTGAAGCGCTGTCCTCTAGATAGTAAATCTAAAACTTTTCATACAAAGACATTTTGCATTTGTCAGTGGAATCTAACAACAAATAATGTTTCCAAATAAAAATGCATCAGATTGTATGAAAGACTAAGATCTTTTTAGAAATCAGTATGATGTTCCTTTATACTCTATAACTTGTTTAGAACATCTTACTTTAGTACAACATCTATTGCTACAGTGAGTTTTCTGCCATTCCTAGTAAACACACATCTTAACCAATATCTAACACATACAAAAGAGAAATATATGCCACTTTGATGTATCCTATCATACAGAAAGAGAGACAGAGATTTATAGATAGATGATAGATAGAGAGACAGATATAGAAAGATAGACAGACAGACAGCTGCTGGAAAAATACAATTCAACACCTGCAAATATTTACTAGTATGGGACTAATCATGGAGACCTGGAAATTCTCAGCTATGTATTAAAGTACTGAAGTAGGTAGTAATACCTGGGCAAGGACAAAGAGACACATTTAATAAGTACCTCTATCTATCAGCTATCTATCTCTCGTCTAATGAACATATGAAAGAGGTATAGACACACCTTTTATAATTTCTTCATGGGCCTTTTCTCCATCATCAGCTATTCATGAGAGTGTTGTGTTGCTCCTTTCAAAATGCTGGCGCTGTAAGTTTAGGAAACACACTGAGAGCTGAGTGAAAATGGAAATCCTATTCCTTAAGGTACTGGAAGGAAATTTCTTTCAGAGAATGGGAAATACAGTAACAAGAAGTCGTACCTTGAAATATTAGGGTAAGGACACTCTAGGGAAAAATACGGAAGTTTTCCTTTATGGAAAGGGTATTGTATTCATAGAATTGTGCCCTCAGAGAGGTGGCACAAAATGACTTATAAAGTTAAAAGACCTTAAAATAGCAACAATGTATAAATGGCAATCTCTTTCTATTGAGTGTACTATAACTGGGGTCAATTTGTCCTGTTGTCAATATCTTGCTGTTTGTTTAGGCCTAATTTTTCCAAAACAACAAAATAGTTTAATAGTATAAAAATAATTTGTATGATTTAAAATAAAGACAACAGCTCATTACCTTTAACCATCATTGTCTAAAATTCCACTGACATACTTCTTAAAATTCACAGTTCCATTACATTTACTGTTATATAACGCTCCAGACTGGTTTCTCCACCAGTTGGGCAAGTGCCCAAACATACTCTCGTATACGTTTGTTTGACGTAGTTAAAGTTCTTTTTTTTTTATGGACCCGATTCACAAAAGTTTGCTCCTCCTGTTAATTTTGTTAGTCTATCTATCTCTCACACTATCTCTCACACTATCTATATGTCATCTATCTATCTATCTATCTATCTATCTATCTTTTTATTTATATACGCATATATGATGTGTGTATATTTATTTATATTTAAAACAATTCCATTTAAATAAATGTGATTGGTTATCTCAATGTAAAGAGGAATAATTATAGTAAATATGCACTCTATGTATTATGGTTGTTAACTGTTGTAACAGGTAAAAGAAAATATCAGATCTTATATTAAAGAGACAGTAAAGTCAAAATTAAAATTTCATGATTCAGACAGCATGCAAATAATAATAACAAAAAAACATTTACCCCTGTTATCTATTTAATGTTGTTCTCTTGTTATCCTTTGTTGAAGATCATACATAGGTAGGTTTTATTTAATTTTGAGTGACTAGGGCAGCACAAAACCTAAATACGCCACTGTGTGGAAGCAATAAAGAAGTTTTATTATTTTTGATACTAGGCTGTAAAAACAGTAACTGAAGGATAACTGCACTTACTCAGGTGAGTGTAAGATAATTTAAAGGGACATGATACCCAAATGTTGAAGCACTTGAAAGTGATGCAGCATATCTATACAGAGCTGACTGGAACATATCACCTGAACATCTCTATTTAAAAAAAGAAGATATTTTACCTCAAAATTTCATCAGTACCACATCCTATTGTAAAGGGACTTTAAGCAGCTAATCAGGATGACTTAAACACATAGGTAAATGAACTAGTGGAGACCACAGATAAAACTTAACATTTAATCAAAATTGTTAAAATGGCATATTCTGAGTCTCCTGCAAAGAACTAAATAATCTTATATTTATCCTAAAGATAGCTCAGCATCCTAACATCCTTAACAAGACTATTGGATGTCCATATATATGCTGCACAGCTTGTTATAACTATTTCAGAAATATTGATCATATAACTTTCATCCGAACTGATAAGACTTTGGGTGGAGGCCTAGCACGAATACCACCTCCCTCCCCCCAATCACGGGGTTAAACACTAAGATGACTACTAATGACAAGGAGGATCTCACTGCAGCAATATGCAACCTTCTTGCTGTTGTGGAATGGAAAATGCTACGCAACCACCATAATCTTGTGCTGTTAATTCATAGAGAAGAGATGGAAGATACCTCTCTGATCGCTGAAGGGACAGGTACTAACACGATCGCCAGTACCCAGACTCCGGAAAACTTACCTAGAATGGCCCACCTGCTAACGGAGACCCGGTCACTCAGTTGAAGCACACATAGCTCTGATCAGATACAGCGATCACATCTTAGGAGGTAGTAGACCTTTGGCGGTTCTCTTGGGTGGTGCGTCCGGCTTCTCGGGGAGCTGTTATAATGGCCTAACATCAGACATCGCGACATCAGCTCCTGACTCAGAATTATTGGAAGATACAAGTATAACTTCACTATGATTCCTACCTAAAGTCCCTTACCGGAGCTGACGACTCATTTAAGATCTGCAACACACTGGAACTCTCCTAGACCGATCGCACTGACACCCATACAATGGACAGTTAAATGGCTGATTCAGGTGTACTCACAGAGTATCTGGGCTCCATGTGGAATAGGCTGAAAAGATCTTCTATTATCCCCTCAGGACAGTTGAAAAACTATCTTTTTTATTTTATGTCACTAAACCCTGTATTTGAGGTACGCCAAGTATTGTTTAAGATGTTGAATCTATACGCATGGCAAGTAATATATGGATCATTCCCAATGATGAATATATTGAAATGTCTGATATAAAGCTTAATCCTGTTTCTATAATCCCTGTACAAAAATTTACATCTAGGAATAAATAAGGGGTACCTTACAGAGATCTACAACAACATAGCATAGTCAGCTTATTCAGATCACTATTAACATCTGCTCCCTGATTCACTCTATGCAGTTCTGGCACATCTCTCCTGATTGTATACCTTAGTTCTCATGTAATGACTAAGTAGAGAACTCGTTAAAACAAACTTGTCATGACTAGAATTTTGATTTACTGTACAAATAACCTGATCTGACACATTAATTTAGATCACTCCTGATATACTTAGCATACAACTTGTTAGCTATAATTTGACGTCACTGTGTAGGTATACACATTTACAAGTTGTATTATTTTGCTAGTAATGCAGCATTCCTAAAAACAGGAGACTCATTCCCAGACCAGACAGCATGTGATATGTATTAGTTCTGCACTCCCTATGCAGGTAAACCTACCCTCATTTAACCCCATTTAGGGAGATTACCCCTATTAGAGGATTAGAGGCCACATCTATGTCTGTTTAAGAATTTCTCCATGAAGGGGCACTAAACCTGACTATACTCCAATAAGATATTTGATATTACCCAGATCAGCATGTAAGAAGGTCCTATTGTTTGAGCTGGTATAAGACAAAGTGAACCTTTTCGAACCAGATGCTAATTTTAACTATACCATATCTCATTAAGCAATGGTTACCCGCTGACAAATAGTTTAAGTAAGTAGTTAGATAAATATTCTATATTTTATACTTTTTCACTAGCTACTTGATGTTTATATACAACACAATCGGCTAGATTTAGAGTTTTGCGGCCAAAATGGTGCGTTAGCTACGCGTGTTTCCCCCCCCCCGCACCTTTTAAATAACGCTGGTATTTAGAGTTCTCTGAAGGGCTGCGTTAGGCTCCAAAAAGGGAGCGTAGAGGCATATTTACCGCCACTTCAACTCTCAATACCAGCGTTGCTTACGGTAGCGGCTAGCTGGAAAAATGTGCTCGTGCACGATTCCCCCATAGGAAACAATGGGGCGGTTTGGGATGAAAAAAAACTAACACCTGCAAAAAAGCAGCGTTAAGCTCCCAACGCAGCCCCATTGTTTCCTATGGGGAAACACTTTCTAAGCCTGCACCTAACACCCTAACATGAACCCCGAGTCTAAACACCCCTAACCTTACACTTATTAACCCCTAATCTGCCGCCCCCGCTATCGCTGACACCTGCATTATACTATTAACCCCTAATCTGCCGCTCCGGACACCGCCGCAACCTACATTATACCTATGTACCGCTAATCTGCTGCCCACAACACCGCCGACCCCTATAGTATATTTATTAACCCCTAATCTGCCCCCTCAACGTCGCCGCTACCTTACATACACTTATTAACCCCTAATCTGCCGACCGGACCTCGCCACCACTATAATAAATGTATTAACCCCTAAACCGCCACACTCCCGCCTCGCAAACCCTATAATAAATAGTATTAACCCCTAATCTGCTCTCCCTAACATCACCAACACCTAACTTCAAGTATTAACCCCTAATCTGCCGACCGGACCTCGCCGCTACTCTAATAAATGTATTAACCCCTAAAGCTAAGTCTAACCCTAACACCCCCCTAAATTAAATATAATTTTAATCTAACAAAATAAATTAAATATTATTAACTAAAGTCTTCCTATTTAAAGCTAAATACTTACCTGTAAAATAAACCCTAATATAGCTACAATATAGCGAATAATTATATTGTAGCTATTTTAGGATTTATATTTATTTTACAGGCAACTTTGTATTTATTTTAACTAGGTACAATAGCTATTAAATAGTTATTAACTATTTAATAGCTACCTAGTTAAAATAATTACAAAATTACCTGTAAAATAAATCCTAACCTAAGTTACAATTAACCCTAACACTACACTATCAATAAATAAATTAAATCAATTAACTACAAGTACCTACAATTAAATAAACTAAACTAAATTACAAAAAACCCCACTAAATTACAAAAAATAAAAAAAGATTACAAGAATGTTAAGCTAATTACACCTACTATATTAAAAAAAACTTTTTTTAAACTATTAATTAACCTACCCTAACTATTATACTACAATTAAATTAAACTAGCAAATAAATAAACTAAATTACATATTAAAAACCCTAACCCTACTCAAATTATTTAAATTTACTATTAAACCTTATTAAAAATTACTAAATTACCAAAAAAATAAACGCCAATAGGATTTTAGCAAAAATTGTTTTTATGTTGATGTGTTTTCAATGATTTGTTATTCCAGCTGTGTAGCATAAAAAAGTAGTAGAAATTGTATTTTCAGGTTTATTTGTATGTATGAAGTAGTTGCTTTTGTGCTTTTATATCACAGCCTATTACAAGGGGTAAAGGAGATATTTGTAAACAATTGAGGGCGCTCCATAGGGCAAGGTGGATCGCTGGGAGCAATTTAAGGGGGACGTTTTTTTGGTGAACTGTCTTTCTGGACTATTGGTGTGGATTGTTATTGTTATTGTTATTCTTTTTGTAGTATACAAGTGTTGTGTTTGGTCCGAGATCTGCAAAGTGTTGAATGCCAAATTGTATATAGAGATTGATTCAAGATGGTTGTGCATTTGTTGGAATCATGGTTATGTAAAAGTAAAGCATAAGCTTTTCACAAATTATTTGTGCCAAACATGATTTATTTAGCAGTGGGTTTGCACTGTGCATGCAAGCAGGGGCTATATAGAACAGTGGCTGTGCCATTATTATCTGACCTTTTACAGAGTATAATATTGTGTGTTCCTTTGTAAATTTATGGTAAGGGATTTTATTTGTAAATGTGCAACTAGAGTTTATTGATCTTCTGAAGTGATTGCATTATTAGCGTGATCTCATAGTATTGTGCATTGTAGAATTTACAAAACCAGTGCATAGAAGGTTGTTATAGGATTTTAATTATTTGTAGTGTTTTGCTAGAATGTAGTATTTTTCAGTTCTGTATTTCAGTGAAATGTAAGTATATGTGTTGTATTTCAAGTTGATTGTGGTTGTTTGTTAACAGTTTGTGCTGGCTGTTCATGTCTTTTTTTGTGTAATGGACAGTTGGCTTTAAGTGTTTTCTAAGAGAATGTTATGTTTTTATTTTTAATAAATGTGTGTGGAAGGGTGCTGTATGAATGGAATATTGAGTGTTGGGGTGTATTTGATATTGCCTGATTTTGAGAGTGGTGTACTGCTTCTTTTGAGAGTGCATGGATTGTCTTTTAGTTTGCTGTTATATTGTGTTTTAGTGACACATAGGGTGCTTCATGCGAACAAAGGGAGGAGTATTGATGAGTATCTTTATGTGATTTGGGTGATTGTTTTTTAAGTCAAAAAATGAACCTACAATGTTTTTTTTTTTTATTAACACAATATTTGCATTTGCAGGATGAGATCATGAAGCTGTATCCAGAAAGAAAAAACTAACTAAATTACTTTTGAGTTTTTCATATTTAGGTAAATCTGTACAGATAAAATTCCATAGTGCACTCTACAAAAGATTGAAGATTGAATTCAAGTAAACCTTTTAAATAAAGAGATGCCTGGTGCCTAGGTAGAGGAAAGAAAAAAGAAGATAAAAGACCTTTTGTCAAGTTTGTTTTAACCATTATACTGCAGTAAAAGTTGCTGAACTATCTCTTGGATCCATTCTTTGCTTTGCATGCTGGTATCAGCCCCTGAACTGGACTCTGGGTAATCTATGACTGTTTCCTATGATGTGTGTCTTCAGAACATAAAGACTATCCTTCTCTTGACTGTGCCTTGCCTGTTGGAATTGAGGACCTGTTACGCTGTTACAGAGTCATCCACAGCTAAATTAGGGGAGTATTGTTTTAACTTGTTTACTTATATTGCTTGTTTTGTATTCTATTGTAATGGTGTTATTTTTATTGAACATATTAGTCATAAGAAGTCATATAGCCTTGTCTGCAGAAAAGTAGGCCTTAATTGTATTAGTACACATTATAGTTTATGTACTTAAACAAAGTAACCCTCTAGATAAGTGTAACTCTTAACCTTGAAGTATTGTAACCTATTGAATGGCCCACTGAGTATAGAGAATATGTTTGCACCTTTGTAGTTTAAAAGAAAATGCTGCAATATCTCAGAATATTCTAGACCCTTCACCATTGTAGAACACAGAAGCTTATATTGCCCTTAATATTTGAGCGAAGAAGGGATATATGTGTCTTGCGGTGGAAAAAAGGTATGAGAATATGACGTTTTTGTAGGAATCTCCCATTGTAATCATTCCTTAGTGTATTATCAAACTACTCGAAATAAAGAGAGTGAGAACATGTCTCAGCTAGAAATTTATATCAATTATACAGAGAAATATGAGTTTTGGGAGTAGTATAATTATAATGGTATTGGTGGTATATTTTCTACCTACAATGGCTCTTATTGGATCTATGTTATGAATGCAAATTTATTAAATTTATTTTTTCCCTTTATTAACTGGTATGGTATCTGTAATTTGAATTTTGTAATTCCAGGTGTTTGTCAGCGAAAATAATTATCTTACCATAAAGAAGTGTTTACCTTTCAAGATGTTTTAGTTTTAATAATGTTATGATTATACTCTTTCCTCATACTGGAGTGCGAGAGAATTTAGGTTGCATAAAATAGGTAGTAAATTAGTAGTGTCTATATCAGATGAGACAGCTGACTCTATTAAGATCACATTTGGAGAATTATAAACATTACAGATAGTAACTTTGCAGAATAAAGCAACACTAGGTTATATTTTTAGTAGTTCAAAGAGAAAGTGTGAAGACATTAATTTTAAAGAAAATGTTTTTATTGACTGTTTTACTTTTCATTTTTGTTGCAGAACAAGCCTTAGCACAAGCTACTTAGCATAGCCATACAGCCTCTTGATGAAGTCTAGCAGTTTTTAATTGCTCAGTTTTTATGTTTAAGGTATCATTTACATTGTATAGAGAAGCTGTGAGTTATTCTCTGTAAACGTATAATCAATGTATTTAGTTTGTATTATATATCCTCAATGTTTTCCTGGTTTTAAATGACATAGGATAAGTTAAGCTATTAAAGGAAATGGTGATTCTTACAAAAAGGTGAAAGAAGTTTTGTTGGACATAATTGTGATTGTATCAGGATGTGTGCTCATCTTGTGCTGTTTTGTTTCCTTCTTAGTCTCCTTCTGACTCGAGTGTCTGCTTGCTATGGGGATCCACCTGCTTTCCTTGTCTACCCCATGAACAAACCATCGGACTTCCAGCATCTACCTGCAGATGGACACTTGCGAAGCACCCCTACTTCAAATGAACTTTGGTATTGAAGCAGAGTGTCTGAGGGAGGTGGAGCTCTAAGAGGACAAAGACTGTTCTTAAAGTGATCAGAGGCCACCCAGAGATACTTGTGCTGTTCACATGTCATGCTTCACTGTGTACAGTGTACAGAGCAAGAAACTGTCGGAAATATTGGGGGGTGCTAGCTATGCAGGTTGTGAAATAAAGATGCAGCGTTGTTTGAGGGTATATAGGGGGCTGGTTGGGTCTTTGTGCAGATAGACCAGTAGTTTGGGGATGCTGGGAGGTAGACAGAGAGTATTGGAGAGACCGTACCTGTGTGCAGTGACAAATTGTACCCTATTGGCCTATCTAGTTTTGTTAAAATGTTTTTTATATATTATAGCGGTAAATGTGAATACATTTCTTTACAGTATTCTCACATAGATTGTTGTTAATAGATTTAGTAATTTTCTGTGCCTTTTATATAGTCATTCAATTTTTATTTTATGCTATTCTGGTAGAATAAAAGGGTGGTATGTTAGAATATATTTAGCAATACTGATGCCATTTTGTCTTTAGGCATCCATTTTGTCAAGAATGGTTAATTTTAGCTTATTATAACAGCTTATTATGTTGTGAAGAAATATGCTGATGTTAGGAATACAGGTAGCCCTCAGTTTACACCGGGGTTAGGTTCCAGAAGGAATGGTTGTAAATCAAAACCGTTGTAAATTGAAACCCAGTTTATAATGTAAGTCAATGGAAAGTGAGGGAGTTAGGTACCAGGCCCCTCTCAAAATTGTCATAAGTAACACCTAATACATTATTTTTAAAGCTTTGACATGAAGATTTTAAATCCAAAACAGCATTATAAACCTAATAATATAGATTGTATCATCATCAAACTAAGTTTAATGAGCAAAAACATTTGCTAACAGCACCTAATTAAATAATTACACAACAGACTGCATCATCATCAAACTAAGTTTAATGAACAAAAACATAATTTATGCTTACCTGATAAATTCCTTTCTCCTGTAGTGTAGTCAGTCCACGGGTCATCATTACTTATGGGATATTAACTCCTCCCCAACAGGAAGTGCAAGAGGATCACCCAAGCAGAGCTGCTATATAGCTCCTCCCCTCTACGTCACACCCAGTCATTCGACCGAGAACCAAACGAGAAAGGAGAAACTATAGGGTGCAGTGGTGACTGGAGTATAATTTAAAATTTAGACCTGCCATAAAAAACAGGGCGGGCCGTGGACTGACTACACTACAGGAGAAAGGAATTTATCAGGTAAGCATAAATTATGTTTTCTCCTGTTAAGTGTAGTCAGTCCATGGGTCATCATTACTTATGGGATACCAATACCAAAGCTAAAGTACACGGATGACGGGAGGGACAGGCAGGATCTTTATACGGAAGGAACCACTGCCTGAAGAACCTTTCTCCCAAAAACAGCCTCCGAAGAAGCAAAAGTGTCAAATTTGTAAAATTTGGAAAAAGTATGAAGAGAAGACCAAGTTGCAGCCTTGCAAATCTGTTCAACAGAGGCCTCATTCTTAAAGGCCCAAGTGGAAGCAACAGCTCTAGTAGAATGAGCTGTAATTCTTTCAGGAGGCTGCTGTCCAGCAGTCTCATAGGCTAAACGTATTATACTACGAAGCCAGAAAGAGAGAGAGGTAGTAGAAGCTTTTTGACCTCTCCTCTGTCCAGAATAAACGACAAACAGGGAAGAAGTTTGGCGAAAATCTTTAGTTGCCTGTAAATAAAATTTCAGGGCACGGACTACATCCAGATTGTGTAGAAGTCGTTCCTTCTTTGAAGAAGGGTTAGGACACAATGATGGAACAACAATCTCTTGATTGATATTCCTATTAGTGACTACCTTAGGTAAGAACCCAGGTTTAGTACGCAGAACTACCTTGTCTGAATGAAAAATCAGATAAGGAGAATCACAATGTAAGGCCGATAACTCAGAGACTCTTCGAGCCGAGGAAATAGCCATTAAAAACAGAACTTTCCAAGATAACAATTTGATATCAATGGAATGAAGGGGTTCAAACGGAACACCCTGTAAAACGTTAAGAACTAAATTTAAGCTCCATGGTGGAGCAACAGTTTTAAACACAGGCTTAATTCTGGCCAAAGCCTGACAAAAAGCCTGAACGTCTGGAACCTCTGACAGACGTTTGTGTAAAAGAATGGACAGAGCTGAGATCTGTCCCTTTAAGGAACTAGCAGACAAACCCTTTTCTAAACCTTCTTGTAGAAAAGACAATATCCTAGGAATCCTAACCTTACTCCATGAGTAACTCTTGGATTCGCACCAATGTAAGTATTTACGCCATATTTTATGGTAAATCTTTCTGGTAACAGGTTTCCTAGCCTGTATTAGGGTATCAATTACTGACTCCGAAAATCCACGCTTTGATAAAATCAAGCGTTCAATCTCCAAGCAGTCAGCTTCAGAGAAATTAGATTTTGATGTTTGAAAGGACCCTGAATCAGAAGGTCCTGTCTCAGAGGCAGAGACCAAGGTGGACAGGATGACATGTCCACTAGATCTGCATACCAGGTCCTGCGTGTCCACGCAGGCGCTATTAGAATCACCGATGCTCTCTCCTGTTTGATCCTGGCAATCAATCGAGGAAGCATCGGGAAGGGTGGAAACACATAAGCCATCCCGAAGGTCCAAGGTGCTGTCAAGGCATCTACCAGGACCGCTCCCGGGTCCCTGGACCTGGACCCGTAACAAGGAAGCTTGGCGTTCTGGCGAGACGCCATGAGATCTATATCTGGTTTGCCCCAACGTCGAAGTATTTGGGCAAAGACCTCCGGATGAAGTTCCCACTCCCCCGGATGAAAAGTCTGACGACTTAGGAAATCCGCCTCCCAGTTCTCCACTTCCGGAATGTGGATCGCTGACAGGTGGCAAGAGTGAGACTCTGCCCAGCGAATTATCTTTGATACTTCCATCATCGCTAGGGAGCTTCTTGTCCCTCCTTGATGGTTGATGTAAGCTACAGTCGTGATGTTGTCCGACTGAAACCTGATGAACCTCCGAGTTGTTAACTGAGGCCAAGCCAGAAGGGCATTGAGAACTGCTCTCAATTCCAGAATGTTTATTGGAAGGAGACTCTCCTCCTGAGTCCATGATCCCTGAGCCTTCAGGGAATTCCAGACAGTGCCCCAACCTAGTAGTCTGTTGTTACAATTGTCCAGTCTGGCCTGCTGAAGGGCATCCCCCTGGACAGATGTGGCCGAGAAAGCCACCATAGAAGAGAATTTCTGGTCTCTTGATCCAGATTCAGAGTAGGGGACAAATCTGAGTAATCCCCATTCCACTGACTTAGCATGCACAATTGCAGCGGTCTAAGATGCAGGCGTGCAAAGGGTACTATGTCCATTGCCGCTACCATTAAGCCGATTACCTCCATGCATTGAGCCACTGACGGGTGTTGAATGGAATGAAGGACACGGCAAGCATTTTGAAGCTTTGTTAACCTGTCTTCTGTCAGGTAAATCTTCATTTCTACAGAATCTATAAGAGTCCCCAAGAAGGGAACTCTTGTGAGTGGTAAGAGAGAACTCTTCTCTTCGTTCACCTTCCACCCATGCGACCTTAGAAATGCCAGTACTAACTCTGTATGAGACTTGGCAGTTTGAAAGCTTGACGCTTGTATCAGAATGTCGTCTAGGTACGGAGCCACCGAAATTCCTCGCGGTCTTAGTACCGCCAGAAGAGAGCCCAGAACCTTTGTGAAGATTCTTGGAGCCGTAGCCAACCCGAATGGAAGAGCTACAAACTGGTAATGCCTGTCTAGGAAGGCAAACCTTAGATACCGGTAATGATCTTTGTGAATCGGTATGTGAAGGTAGGCATCCTTCAAATCCACTGTGGTCACGTACTGACCCTTTTGGATCATGGGTAAGATTGTCCGAATAGTTTCCATTTTGAACGATGGAACTCTTAGGAATTTGTTTAGGATCTTTAAATCCAAGATTGGTCTGAAGGTTCCTTCTTTCTTGGGAACCACAAACAGATTTGAGTAAAACCCTTGTCCGTGTTCTGACCGCGGAACCGGATGGATCACTCCCATTAGTAAAAGATCTTGTACACAGCGTAGAAACGCCTCTTTCTTTATCTGGTTTGTTGACAACCTTGAAAGATGAAATCTCCCTTTTGGGGGAGAGGTTTTGAAGTCCAGAAGATATCCCTGAGATATGATCTCTAACGCCCAGGGATCCTGGACATCTCTTGCCCAAGACTGAGCGAAGAGAGAAAGTCTGCCCCCCACTAGATCCGTTCCCGGATCGGGGGCCCTCAATTCATGCTGTCTTAGGGGCAGCAGCAGGTTTTCTGGCCTGCTTGCCCTTGTTCCAGGTCTGGTTAGGTTTCCAGCCTTGTCTGTAGCGAGCAACAGCTCCTTCCTGTTTTGGAGCAGAGGAAGTTGATGCTGCTCCTGCCTTGAAGTTACGAAAGGCACGAAAATTAGACTGTCTAGCCCTAGGTTTGGCTCTGTCTTGAGGCAGGGCATGGCCTTTACCTCCTGTAATATCAGCGATAATTTCTTTCAAACCGGGCCCGAATAAGGTCTGCCCCTTGAAAGGTATGTTAAGTAATTTAGATTTAGAAGTAACATCAGCTGACCAGGATTTTAGCCACAGTGCTCTGCGTGCCTGAATGGCGAATCCGGAATTCTTAGCCGTAAGTTTAGTTAAATGTACTACGGCATCCGAAATAAATGAATTAGCTAGCTTAAGGGTTTTAAGCTTGTTTGAAATCTCATCTATTGGCGCTGAGTAAAGGGTCTCTTCCAGAGACTCGAACCAAAATGCGGCCGCAGCCGTGACAGGCGCAATACATGCAAGGGGTTGCAATATAAAACCTTGTTGAACAAACATTTTCTTAAGGTAACCCTCTAACTTTTTATCCATTGGATCTGAAAAGGCACAGCTATCCTCCACCGAGATAGTGGTACGCTTAGCCAGAGTAGAAACCGCTCCCTCCACCTTAGGGACCGTCTGCCATAAGTCCCGTGTGGTGGCGTCTATTGGAAACATTTTTCTAAATACAGGAGGGGGGGAAAAGGGTACACCGGGCCTATCCCACTCCTTGGTAATAATCTCTGTAAGCCTCTTAGGTATAGGAAAGACGTCAGTACACGCCGGTACCGCATAGTATCTATCCAGCCTACATAATTTCTCTGGGATTGCAACGGTGTTACAATCATTCAGAGCCGCTAATACCTCCCCTAGCAGTACGCGGAGGTTTTCTAGTTTAAACTTAAAATTTGAAATGTCTGAATCCAGTCTATTTGGATCAGATCCGTCACCTGCAGAATGAAGCTCTCCGTCCTCATATTCTGCAAATTGTGACGCAGTATCTGACATTGCCCTAGTATTATCAGCGCACTCTGTTCTCACCCCAGAGTGATCTCGCTTACCTCTAAGTTCTGGCAATTTAGACAAAACTTCAGTCATAACATTAGCCATGTCCTGTAGAGTGATTTGTAATGGCCGCCCTGATGTACTTGGCGTTACAATATCACGCACCTCCCGAGCGGGAGATGCAGGTACTGACACGTGAGGCAAGTTAGTCGGCATAACTTCCCCCTCGTTGTCTGGTGAATGATGTTCAACATGTACAGATTGACTTTTATTTAAAGTAGCATCAATGCAATTAGTACATAAATTTCTATTGGGCTCCACCTTGGCTTTTACACATATAGCACAGAGATATTCCTCTGAGTCAGACATGTTTAACAAACTAGCAATTAGACTAGCAAGCTTGGAAATACCTTTCAACTAAATTTACAAGTAATATGTAAAACGTACTGTGCCTTTAAGAAGCTAAGAAAAAACTATGACAGTTGAATAACAATGAACCGGAGTAGTTATAAAAACCAAATTTTTCCCGGTAAAAGCATAAAATTAGCAAAGGATTGCACTCATTAGCAATGGATGACTAACCCTTAATATCAGAAAAAAATGTATAAGATTTAAAATATAAGCGTTTTTTATCACAGTCAAAGCACAATCTCACAGGTCTGCTGTGAGTGATTACCTCCCTAAAAATAAGTTTTGAAGACCCCTGAGCTCTGTAGAGACGTTCCGGATCATGCAGGGAGAGAAACAGACTTGTGACTGAATTTCTAATGCGTAGCAAAAGCGCCAAAATAGGCCCCTCCCACTCACACACAACAGTGAGGGAAGTTCAGTGAAACTGTTTTTAATTTAAAATAAACGACAGCCATGTGGAAAATAGCGCCCAAAACAATTTTTCACCAAGTACCTCAGATAATTAAACGATTTAACATGCCAGCAAACGTTTAAAACCTAATAATATGAAATGTCATTAAAAAGCCTGCTGCTAGTCGTTCACACTGCAAGTTAGGCTAAAAGTTATATGCATACAGTATTGTCCCAGTGAAGTGCCATTCCCCAGAATACTGAAGTGTAAACATATATACATAACAGCCTGATACCAGTTGCTACTACTGCATTTAAGGCTGAACTTACATTATATCGGTATTGGCAGTATTTTCTCAGTCAATTCCATTCCTTAGAAAATAATATACTGCAACATACCTCTTTGCAGGTGAACCTGCCCGCTGTCCCCTGATCTGAAGTTTACCTCACTCCTCAGAATGGCCGAGAACAGCAAAATGAATCTTAGTTACGTCCGCTAAGATCATACAAAAAACTCAGGTAGATTCTTCTTCAAATTCTACCTGAGAAGAAACAACACACTCCGGTGCTGTTTAAAATAACAAACTTTTGATTGAAGATATAAAAACTAAATATAATCACCACAGTCCTCTCACACATCCTATCTATTAGTTGGGTGCAAGAGAATGACTGGGTGTGACGTAGAGGGGAGGAGCTATATAGCAGCTCTGCTTGGGTGATCCTCTTGCACTTCCTGTTGGAGAGGAGTTAATATCCCATAAGTAATGATGACCCGTGGACTGACTACACTTAACAGGAGAAAACGTTTTTTTACTTGCATTTTTCTGCAATCAGTTCTCTGCATTGTTAGCATGTTAGATAATATTGGGTCTGCACCTATTCTATGCATTTCAATCTGCAGTGATTAATAGGCAGTTAGGCACCCTCACCTGAAGCTGCTGGACAGGAAGATTATAGGGAAGTGGCTACTCGATAGCTAATGTCTGTTCTGTTTTACACAGATCAATTTCAGACCTGTTAAGTTGCATAACTTTGCTGCAAAACAAGCAGACAGCTCCACCTACTGGCTATTTTAATTAGTGCACATGACTGAAAAAAAAGGTTGTTATTCTGAAACGGCACAAATTGAACCGGCGTAAACCGAGGGCCACCTGTACTTGTATATCAAGAATGGCCTTGTGAATGTCCGTGGTGATGCACCTGGATGCCCGTTATCGCTATAAGATGTCCAACGGCCTTGCTTTGTGCTGGGTGATGTGCCCAGATATACTTATATCTAACACTCCCCGCTTATGAAAAATACTCACCCAATTATATTTTAATAAGCTTCTTTTGTTTCTAAGCAATACTGTGTAAGATGATGTAGCTATGAATACATCATTGTTTAACTCTATATTCTGTAACCACTGTCTCTAAAAGTATTGTGTTCCTTATAAGAAACAAATAAAAAAAGACGAAAACCGGAACCAAGATGCCAGTGCAAAAGAAGGTTTATTCGAGTTATGAACAGTAGGTCATGAGAGCTCTAACTAT